>NC_063163.1:50522362-50825392 GCF_023159225.1 Perognathus longimembris pacificus
TGACACTTCAAGTTCATAGTAACTACTGGGTGAATGTTGAACACATGTATAAACTAAAGCATGCTAGGAGCTATGGAAATTGCCTAGACTTCTTGAGGATAAGGGCTTTTATTGTGTAAATATTCATTTAAAAAATGAATTCAAGGAGTCATGTCCCTGTCTTCCTTTCTTCTTTCCCTGTTCACCTCTCTTTCCCCTTCCTCTTAGTATGTGGGCACTTCAGAAAAAATATCAAAGCTCCACCTTAACTAGGTGGTTTCCTAGAATTAGAAAAAAAGCACTTCCCCAAACAAGTAGTCTCTTTTCTCTTCGTCTTGGGTGGCTCCATGTGCCATTTTCTTCTTTCCTTTGTTTTTGTCTCAATAAAGTGGACAGGAATGGACAAGGACTGGGAGAAGTGATTTCTGTCTCTTCTAGAAAGTGAGAGGCAATCTAAGGCAGAAAGCCAGGACCCTCAGCAGCATGCCTAAATTACTACCCTGTGAACCTATAAATGGGCATCCATGGAGCCATGTCTCCCCCACACCCCAGAGATAAATGAGCATCATTATATGCTAAAAGAAGATAGCATAACAGCAAGGTCAGTTTTATGTCCAAAGTTGTTTTTTTTTGTCCAGTCCTAGAGTTTAAACTCAGGGCCTGAGTACTGTCCCTGAACTTCTTTTGCTCAAGGCTAGTATTCTGCCACTTGATTCACAGTTTAACTTTTGGCT
Source organism: Perognathus longimembris pacificus (assembly GCF_023159225.1). Taxonomy (NCBI): domain Eukaryota; kingdom Metazoa; phylum Chordata; class Mammalia; order Rodentia; family Heteromyidae; genus Perognathus; species Perognathus longimembris. The sequence continues at coordinate 50,523,076 of NC_063163.1, forward strand.
CTTTTGGTAATTTATTGGAGATAAGAGTCTTACATACTTCACTGCTCATGCTGGCTTTGAGCCATGATCCTCAGATCTCAATCTCCTGAGTAGCTAGGATTACAGGTGTGAGCCACTGGTGTATGGCATGTTAGAAAGGTTTTATGCTCTGTGTTACAATTCAAAGAAGAAGAGGAAAAGAAAGCTAGAATTTCTTGTTATAGCAGTATATTGCAGCTTATATATTTGGTCTTGGTCATTTAAAACCATTATCTAAACTGACAAAGGAAATAGAATAAAAATAGTCAGTGAAGAAAAATTCTGTGTGCTATAAGATATAATTTCTTAGTAAGAAATTAATTTTAGGTCAGGCACTGGTGGCACATGCCTGTAATCCTAGCTACATAGGAGGGTGAGATTTGGGGATAATGTTCCAAAGCCAGGCTGGGCAGGAAAGTCCATGAGACTCTTACCTATAAATAACCACCAAAAAACTGGAAGTGAGCTGTGGTACAAACGAAAGCACTTAGGCCCTGAGTTCAAGCCTCAGGACATATATATTTACATATATATGTATTTAGATACATATATGTATGTGTATAATTTTCATTATTAAGGGATAGATTCCTATGAAACGTTTTCTAATTTTTTGCTTTTTTTTGACTCTGGTAGAATGTTGCTAAGATCATTGAATTAGGTTTTGTTTCATCAGAGAACAAAATTATAAATATAAATATTGTGAAATCTTTATAAACAGTAGGAATGAGAATCAAGTGGAGATGTACATTATTTTTCATTACTCTAAACCTATTTAAATGTATACAAGGCTTTGTAGCAACTATTTTGGGTGTTTGATCCTTGAGCAGGTCAGGAGGAATATTCTAGTGAGTGGCCAAAGTGTATGTCAACTGGGTTTAAAGTCTGGAGCAGCTGTCAGCTGAGTTCATAGATCCTTCAGAGAAAGTCAATTGTGATTTTTATGGGTTTTTTATCTTCTCTCCATAACTTTGTTTGATATCAGCTTTTAGATCTGTGTGTCCAGAGAAAGAAAAGCCAGATCAAAAGTTCACCAATTCTCTGATGCTTGTGTAAAGAACTGAGTAGCACTGAGACAGAAATCATCACTAAGCTCTGATCTCCTCTTTCAAGAGACACTTGTATTTTCAAATAGTCACATGCCATGCCTATCTATTCACTTCTCCATACATGGCTTCTCCACAGAAATAACAAGCCATCCACCAGTACCTGTATCTTATAAGTCCTATTGTTTTTCTTACCTTAGGAGCATTCTATTTCAGTAGAAGTTTAATTTTTCCCTGGGAATTTTCACTTCAGTTTCTAGTTACATACATACTACAGTGTAGGAGTCTAGATTTTGGCAACTCTTACATGCATTTTGTTTTTTAATACATTGTGTTTAGCACCATGTCTTAGATATATCAGGAACACAATAAAATATTTATTGAATGAAAAACAGCAGTTGTTCATCTCTTAATTAGATAGTCTTGCTTCTAGGTTTCCAAAGTAGTTTGAGACACTTAAAGAAAATAAGTTTAGCTCTTACTTGGTGTCTGAGAGTTCTAGGATTACACAATCACAAAGAGAAGAAACCCTTTGAGTCCATAAAAAGGACTGTTCAATTAACATCCATATGAGTCTACAGCCATTTAAAATGAATTGCCAATTATTACAACTCACCCAAGAGTTGTCAATCTCCAGCATGCTTTAGGAGATTTCACATTATTTTCTAGGGACTAGTAAAAGTTTAGCATACAGTAAATGTATGCTATCTATCCTGATTGATTGATATTGAACCCCAGAATTGTGGGCTTTATTATTGTTATTATAAAAGAGTGGTATCTACAGTCTGAAATGATGGAGAAAAAAGGTGGGGCCAGACACTTCATAAGGAGGATTATTTAGTGTTCTGCTGTAACAACTGTAGAACAATTCCCCCTTATCCATGGGAACATTCCATGAGGGTCTCTGAAAGAGAGAACCAACCTTGGATGAGATAGCATTTTCCTACGGACCTTTGAAAAAGTTCAGTTTATAAATTATGCACAGTCAGAGATTAAGCACAACTAATAATGCAGTAGAACAGATGTAAAATATACTGCAATAATTTACTTAAACCTCACAATCTGTTTATGGAGTGTTCTGTGTGCAATATTTTCAAATAGCACCTGATGTCAAATAACTAAACTAAACAAAGGAAAACTATAGTAAAACACTGGTGGGCTCAAGTGAAGGCCAAGTGGCGAAAAAGCAATATGGACCCTATATTAAGATTCCATCCATAGCCCTTTGATAGCCAGATGTATAGTCAGATCACATCATGATATCTCTGAGTTATCAATTATGAAGTTTAACATTTTTCATTCAACACAGAACAAAGGAATCCTATGATTGAAGAAAAATGGGCACAGACAAGATCTCAACAAAGAAATCAGAACTGGATAGGAGGAAGTTCTTTATTAATCCAGAGTTGACTGGATTTAGGTTCAAATGATTAACTGATTGAATTTTTTGACTATGGAATGAGAATCTTATTTAAGTTGACTTTTTCCCATTCTTGATAAAGAATTGTTTAATAGGGGCCTCTGGAAAATAATACCATTTGTAAGTTGGATTTTAATAAACAGCAGTAAATAAGTAACAACACTTTTCTAACTTGCACCCAGGATTTCTGAGTTACACAATAAAAATTCAACAAAGTGACTTATGAAGGAAAATTATGTATCCCAACAACAATTCAACAATAAGATGTTCAGTGTTTTCTGGGTGTCAGGAACCATTTTTAGGCATTGCTAATACGTTCAGGGGTAGTCAACAGAATAAGGTTGAATAGATTGCCAACACTGCTAGGTTAATCTCAATCAGCAGGCAGATTGGGTCCACAAAGCTTTGATTTTAAATGAATTATTTGTCATGGAAGCTGCTTTATTCTAGGGAAATGCTAATGTAAATGGAAGTGTGTGTGTAAGGTATCTTTACACAGCAGAAGTGGGTCCAAAGGCACCAGTGGTAGAGAAAATCCAACTCTACAGATGGGATAGAAATTCCTAGGTGTCCTGAGGTGGTGGGGCACACAACTCTGCTGTGTGCTTCCTGAATACGTAAGACATAACTGCACCAGTTGTAGCCCTGACACCTTTCAGCTGTGTGTCTTTGAGTAAGCCCCTTCTCCAAATTTCACTCTTTTCTAAAACAAGAAGAGCTATAGCAGCCTGCAAGGCAGAACTGAAGTCACACAGGGTGCTTCCACTCAACATGTCCAAACTCTCTCTTGTCCTTCCTAACTTGCTCCCTTGAACCTTCCATCAAGTGCCACATCCTATAGTTCAATAGTTTTTAGCTCACCAATTTTTCTAGAACATTCCATCTTCCTCACTTCTATAGCCCTCTCCTGGGCTATGGCTCCCCTGCACAAGCCATCCTTCAATGTGTTACTCTGTCTATGACTTGGACATTTTTGTACGAGACAAGCCTGTGGTGCTGATATTGTCACCCTCTAATCCATCCTTGACAGGGCAAGAATACTTAAGAGCTTTGGAAATTGCAAATCTGATCCCATGGTGCCTACTTAAAACCCATAAGTTCTCCTTGCCCTCTGGATGAAAACAAAAACTCCTTGACCTGAATGTTAATATCCTGCACATTCTGCAACTCCTGCCTCTATTCCTTTATCCCCAATCATAATGCTCTCTCCCTTCCAACACCACATGTCTACTGTGCTATTAACTTTTGTAGTAGGTTCTCCTCTCCCATGCCCAGCCCAAAAATAGGGGCTTCCTTGAGCTTAGGACACATTTCCTCTCACGGGTCGTTTCAGAGCTTCCCTTTACAGGGTGACCTCATTTAGAGTTCCAGTGGCAACACCTAAAGTTTCCTCTCTCAAAATACTTTTTATTTTTGGTGCTGAGAGTGGGCTTGAACTTATGCCCTTACACTGTTGCTTAGCTTTCCCCTCAAGGCTGGCTTTCTACCACTTGAGACACACCTCTACTTCTGGCATTTTGCTAATTAATTGGAGACAAGAGAGTCTCTTATATTTCTCTACCCAGGCTGGCTTCAAACTCTAATCCTCAGATCTCAGCCACCTGAACACCTAGGATGACAGATACAAACTACCAGCACCCAACTGTCAAAATAGTTGATTGTAATGATTACTTTTCTAATTTACTTGTAGTCTAGAAACTTGGTACTACAAGGAAAAGTGGTAGCAAAAGAATAGTTTGTGGACTGACTGGGTTACATCCTGATTTCTGCTGGTGAAATTGCTCATCATGTTTATGATTCAATTTTCTCATCTGTAAAATGGGTGAAAATAATACTGCCTACCTCATAGAGCTATTATGAGACGTGGGTGAGATATACAAGATTTAACTGCTCACTGATACATAGGAAGGAAGTCTAAAATAGACTGAGATATTTATACATATATAATGGATACTAAGTACAAATTTCTGTTGGTTTGCCTTGCTTTTAAAAAAATTGTATTGTTATTATAAAGGTGATGTACAGAAGGATTACCATTTCATAAGTCAAGTAGTGAATGCATTTCTTTTTGGACAATGTCACCCTTTCCTTCACTCTCTTCCCACTTTCTCCCTCCTGTCCCCATCCACAAGTTATATAGTTCATTTGCAACATAGCACCTATTGAGTACCACTGCTACATTTGTCCACCCTCTGTCCTTCCATTTCTGTGTTCCCTTATGTCCCAAAAAAGACAGAAAAGAAAAAGAAAAAAAAGACATTTTTGGTTAGCGTGGGCCTGAGAAGTAGCTTAGTAGAATATCGTGGTGGCGGGGGCGGGGGGGGTATGTCTGTACTGGGGCTGGCACTTAAGGCCTTATACTCTTGCTGAGCTTTCCCCTCAAGGCTGACTCTGTACCACTTGAGCCAGACCTCTGCTTCTGGATTTTTTGCTAGTTAGATGGACATAAGAGAGTCTCTCAGATTTGCCTACCCAGGCTGGCTTCCAACTATTATCCTCAAATCTCAGCCTCTCATGTAGCTAGAACTATATGCATGAGCTAGCTGTATCTGGCTCTGAAAAGCTGTTGACTAGCATATATAAGGAGCTAGGTTCAATCCCCAGAACCCTGCGACCCTCTAAAAAGGTTAGAATCTCCCAAGTAAAACAAGTTAATAGTGAGTTTGCTTTCCTATGTGTTCACGTTTTCTGAGTCTATGAACAACATGGAGACATAAAATGTAATCAAAGTGGGAGAAGAAAATATTACATTCATCAAACAGGTTCTCTAGCCAACTGGGATAATCAGTATCTTTTTCCTTACCTGTTGTAGGTTCTGCCTCATCCAGTGCTGAATTCCTTCCCTATTTCTGAGCCCTTCTCTTAGAGCCTGGGAGGATTAGTACCCACCCAAAACCTGTTAGCATTGAAGTAAACTAAAACATGCTCAATTTCCCCCACGCACCCTGCAAAAATAAACTAACAAAACACAAAATACAAAACTCCAGAGTTTGTTTTATTTTTCTCCAGTCATCCAGTACATTTCAAAGACAAAACTACATATTAGCACAGCATGGGGTCTATGACAATTTCAAGATCTTTAGAGGAGCAGGCCAAACAGAACAAGGAGCCCCTCACTTCTGTAGGCCATTATGTTTTTATGAATACATGGCCATGGCGGGGGCAGGGGAGACACAAATCAATACCTGTTACACCTTACCACTGAGTGCTGTGGGATTGTCCAGATTGCCTGGTACTTGCCAGGCTTTAGAAGTTATTGTCATTTTGACTCTCAGATGAGTCACCACAGACTCTTGCTCCCAGTGCTACTTCATTATGATTCAGTGCAAAGGAGTGAGCAGGCTGGGACTTCCGGAGTGAATATGTGTCGGTGGGGGTTGCTGTGACTCCGGGTTGGCATGAGGTTTAATTGACACCTTTGATGTAGCCTAAGACAGAGCCCGCACCTCCCACTGCTGCTGCGAGGACGTCAGCTTTTACGCAGGAAAGGCATCTGCTGATGAATCCTGCATCTCATTCTGTGTGCTCAGGAGCAGCCTGAGCCATCCCTAACTAATAATCCAACGGCCTCCCATTGGTTTCCACGGGTGCTTGGCTTAGTGCTGAGAAGAGATTTTGCCTCTTGTTATTGTCAGGTCAAATACTGTGTCCATGTTAGAACTCATAGAAGGTAAGTGGCTTCACCGTCTCTCTCTCTCCACCCTCATGGCAAGTGTTCATTATGTGCCCTCCATCCTGAATGTGTGTGTCTCCTGTTTAATTCTACTTTACTCACTGTGGAACTGAAATATTGTCTTTAGGAAGCAAATAGAGACAGCCTTCCTATCTTTAGAAAATCATGTCTTAAGGTTTATTTTTTAAAATCTTTTTTTAAACATAAAAGTCATGTCTTGAATGGTGTTACTTAGAGAATCGGTACCTTGAATTCTGTGGCTTTATCTTGGCTTAGTGATAATGGTGTATAAAAGTTGAAAATCAGATAGAATTCTAGTCATTGGAACCTGTTAGACAGCTGATTTTATCTTCACTGGCAGCAAAGTCAAACTGTGAGTTTTTCCTTTCACTGCCTGTGGCCAATTACTTTTTGTCCTGTGCCTCACAATGAAGCTGGGGACGATGGGACACAAATAATGTACAAACTTCTAGAAAGGGTTTATCAATGCTAAAAGCACACTGATCTGTCTTATCAAGTCACTGAGAATGTCACTTGTGATCTGAGCTGATATGTTGTTTTACTGGGTTAAGACTTAGCAACTTGAAGCCTTAAGCTTCTTCTCACTCTAAGTGCTTCAAGACCTTAATCATATTCCTATTATCTATTGGCATAAACCCCCATGAATAAATCCAACAGGAAAGTTGTGAAAAAGTGCAGGTAAAAATATTATATAACCTGTATCAAACACATCTTTAGATGCTTACTACTTTTTTAAAGTTCTGCTTTGGGGGGAACATAATGAGAGGTCTAAATTTCAGCCAATGTTCCCTCTCGGTCTATTTCTCTGACAAGATGAATTGTCATTAAAATTCTGCCATCTTCTTTGTGGTTCTGTGTGTTTGCAGTTAATGGAACCCCTGGCAGTCAGCTTTCTACTCCCCGTTCAGGCAAGTCGCCAAGTCCATCACCCACCAGCCCGGGAAGCCTGCGGAAGCAGAGGGTAAGCAAGCAAGCAAGCTACCTGTTTATGGTCTATCTGAACTTTGACACAGATCCCTTGTCTCCAGGGAATAAGTCCAGCCAAGGAAGGTAGATGACTCAAAGTAAGTCAGTTTTTACTGCTTTGGTTTAACTCAGATAGAACTCAGAGCTTTCCATTCTTATCAACTTGTCCAAATCGTAACTCTGAGAAGCAGTATACATTGGCTGGTTCACTCATGAAAACACAAACAACTTCCTCTTTTGTTACTTTGAATGCACATAGTTTATTACCATTGGTTTGTAAGCTTCCTTCGTTGTAATGAGTTTTACTAGGTGACATTACTGATCACCAGACACTTAAGGAACAGGAAAAAAAGTGCTGTTAATTCAGTGGAAGGAACTTGTGGAGGGTTTGTTCTGTAGCATAGAATGGTGATGCTGAGAGCCCATGGAGAAGGGGATGGGGTGCATAGGACATATGGTTTTCTAAATGAAATTCACCTGGAGCACCCTCTCTTTAATCACTCCTATAATTGCAGAGAAATTGGCTGAGCTTGGAAACCAAAATGGGAAAGTTGCTGGAAACAGGGTTAGCTCTTCTATGCTGAGGACATGATGGGGTTGGGGGTGGGGGTGGTAGCTTTTTATTCAAGATGGAGGAAGTACTGTTCTTGTTGCTTTACAACCAGCACCGTTTGTCCTTCCACAAATACCAAGGGAAGAATAAAGGATTAAGAAGGAGAGCAGGGGATGGTACCTAGAAGAAATAGAAGGCAGATTATGGTCTGGATTTCAGAAGCGAGGTGGGAAGAATGTGTACCCTTAGGAGATGTTGTGATGGTATTCACTGAATATTTTAATAAGCAATATTTGAAGCCCTTGTGCTAAAATACTGGATTCTTCAACTGAGTTTCTTGTGTTATATGTTTTAAAATGCTACTTCAAAGTTTCATAAACTTAATCTTCATCCAAAATGGAAGTCCTTCCATTCAGTCTTCCTGCCTAGGCTGCCAGAACCATTAGCCATCTGAAGGTGGGGCACAAGGAAGACTCATTTAGCCCTCAGTCCCTTTGGAGTCTGTTGTACCAATTACCTCTCACCACTGATTCCCCTGGAATTAGGGTGAGATTGTTTGGGAAACCTGAAGTTTGGCATTAGCTTCTCCACTAAATGACTGGGTTATATCAGAGAACTTGATCATCCACTCTGGGTCCCACTTGGAAAAGAAACAAAATAACATAGAAACCCAGTGACTATATTCCAATTCCTTGTGAGTGCTTTTTACTGAGGATTTTTTCTTGGTCTCAAGGAACCATAATGATCCACTCAAAATAGAATTAGTCCATTTCATTTAATCTTTTAAGGGTCCATCAGGGAGATCCAGATCAGGGAGACCTGATTTTTTTTCTTGTCAATGTTACCCAGAACTTTTCTCTACACAAGTGTATACTTTGGATAGTACACCTAGCATAGGAATGTTTCTCTGTCTTTTGATCTGCTATGCTCTGGTTCAGGATTTATTGATATAGCTTAGGTCTAGGTATTGGGATTAAGAGTATAGTTGTTGACATTAAGGGTGTTTGAGACCCCCTGCTACAGATGTAAGCATCTCTCCCGTGGGTTGAAACACTTTCATCTGGGTATAAAGCTTTGCTCATATGCTCTTTGTTGGTCAAATGAGGGTAGAATTTGCATCTTTGCCCTCTGTATTCTCTGCTTCAGAAGAATCTTGTTCACCTGAGGCAGAACATCTCTACCCAGTTGTGTAGTCAATGATTTATATAATTAAGATGTTGAACAGTTGGTAAATATAATCATTTCCCAAGGTATAGTTATCTGAAAGATCCTTCATTTTGCCATTGAAATTACCATTACAATAACCATTTATGAGTAAGAACCTCATTTAAAAGGGACAAAGCATTTATCATCATACCTGAAGATATTTATTAAACACATGTTGTAAGCGAGATCCTAGATATGTTCAAAGATGGTTTAGTTTCCAAGATGTGGAATTTAGCTGCATATGTTCAAAAGGTTCTTCTGTTTTCAAGCATTCAAACCTATGAACATCCTCCATCTACATACCATGTCAGTGCATGGAGAAGTTCCTGGGTGCTCTAGTGAGAGAGGCTTTCATCTCAGCTCACAGATAACTGCAGCAAGTCATTCCTCCCAGTTAAAATGGGCCTAGAATAACCCTAAAAACTAATCTTGTTTCAAATTTGGTGAATATTCTTTTCAAATGGTTGGCTACATTCCTCTGCAGGAAATACTGAAATAAATGAAAGATGGCATGTGCTAAAAGAAGACACTTCAAAGAATAAATTACCTCTTTTTATTGCAAATTAGAAAACAGTAGCTACTTCTATTTTTTCCTTCTGGGTTGCTTAGCAACATAGCTGGAAAATGAGCTGACAACCCCATGCACACACATACGGTCACATGCGTACAGATACAGAGCCACATGCATACACACACACACGCACACACACACACGCACGCACACACACACATCTTAGCCTATTTTAAAATGAAGAAACAAACAGGTTTTTATTTTTATATAAAGATGATTGTTTATGGATATAGTGGATTTTATAATAAAAATATTGTTGAGATAAATTTGTTTCCTTCACAAATAAGAAAAGTTCTATTTTTATATCTATTAATTATGATATACAAAAATTTTTCTTCCCTTCAAATCATGTTTCTGTCAGTTCTTGTTGATCTTTCAAAATAGCCTCGTGTATTAAGAGCCTACATGTCAGATCTTTTGCTTTATAAACATATCCAGACCAATGTACCAAGTAACCTCCCTACTTTTCCATAGCATGGTTATTTAAATTGCTGTCTAAAGTGTCTGACTATCTCCCAAAGCAGCTCATGTAAGGCTCTTTTCCCATCCAAGAACTTTTTTTTGTCCCATTTCTTAAGACATCAGGAAGAAATGTGTTATGTTGTGTAGGTTGAATGAAGTTCCCAGTTATACTCCCACGGCACTGACTTTTGTAGATTATATGATCAGTCAGATGATGAGAGGAGTGGGTGGAACAAAATTGAAAAGAAGCCAAGTGTAGACACTGCAGATCTGAACTGGTTGCTTGGCTACCAACAGAGAGATCTAGTAGCAGAAAGAGACAGGAGGGAAAGTGATAGGCAAGGAGTTGGAGAAAAGGGAAGGAGACTTGGATGGGGAGTAATTATGCATTCTTCCAGTTGAACAGACATAAAATTTTGAAAGGGCAGTGTCTTTTGTTATGAAATCACACCCCTTGATTATACATGCCAGCTGGCACTCCTGATAAATTATTTTGTGAGGTTAAAGCACATTCCTTTTCCTCTGAGAATGGGAAGAAAATGTTCGTGGAAGAGTTGCATAGACACAGAATAGCAGAGTTGGCCTTGGCAGATGTCACAGGCCATGACTCACCTGGACACAAGCAAAGGCACAAAGCTTGTGATAGATCGGGCAGTATTTTTCTTGCCACAAAGGTAGAATCACCATCCATTTGTCGAAGTACATGGTTTCCCCCTTGTTACCTTTCCTCTTATCTGATGTTGGTGGCTTTAAAAGGTCTATTAATATTAAAAACCAAAGGATGCCCATTTGAAGTTGCTCCTAAAAGAGCGACAGGGCCCCCACAAAATCCAAGTAAACGAATCTGTCCTGCCCTTCATCTTACAGGACCTGTATCGCCCCCTCTCTTCGGATGATTTGGACTCAGTAGGAGACTCAGTGTAAAAGTCACAATGGAGCAATGTATATGGTTTGTGATTGGGTGAAGGTTTCATGTTTCCTAAACAAATGTCTAACAGCAAAATACACAAAGGAGTTTTGCATATCTTGAAATGGTCAAGACAAAAATCATACAAAAGTAAATGTGCAGGCATTTTATATTTCTGATATTCATCCTTGAGAGGATTTAAAAAATATATATCTATTTGATTGGATTGGGGAAAGTTTGAACACAGTATTGCTTAATTGTTGAGGTTTTTGTATAAGGTCTGTTTCTACATAATGTTCATATAAAGATCCAATATTATAAACAAGAAAAATCATAATTTCCATGGATGAGATTTTGTGTGTGCATGTGCTGGTCCTGGGGCGTGAACTCAGGGCCTGGGCACTGTCCCTGATCTTTTCTTCTCAGATATAATGCTCTGCCACTTAAGCTACAGGTATACTTCCAGATTTTTTGGTAGTTAATTTGGGATAAGAGTCTTACAGGCTTTCCTGGTCAAGCTGTCTTCAAACCCTCAGATCTCAGCCTCCTGAGTAGCTTGTAGTATAGGCATGAGCCACCAGCACCCAATGATTTTCTTTAAGTCATAACAGACATATAACTACAATTATTCTGCATTCAACAATAAAACAGATATAGGTGGCACTGGAACTCTTTTTTTCTTAAATTTACATTCTTTAAAAAATTTTAGACAGCTGTTCTTTTAGAGGTACTTTTATTATAACAATGAAAATAATAGAGTTTTCTCTTCCTAAATAGTAGGAAAATTCTTTATGATTTTATGAGTTAATATACATGAGGAGGAAAAATTTGTGTGAAGGACACATCTCTTGAAGACTAACATTAAACAGAAGAACTTCCTTGATTTTTTTTTTTTTTTTTTTTTTTTGGCCAGTCCTGGGCCTTGGACTCAGGGCCTGAGCACCGTCCCTGGCTTCTTCCCGCTCAAGGCTAGCACTCTGCCACTTGAGCCACAGCGCCGCTTCTGGCCGTTTTCTGTATATGTGGTGCTGGGGAATCGAACCTAGGGCCTCCTGTATCCGAGGCAGGCACTCTTGCCACTAGGCTATATCCCCAGCCCCCTTCCTTGATTTTTGTTGTCAGGCAAATTAACTTTTTCTGAGAATAGCATTTATAGCTTAAGCTATATATATGGAAACACAAGAAGCTTGTTTAGTTGTATTGTTGTAAATGGTATACAAATTATTATATAGTTCTTCCTTACAGCATACATGTAATTTTTCAAACATGTAAAAAATTTCTACAAAATTTGTGTCTGGGTTTCTTTTAAGAAAGATCAATTGAAGAAACAAACTTCTCTTAAATGGTGCTATTTAACACCTCTAAAATCTCCATTCTGAAAAACTCTGGTTATCTGGCAATTTCATATGCAAAACTCCTTTTGTGTTAAACCAAGTAAGTCTATGATTATAACCCATTGTGAAACATTAACCTACTAATTCTGCTCTTCTAGTCTTCTACATTAAAAAAATTATAGTCAGCTTTTCTTAAGCATAAATTAATCATTTTAGAATCTGAATGTAAGAATTAATTTAATGTGTATGGTGTATTGTATTTAAGCCATATCCATGAACATTTACTTTGACTAGCTCAAACACTAACAATTTAAGACTTATAAGGCATGGTTTTGATGTTCTCTAGGCTTGACATATCTCAGTGGGTGATAAATTAAAAATGTATGACACCATTTGGAAACTGTTACTTGAAATTTCTTTCAAATTTTACTTGAAAACAGTTTTAAAATGTTTGATTCAAGATGGATAGAAATTCAGTTGTCATACACTGTTTTAAATGTTACTGATTTGCCTCCTTGGTGACATTGTTCAACTGGCAAATTTTGCTATCTGCTTTATCACTATCTACATTACTCTCTCACTTTACAAGTGAATAAAATATTCTAACTAAAAGGCAGAAGACTAAAAATAAAATGTCCAAACAGAATTTGAAAATTTAACTGTACAATAATTAGTGCCTCACTATCCTGTGTGTTGGAAAGGAAGATACTTCTCTGGCAGATTATTCAAGAGTTACAGACTGAACCATTCCATCTTGAAAGAACAGTTCATAATGATACCTGCTCCAGACTTCAGGATTTTAAAACTGTTTCCAATAGAAATGAACACGACTCCTGCTGAGATCAAAAGGCTGCTTTGTCTTAACTGAAACAGTAAACATGTGTGAGGTTGCCTATGCTGTGTCCGTTTTAGTTATGTCTTTGTAAAATGCATTACTTAATACAGTTGAGTACATGAGAGACTAGTATATATTTGACAAAACTGTCAAAGAAATGCAAAGAAAGCAGTGGAACAGTTAACTTAAAATCTGGTGGGGTCATATGGTCCAGAACAAAAATAAATTCCAATAATTTTAACTTCCCCCCTGTCAGTCTTACAGACAACTACAGCTTAGAGAGGTCCAATAAATGCTATTTGTTCTGGATAAGTAACAGATATTGCCAATTGATAGCCTGTGGCTTTGCTTAGACACGGCAAAAAGAAAGTGGACTTGTGCTAATTGTCGATAGATATCATGGCCAATTTTCCATTCAAGCAGTTCCAAGGGAAATGCTATTCCACGGCATTTAATCTTTTGAACATATGACTTTTATTAAGGGACTGTTCAGGGCAATATATATCATTTACTGTTTGAAACTAAAGTCCCTCTGAGATTGAAACAACACACCATTTATAGGACTTTGAGATCTCTTTGTACGCAGGCCATAATTCTATTATACCTAAAACACAATTTAAAAAAAAATTCTTAGCAACAAACTCAAAGTTTTGAGTTCATTAGTGGAACAAAATTACTGGTGTACAAGAACTTAAGATTTACTTCCTCTTAGAACCCTTTTATATATAGTTAGACACTGAATTTTAAAATAGATCTGCAGAACAGGAAAGTACTCCATCCAGCAAAATCCAGGAGTTTTTGTCCTTATGGGAATCTTTAAATATGCTTTGAACACTGATCTGAAGTTAAAATTTGAGAGATTTTCATATGCGCTCACATTTCTGCTTAGACATAGGTATCATAGGAAAAGATACTAGGAATATTTCTCTGTTTTCAGAGTTTTAGATTGTCTAACCTTATAATGTAGAAAGTGTGGAGTTCACTGTGAACTCAAGACTATGGCTTTGAGAGGCATGTAAGATTATTATTCTTTCTCTTGTTTAATAAATGAAGCAGGGGCCAGGGTATCTAAAGTGTATCTACCAGAGGCTTTTAAGAAGGCTCAAGTCCAACCATTAGTACATATCCTTGAATATGAATATATATACATACATATATATTCACAAGCATTATTGTGTCCTATACAGTCCCTGTGTTACATAGCCTCCACTACTATTTACACATGTGATCTACAATTGAGTGAGCTTTTTCTTTTCCACATAATAATAATGTTGTCTAAAATGCATATCACTTCATAAAAATGAAAACATACAAGAATATTCCTAAAAAAATAAAACCATGGTATTTTAACTGTTGGATTACTAAATTGTGTACAGTGGCCATATATCTATACAGGTAGTATGGGTGTTTATGTGAACTTGCAGGGCTCAATGTATTTGTGGGTATGCCTATGTAAGTATCTTTGTATGTGTATAGTACATAAATAGTCAAGTATGATATTTATGGCACAGCCTTATATGTTACTGGCTTTTGTAGAATTCAGTGTAAACCCTTGTGTTATAAAGTGCTACACAGTGACATATTTGTTAAAGCAAAAAGTTTGCTAAACTAGTATGGCAAAAATGGCTCGACACATTCGTGTTCTGATTCAAACAAATTGAAGGATGGCTTGAAAAACTGAAATCCAGACGAATCCAATATTTAGTTAACTCATAAATAAGTACATACTGTCTTGCTGTTTGATCATTAAAATGATTGAATACAACTGACGTGTGTGCATTGACAGCTGTAACAATTTTCACTACAAAGTGAAACATTGAGATACAGAGTTGTGAATGGCTGAGTATAATATTGAAGCATAAACAGAAGAGAGTTAAAATTATATTTTGAAGTTTAATAACAAAGCCAGATAACATGTAAGGCAATTCTGTGTGTTCCTTTAAGACATTCTCAATATGATCATATATACTTCTTAACTGTTTTGAATATACTGCTACTTGTGTGCGTTTCTACATGAAGATATACATACCTGAAAGTACTATTTGCTTCAATTTTATATGTACCTTTGCTCATTTATGCACATTTTTGCATCTTGAATTGTGCATGTTAATAACCCACTGTATTTGATTGATATATCCCACAGAGGTACAGTGTGAAAAACAGAGATATATTAAATTGAATCTTCCAGTTGCCTGATACAGTCTGTTGTACTGTCACTTGAAAAATACTTGCGATTTTGTGCCTGTAATGCATGTGGACAACCTAGGAAATCAGAGGCCCTTGCTATAACTTTTAAGAGTGCATGATATATGATTCATTGTAGTACAGATGATAGATAAATTCCAAGATAGTACAAGTGATGCATGGAATATGTGGATATTTGTATTATATATGGCCACAGACTGTTTTTTGAAGCCAGGGTAGTATCTATTTGAATGTTTATAGACAAGGATTTAGAAAAGTTAATATTCTTGTGATGGGTTTTCTGAGGAGTGTATACTCATCAACAAGCAATGAATTGAGTTACTTATTTTACTTTGAAATATGCTATGATTGCAATAAAGTTGGATACAAATTTTAAGAGGGTACATACTTCTTGCTTACATTCTGGGTTGCTTGGATGTGTATTCTCCTCTTTCAAAAAGGTATTTGGTATGAAACTGCAATCTATTCCATTGATTGAGGTCATCAGCCAAATTTTGTAGATCTGAGAGTTAATGAAATGTGTGCTTGAACTACCCACTACCCATACTGGAAAGTTCCGTCTCTTTAATGCTGTGGTTGCCTTGTAAAATGTTGTACTTTGTATTTCACATTGGACCATGTTATTCCTCTGAAATTTAATTTTGTGACACCACCTTAGAATAACTATATAATAAACAGGAAAAACTGCCTATGTTGTACAGCGAGTTTCTTTCAGAAAGCTTGATGAATAGATGTCGGAATTGAAATGGCCGTGTGGGATACACGTTGTTTTCACAATCACATATGTTCGTGCTATTCTCGTGTTTTGATTAGCATTGTCAAATGATGCTTAAGATACTGTAGAGTCAAACAACATGACATCTAAATTATAAAATGCTGATGATAAAAATGAAGTAAGTAGATTATCTGATGAGGAATTCTATTTCTTTTACTTATGTTAGACTCAATAGTATTTACTCCCCTTAGGTCCAAGGGTGAGCGTGTTAGACACATTGCTAACTGGTTGAGAAAAAGAAATTAAAGTACATTTTACAAACATACTAGCTATCTTCTGGGCTTAAAAGTATGTTTCTCAAGAGCATGTGATTTTCTGTGGAAAAATGTGTGTAGGTATATATGTATGTGGTTGTGGGGGGTGCATGGTGCCAAGTTCTTTCTTAATGATGCACTGAATAAATATATTCCGTAAACAAATATATGTGACAATTAAGTACACCAATGCAATACAATACTTGATTCCTCTATTTTAGCTTAGAACAAAAATATATGTATCACCAATGGTATACTATTAAGGAGAATAAAAAATTCTGCTGATGAAGTTCAAAAGAAAATATTTTACAATTATACCAAAGTTCAGCATTCTGGTGTTAGACTTAGCAGTTGATTCGATTTTATATTAACCTTAAAGAGTAACGATTGGAAGAGTATTATGTTCCTAATAATACACAAAATGACCTCCCAGTCCTCTCCCAAATTACCATTTCAGAAAGAGCAGCTCATATATGAAGGTTGCTACCCAATGGCACAGTCCTATCAAAAAAAATTTGCTTAGACAAATTTATAGATCTTGGCCTTAGTGAAATGATTGAAAAATAGAAGCAAAGGCTCCCTGAAACCACAGACAACAGATGTGAACCCATGCTTTAAAAAACAAAATCTTAGCTATCTTTGCTTCACTAGTGCAGCCATGATGCCAATATTCCCATGTTGATTTTCTGCTTTTTTCAGTGTGCTGATTTCATGCGCAATAGTTCTCTAGCCTTTGAGATAGGTTAGCCAAATCTTACTGAATATTTTTTTTGTTCTTATTGTTGTTGATCGTGGGGCTTGAACTCAGGGCTTGGGAGCTGTCCCTGAGCTTTGTTGCTCATGGCTAGAGCTCTACCACTTTGAGCCGTAACTCCACTTCTAGTTTTGTGGTGATTAATTGAAGATTAGAATGTCATGGATCTTCCTGCCTGGGCTGGCTTTGAACCATGATCTTCAGATTCCAACCTCCTGAGTAGTTAACATTTTAGGCATGAGCCCAATTTGAAATTTTAAATCCTCATTTAAAATTTTAGTATTCATTCCTAGTTATTAACATCATTACTTATGGCATAAAGATTATGTAGACTGAACATACTATGAAGAATTCAGACAAAGGGCTGGAGATGTTGCTCAAGTGGTAGAGCACCTGCCTAGCCAGGGCAAGGCCCTGAGTTCAAATCCTAGTATCATCAAAAAATTAAAAATAAAAATAAATTTAGATGAAGGAATTTGGGGAAAGACATTCCCATTGTGCTTCTTTCAAATGGCAAGACCTTCAACTTACAGTCTTATAACCACCTGAGAAGTAAGTAAATTAATATGACTTTTCTATATTACATAGAAGATTAAGGTTCTCCTGTCCTCTATACTAATATTGTTTTTAATACTATTAAATTAGATTGTTATCAAAACTTATTTTTGTACCAATTCTGGGGCTTTCACTCAAAGCCTTATGCTCTCACTTGGCTTTTTCACTCAAGGCTGGCACTCTGCCACTTGAGCCACATCTCCATTTCCAGTTCTGTGCTGTTTAATTGGAGGAAAGTGTTTAAGGACTTTTCTACCCAGGCTGGCTTTAAACTGCAGTCCTCAGATCTCAGCCTCCTGACTAGCCAGGATTATAGACATGAGCCCCCAGCTTCACATTCAAAAATGTGAACTACCAAGACAACTCTTTAAAGTCTGTTACAAGATCTGTTGATTATGTTTTTTTATAATGTTGATCCAGAAATCATAAGACAGGGACCACTTGATTCTAAATTTTTTCAACCACTTTCACATCAACATCAATTCAATAAAGTAATAAGTAGATGCCAAGAGAAAATGTAAAGTGGAAATTGCACAATTATCAAGCCGGATCTAAAGTTATAAGACAAACTTTTTCTACCTTGACTATATCAGTTATATCAATTGGATACTTTCCAATTCTTGATGCAATGTGGACTCCAGATGAGTGACAACATTAATACGAGTGGCAGGGATAACTCATAACATTGAAAATGAACTGTTTCTTTTACTACATAGTTATCAAATACATCTTGGTAAAATGTGGTTAGAGCTGTTATGTCAGCTTTCTCACTTACTTCAAAAAGTGTGATATGTTCTCCATCTGTTATGTGATCTCAAGCTAAATAGCTACACTTAAGGATGTGTTCTGACTTAGTTCTCTTATGAAGGTGTGCCATAAAAGCATCCAGGTGTCAGCAACCTGCCCAAATGGTTCCCATTAAATCCGCTGGGAGGCGATGACATTTCAAATGTTACAACGCCTCTCAGAGCAGCTAATTGCATTAAATTCTAAAATAAACTCTAGGTTTTGTACTATAAGCCCAGATGCTTTGGAACTAGCAAACAGACTGAAGCAAACATAAAGTCTTTGTAACATATTCCTTCTAAAATGGTTTTAATCTGCTCAGAAAAGCTAAATAGTCAAGTTGATTTCATTTAAAAGTAATTAAAATTATAGGTGGAATTTTCAGGTTTTATTGGTCAGATATAAAAGCTAGTTAGAGTCATCAGGTCAATTCTAAGGAATAAGAACTTACCATTTTCTTTTTAATATTTTCAAACGTTTTCAGGCAGATGTGGAAGTGTTCTAGGAAGGTAGAAGTTATGTACATTGAGGTAGCTTAGTAATAATCATATTGAAAAAGCCATCTGATTACTAAAATGACTTTAACAGAGAAAAGGGGAGAGGAAGGAGGAAAGTGGAAGGGATGGGAGAGAAAAGAGAGAGAGAGGCAGGAAGACAGGAAGAAAGAAAGAAGGAAGGAAGGGAGGGAAAGGAAGGAAAGAGAAAGAAAGAAAGAAAGAAAGAAAGAAAGAAAGAAAGAAAGAAAGAAAGAAAGAAAGAAAGAAAAGAAAGAAAGAAAGGAAGGAAGGAAGAAAGAGAAAGGAAAGAAGGAAGGAAGGGAGGAGAGAAAGAAACATAAAAGTAAAGTGGTGGGTGACAAAATCAGAATCCAAAAAAGTAACAGAATGGAAGCATATTAATATATTAAAGGTGGCATTTCATATGAATAAATGTATGCCATATTGGGATTGGTTCAAAACACCAACCACTCAAATGTAGTCTGAGAAAATGAGACACACCTGTGAATTCAGCGAAGGTTAAAACACATGGTCCCATTGATAAGCCCATATGATCTTAAAGCAGACTAACGTTCTCCTCAAGAGAAAGCAAATGGCATTTTTTTCTTCCTCTGTGCTGGTCATAGCACACCTAGAAAACTGAATTCACTTTTGAATATCAGCCTTAAAGAGTGGCATTGACAGTTGGAATGTGTTCACCAGAGGGGAAAGGAGTCTTGGAACTCTGACACATGAAGAACAACTAAAGGAACTGGGAATATGCAAATTGAAAAGGAGTAGACACAAAAGCCCACTGGCTATTCTCCAAAACCTGAAGTGCTGTCATGTGGAAAATAGTTTAGATCTCTTCCAGGTGACTCTAGAGATGAGAAGTAAAAACAATAAATGAAAAATAGCAAAGGACATAATTTCAACATAACTTAAAGAAGTTCTTTTACTATGTATGCTTCGTAGTAACAGGAGAATACCTCAAGAACCATGTGACTGTACCAGTGGTGTTTCAGCAAAGGTCATCTGACCACCAAATGGTCATCTGTAAATGGAGAGTTTGGTTTCTTGATGGGAGTGGCGTAGAACAGATCATATTTAGGTTTCCTTTTAGTCTCTGAAGTTCTTTAACTTTGTGGATTGTTTGTCTTCAAAAAGTACACAGTATTCACCATCTTATTTCCTTAGCAAATTGAAGAGTTAACACTGTTAGAAATTAAATAGATTTATCTTACTGTTTTTGAGAATAATAAACAAAACTAGAACTTTGCATTTAGGGAGTACCCTACTTATAAGGGAATAGTTTTTTTTAAATTAAGAAATGATTGGGGTACATTTTTAAAAACATGAAGCTGGAGTTGAAAATAAGCTATTGTAAGCATAAGCAAACTTGTGTTAACCCTACTACACACACACACACACACACACACACACACACACACACACAGTGCCTGAAAATCTTCCAGGATTTTTTCTTTCCTGCATATGGCAACAAAAACACAGCTGGCCTTGTGGCAAGCATTCAGTGCAGCAGACATTTGGTGGCACTGTTGAAAATACAATTCATTAGCTGGTAAGTCAATTTAGTGGATAATACACAACAAGTTTTTGGAATGTAACAGTTTAAGAGATACGGTTTGGATCAGAATTCTGTGTGGAAAGTGGCTGGTGTCTTTGCTATATAAGCTTTCAGAACTGAGTATATAAACTCTGGCTATTTTTGCTAGGAAACACACTGAAGATCTATTAACTTTCATGTTTGATGAAAGAATGTGCCTTTGTAACCTAAAATATAAAACACTACATGCCACAGGAACACCTGCCTCCCCAAACCACAATGTATCCACATTACAATGGGACACGCTTTGTAATGCTACTGGAAGAAATTCAAAGACCAGAAATGCCAAAGAGAAATTCTAGACCTTAGACATTTACTTAGTGCTTTCCTAGTTAGAGCAGCATTATACCTAAAATGGCATAATAAAGGATCATACCGTTCCAGAAAATACACACCTTCAACTTACATGTGGTCCTGTTAATTTCTACTTTCTGCAATCATCAACCTAATAAATTTGCCTTGTCCCAGCCTCCTATTCCAATGTTATAAACACAAACAGACTTCCACAAAAGTCAGCAGAACATTGTTTAGGAACTTCATTGTCGGTAGTCCCTTTGGCACCACCAGGTATGCATCCATTGTGTCTTCAGACATACGGCAAAAGTGTGCCGCTGGTGACATAAAGAGGAGATGGGAGAAGATGGAAAAACAGCTTAAGCCCTAGTTTATTGCTAGAAGACTTTTGTGATATTGGGAACTAAAGGGCACACTGTATAAACTTCAAAGAATTCAGGGGTACAGAAGAGTGATCACAAAACTTTGAGAAGTCCTTGCACTGGAGCAAAAGTGTCATTTCCTGGTTTTCTTTTTGTGGCAGCCTTGGGTTTTGAACTCAGAGCCTTTTGTGCTTTGGGTTTCAAAGATAGTATTCTGCCACTTGATCCACAGCTCCATTTCCAGCTTTTTAGTAGTTAACTGGAGATAAAAGTCTTATAGACTTTTTCTACCTAGGCTGGCATTGAATCACAATCCTTAGATCTCAGCCTCCTGAGTAGCTAGGTTTACAGGTGTGAGCCACCAGCACCTGGCATTATGAACACATTTAAGTTAACTCCCACCTCAATTGTGTCAGCTGTCAGCATTCATGAACTCATCCTGTCTTCATCAATGGGGTACTCTGGTCTCCACACCACCCAAGAAAATTCTCCATGGCACTTGATTGAAATTGGCCTACAAGAGCTGTTCTACAACTACTAGAATTTTTTTTAATAATGCAAACTAAAATCTTTTTGTATGTGGAGGCTTTTGGGTATAACAAACCTATTTCCCTCTGTACTTTGTACATAAGGGTGGATGGAGTAGAGAGGAGGTTGAATGAAACAGGTAAGCAGAGGAAAAGTAGGTCAGGTTGGCTTCTCCTCGCCTCTTCATTATCAGCTCAACTACAGATGGTCTTTCCCTTCTCTCTGCTACACAGACAGCTAGCAGCATGAGCCAATGCCACCCCCTCACCACCTCCTGCTCTCAACAGGCCAGCCAAGTGGATAAACCCAGGGAAACAGAAGGAAGAGCCTTAGGACAAGCTGTGTTCACCATTTAGAAACACCATTGCAATGTGCACAACTTGTGTTCTTAAGAACTAGAGGGAAAAATGGAACTATGCATTGTTACAGTACTATCCCTAGCCAGCCATAATACCCAATATTGGTTGTTGTCTTGTCCTTTAAGTACTTTAATACAGTTGTTACCTTGTTTATGCTCCTAACTCTTTAGTCAAAAATCCACCAAAACTATAAGGGAAACCATCAGGCTTAGATATTTTTTTTCTTTTTAATTTGTACCAGTCCTGGGGCTAGAACTCAGGGCCTAGGCACTGTCTCTAATGTTTTGTTCTCAAGGATAGCACTGTACCACTTAAACTACAGCACCACTTACAGATTTTGGTGGTTAACTAGAGCTAAGAGTGTCAAGGACTTCCTGCCTGGGCTGCCTTCAAACCTGGATCCACAGATCTCAGCTTCCTGAGTAGCTAGGATTAGGCATGAGCCACTTGCTCCTGCCTGGCTCTTATTCTTGTTTCCGTCTCAGACTTCATAATATTTAGCATACTCATAACCTGTTTATTGCTACTATCTTTATTTAAAGCCTAATCTTTTACATTTTTCCTAAAGTTGAAGTAAGGCTGAATTTTTATTTTTTGTAATATTTTGTAAAAACAAAAACAAAGAAAACAACTGTATTACTTTTTTATAATTAAGTAAATACAGCAGATACAATCAGAATGTTGCATTAGTTGAAGCCCCATTTGACAATGGACTGAAGAGGGATGCCTAAAATTTGTCAACCCAAACTGTGAACTAAAGGATGCTTATTTTCGGAAAAAGGAATACAAAGTTATGGAAAATCTAGGTGTACATTGACTAGCCAGATCCAATCAACACAACCTGCTACTGGTGAATCGGATAGGAGGAAGTGGTAGTCATCACTGAATATGCTGAGGACCTTTTTGTTTTGTTTTGTTTTTTACAAGTATTAATACCAAGTTCTCCCTGGCAAAGCCACCTCCGGAGACTCCAGGCTGGACATAGCATATGAGGACATGGTCACTCTGACCTAGTTGTTTTATTCTCTGTTTCTGTGCCCTTACAGAGCTCTCAACATGGCGGCTCCTCTACTTCACTTGCATCCACCAAAGTCTGCAGTTCGATGGATGAGAATGATGGCCCTGGGGAAGGTGATGATCTTGGGATTTTCCCAGCTTGTGTAGGGAGCAGAGAATGGGTTGGCTGAATTTACTCTCCCAATAGCTCTTGAGAGCCAATCACTAGGGGATAGGAAGTAAATACGGTTCTCACCTGGGATTAGGATGTCTCCAGTAGAATGGGGGAAGAAGTTGGCCTGATGTGGAGATGTTTCAATTCCTATGAGAGTATGTTTCCTAGGAAAGCCAGCTATTATCTGCTTCAGAAATCACAGGAAGTGCCTTTCCACATGTTGAAGAGAATAAAAACTGTGGCACTGTGAAGGTGGCTCAGTGGCAATTGGGGGAAAAAAACATCTCTTAAGCTCACTCCTGTGATATTGTCAAATGGCTCAGATTCAAGAGCTCATTTCTTTTCACTAATTCATTGGATGGTTTTGAGCAGGCCTCTTCTGCCCTCCACATCTTAGTTCTGCTAAATAAAGACCATCAAACATAACTGTTTCCTTCCTAGGGGTCATTACCAATCTCAAATCAATTAGGGGAAAACTATTGGAAAAGGCTAAAATGTTGATGTTCAAGCCACTATTGAATTATCAAGGGCTAGAGTTGGAAATCAGTAGTAGAGGCTTTCTAGCAGGTGCAAGACCTTGGGTTCTATCCCCAGCTGGGGGTAGGAGACAAACATAGGTCCTTCTTGCTGTTTTAAGTGATATGATTGATATCCTCATCCCACTCAACCTCTCCCCTGCCAAAGAAAAACACCATGTGAAGGAAACATTTTTGTTACATCAAGTAAGACATAACATACAACATACATAAGAATCATTTCCTGACTACCACTTAGTATAGGACATTTGTAGTTGAAACATCTAGAAGTCCCTTGGTTCCAATGTGGTGTATTCTCCTAATGAATTGAAATGGTACTAAGTAAGCTTCTCTTTATCAATCACTGGGAAAAAAATAATCCCAAGAGCAGAGCTTTGGGTGATACCTCAGTGCAGGCTTCCCCTGGAAGGGGAAGTTAGACCAAGTCATTCCACTTCCCATTTTCTCCAAGAACCAAGGATGATTGCTTCTATTACCTCAGAACTAAAGAGCTTTAAATTAGTGTCTAGTAACCATTCATCTCCTTCCCATGGAGCAGATAACAATCCCCAGGCTGAGTCCTTTAAACAGGTAATATCCTACCTCTTTCCCAAGGAAGATAAGCAAGGAGAGATTGGCTTCAAGCCCTTACTTATTCTGGGCACCATCTAAATAGTTCTTAGTTGGGTGTCAGTAAAATGTTGCCACCAAAGGAAGTGAAGAGGCTACTCAAATACCCAGGGCAGGAAATGTAGACACTTCCCAGAAAGTCCATCCACTCTGCATCCAGAGTGAATTTATTATGAAGTCAGCATGAAGTTCTTAAGTGAATATCTGATGGTTGTAAGTCTCTTGCTGTCATTCCCCAACAACATAGACTAAATGTAGGTATGGAAAACACACTAGAAAGCCACCCCCTCCTCCACTTAAGGTTCTCATTTTATTTGGAGGCAAAAATATTCGGTCTCAGTTTCTGATGAAAGGTCAAAAGAGGAGCACATTTAGAAAACCCACTATGCTTCCATCACAGTTTGCATTCAGATTGCCTGAGGGAGAGAGTTAGGATTTATAACTTTAAAGCATGTAAATTTTAAAGCCTAGCTATAAAAGGCTTTTTACACCCCTAACATGTTAAAGGTTATCCAGCATATTTATGTGACCTAAGCATGGCTTATTTAGTTTTATGGCCTGGAATATTTAAAGCATTATTAGGCATTTGTAAAATATTTGAAAATGCATTTTCAGGGAGTAAAAAATGTGTTGTGTTAGTGGCACTAACATAATTGAAAGTACAAAACTGTTCTGTTCACAGACATAATAGATATTGCAATTTTAACTCAACATCTGCTCTGCAGGTTGGTGGTGAGAACATTTGTCTAAAATCTGCTCAGTCCGACTGGGGAGGGGGTGGTAATCAATGCTTAGTTCACAAAGAATTTTTTGGAGGTCTCCATTTCAGGATGTAGTAAAGTGTCCAAACAGCCAGCATTCTTCATGCTTGAACAAGGAGCCCAGAGTTCCATAAGAACTGTATTTTTCTCCTGCACCATGCATAGGAATGTCATTCCTCTGAACACAGTGGGTATTCAGTAAATGGGATTAATCAAATTAGCATGAAATAGGAGGGGAAAAATGAAGCTTCCTCCTTCACATCTCTATTGTAGGAGGAGAAAACCGTGTGTGTGTGTGTGTGTGTGTGTGTGTGTGTGTGTGTGTGTGTGTGTGTGTGTATAAAGGTATACCTCATATGCTTTCTTTTAGTTTATCATTTGTCTTAGTAAAAACTGCTGAGTATATACAACAAGGTCTTCGAGGGAGGGTATGCAATTGTGTCATATACAGAAAATGATCTATTGATTTTAAATCAGTTCCGGTTTATTAGAAGATACTTCTGAATGTCTCTGGTGCAGCATCTGTGTCTCCTTTTCTGCCAATAAAGACATATTCGTGATTCTTCCAGAAGTGTCCGAGGAAGGCTTCCAGATTCCAGCCACGATAACAGAACGATATAAAGTCGGGAGGACAATAGGAGACGGGAATTTTGCTGTTGTCAAGGAATGTGTAGAGAGGTGAGAAGGTTATAATTTGCATGGAACTTTAAAGGAAACATTTGGCATTATGTTATCCAAGATAGTGTCTCTACCTGCAATCTGTGGCACATATGGAATAAATTAATGTTTCAATCCCAGATGTAAAAAAAAGGTCTTTAAAGAAATACCATCTAACAACAGACTTGAAAAAATGTAGTGATTTCTTGGCAAGATCTATTAAAGAAAGGTTTCTCTTTGTCGTTTTATTTTGTTTTGTTTTTATCATGTTTGGTAAAACATTGCCAACCTTTTCAAGGAAGTTGTATCTTTAGTGGAAAAGTCTTACTGAGTACTTTTTCCTACACTTTTTTAGAGGAATACTTCATAGAGACCAGAACAATCTTGTGTAATATTTGATCTGTAAATACTACTCCAAAATCATACCTAACAATAACCTTGAAAGGCTTTAAAATGTATATGTACTACTGACCCAACAAAAGCAGAATTTGATCCATTAAAGTGAAATAACTTTATTAAAGGTTGAGATTAAAGGTAGTCTGTGAACCAGAGGGAAGGGTTGAGAGAGAATAGCTTACCCCTGCATTCTTGATAACTAACCATGGGCAGTAACTGGCGGCTTGTCGATTGAGATGTGGCGATAAAGTTACACCCTATATTAAGGTGACCTCAGGCCTTCAGCTCAGGGTCAAATTTAGAATTCTCTTCTGAGGCAGCTGACTGCTTTAAAGGACCAGGCCGGCTGCAGTTTCTTCACAGAGGTAGATGGGCAGGGTATTGAAATCAAGGGGCACTTCCCTGACTTACTAGAAGAGTATGTCCTCTGGCTTTGTGGGAGTGGGCCCAGCATATCCATGCTTCCCTATTGCCCTTCTCTGCTCCCAATGGAGCTGGACATACCACCAGTTCCTGAATATTCCTGAAGATATCTCAGATCAGAAGACAGACAAGGAAATGTTAGCCTAGAAAAGCCAGTCTTCCTTTTTCATTAGAAAGCAAAAATCCAAGCCAATATGGCTGAAGGTCTAGCAGATAGGGCAAGGGTTCTGTTTGACCACTATCCACGATGTTTTCCTGCCACCCCTTGCTACCCTTTTCCAACTGAGGGAGTAGAGCCCTTATTAAGCTATTTTCCTGCCAAACCCTGTGCTCCACTCCTCCCCAACAGTCTCAAAACCCCTCTCCGTGAGGACAGGGCACAAGTAACTAGGAAGAAGAGGCTGTCAGTCACCTGCCTCTTCTTTGCCACTCATTCATAGAGTGTACCTCCAAACTCCAAAATATGCCCCATTAATATCATGAGCCTCACACCTCCTCAGACAAGAGCATACACAAACTGGAGTTTACTTAGAATAAACCATTGACAAGGCTCTTAACTCATGATGTCTCATTTCCTTATCATCATAATCCTGTAATATCAGGGTTATCATCCCAGTATAGAAAGAAAGATGGGAGAAGTGAAATGCCCAAGATCACTCAGCTCACCCAAGCTTAGATCAGAGCTTTGCCCTCAAACTGACACTTCTAGCCTCTCAGCTCCACTGTTTCTAATAAGAATTTCTCCTGAAGGTTCTAATAAGAAATTTAGCTGAGCCAAAGCACATATAAAACATTTGACCTTAGAAAAAAACAACAGAAATGACCTGGGATGATAGATGGATAGATGGATATATACATATATATATATATATGTGTGTGTGTGTGTGTGTATGTATGTGTGTATGCACATATATACACACATATGTGTGTATATATACATAGATAGATATTTGTGTGGACACATTTATAGAATTTGTATTACATTGACATTTTTACTAATAGTAAATCTAGCCCTCTTTCACATATTGTCCATTGTAGGAGAGTATTCCATTTTTAGCAGATTGCGCAGCTTTTCTCTATAGGGTGTCTGGTCATTTACCAGGATTCATCATCTATTAGGTTGACACAGTGACCACGTGTCATTTCTTCTAGCTGGTCTGTGGGTTATAATGGTGTTTCAGTCCAATAATTCCAGTCTCCTACTAGAGATTTCTCATTTCTCCATCCAGACTTAGTTCATGTTTGTCCTTTTTCACTTGGATTGCGTTCGTTGTGCATGAGTACCCATCTTGGGTCTTCCTGTATAAAACTTCAGTCTAAACACCAGATTGCCTCCAAAGTGTTAGCATTCGGCTCTTGCTGAGCAAGGACATATGGCGTGTGCCCTCTCTCCCCGGAGGTATCATGAAACATTCTTTTAATATCTTCCAGAGGTCCAGGAGTATAAAAGCAAGCTAAGAATGTTGTGAATGGCACAGATTGCTCGGGGGTACATCTCACCATATTTTGAGGAATGAATATGTATTAGCAAGAGCAAGTATGTGTCCTCTTTGGTAATAATACACTGTTGTGGGCAAGGTTTTTCTACTACAGTGGATGCAAGAACAGAGTCACCAGCTCTGCCCTTCTGTGATATTGTGCCAGCATGTCCTTTTGTGAATGCACAGCTGGGTCCATGGAGATGCCTCCCTGTGCCCTAGGAGCAATTGTTCAAATGCTCCGAGGAGTGCATAAGACCTGTTAAGGGAAGGTAGTGACTTTAACTGGAAGAGACAAGTCCTATTGTGAATTGGTTTTGTTAGCATTTTGAGTCCACCAAAGCAAACTCACAGAGCTGGAAAACCCTCATGAGACAGTAGAGCCCCAGTAAAGAGCTTGCTAGAAGTGTCTTTCACCTCTAACTATATAAAAATCCTAAATTTTAGTGCTCCCCTCTCTCTCTATTCCAACTATAAGTTTGAGGAATGGCACAATAGAACTGTTGGCTCTAGCAATCTATAATCAGGCTATAGCCCATATAGAAAAGGTGTGGCTCACCAGGGACAGATACCTCCACAATCTTTAAGAATCCTCTCCCAAGTGTTTAGGGGAACTTCCTGTGGAATTGGGATGGAGCGATGAATCAGGTGATACCAGCTTTGGGAATGCTTGTGGGTACTCTTCATTCTTTCCTCCCTGAGGTCCCTGTAGGCCATGAAGGCTTTAGACAAATCTGAAAGAAAGTTGGACCTGGAGGTATTGGATGAGCGTCTCAGTTGGCTGCTGTGTTCCATGACAACAGGTGGACCTTGGTGATGGTTATTTGGTGAACAAAGATGGCTGTTGATGAGGCTCTGTTGGTTGACGGTTGGTCTTCTAGTCGACCTACTAAGTAACTGCCACCACCGAGTCAAGCAAGTGTGGAGTTCAGGAGCTCAGGCCATCCTGGGTATTTCCAGCATATTTTAAACCTTAGCTACAAAGGACTGCTGTGGAATAGAAATCAATGTTGAATAGGACACTTGGGCAGCTGGGATTCCCTTGCCACATAAGCTGTTCTCAACTTTCACAGTATAGCAAACAGGGGAAACTGCTAGCCAAGATAACCCCACTTTTATTTTTTTGTGTGTGTTGGCATTAGGGCTTAAATTTAGGGCCTCAAGCTTCTGCTTGTCTTTTTTTTTATGCCAGGCTTGCACTCTACCGTTTGAGCTACAACTTCTTCTGGCTTTCTGTTGGTTAATTTTTTGGTGATAAAAGTCTCACAGACTTTTCTGTCCAAGCTGGCTTTGAACTGTGATCCTCAGATCTCAACCTCATGTGTAGCTAGGCTATACAGGGGTGAGCCACTATTACCTGGCCAGAGTAGCCCAATTTTTATTAACCATTTCCTTTTTCATAATATTCTACTATTCAGGGTGAGAGGGGTGGCATTTAGAACTGGTCCAATTGAGAATGGGCATATTAAACAAGACCGTTTTCTCCAGTTTGAGCAAACACATACAAAGCTGGATTCAGTTTGGATTGAAATTTGGAAATTTCTCTCTTGATAATTCAGGCACAATTCTTAGGTCATACTTACTAGGAAGGCAACCATGCAAATTGATTTCCTTGAGTTAAGAAAGAAGATGACATTTCTGTCGCTACTGCTTTTGTTACAGCCTAGAGGGGTCTGTACAAGGCCAAGGGTATGATTTCAGGAACAAACAAGCAAATGCCCTGTATTATCAACAGCAAACCAGTTTTCCAGGGTGTTTTTCCATACACCGAACTCCTGAGAACAATGAGTCAATCTAGGTCAGGTGCCTGTGGCTCACGCCTGAAATTCCAGCTATTTAGGAGACTGAGATCTGAGGATTAGTTTGAAGCCAGCATGGACAAAAAAGTTTTTGAGATTCTTATTTCCAATTAACCTCTAAAAAGATGGAAAGGGAGCTGTGGCTCAAGTTGTAGAGCTCCAGCATGAATAAATAAGTGTTTAGGTTCTGATTTCAAGCCCAAGATACCGGTGCAAAACATCAACAAAAAGCAGGCAGTTCATTCATTTCTGCTCATCACACAAGTTGAATCATTTCACAGCCATAGGCGTCCTCAGAGTTCAGAGTAGGGAGGGAAGCAAAAACATTATTCAAAGTTGTATTTCTTGCTAAGTGTTTTCACCTAAAGTGAGCACTTATCTTTTTTTGGGAGGGCCAGTCCTGGGGCTTAGACTCAGGGCCTGAGCACAGTCCCTGGCTTCTTTTTGCTCAAGGCTAGCACTCTGCCACTTGAGCCACAGTGCCACTTCTGGCCATTTTCTATATATGTGGTGCTGGGAAACTGAACCCAGGGTTTCCTGTATACGAGGCACGCGCTCTTGCCACTAGGCCATATCCCCAGCCCACAGCCCATGCACTTATCTTTTTATTCTTATAGTTTACATTTAGTTCTAAGATATGTTTTTGTGTTCATTCTGCAAATCAACTACTTTCCTAAAAACATGTACTCCTAGTAATTAAAGATTTTATTATGATTTTTATAGACCTTCCCTCAAGCAGTCCAGAAGAAAAGTTGCAGTATGCATTTTAGTGGTCTTCTGTGGGGCTCCTTGTCCAATATGAAATATGAGTCATTGAAATGGAATGTTTGACTGTATTGTGGATGAGGAGGGAAGTCAGAAGGTTCTCTACCTAATAATTCCCTGTGCCACTCATCTCAGCATTGCTTTCAGCTTCCCTTCAGCTTTAGGCCCAACTCATAGCCTACTAGCTTGACATCCGGGACTCAAGCCAGCTATCCATTGATTGGGGATTCTGCTTCCTGACTTGGTTGTAGAGGTGGTTTGGCTTTCTGTGTCCTACAACAGCTCATGGACTACCCATTTTCTATATATGTGGTGCTGAGGAATCAAACCCAGGGCTTCATGTATATGAGGCAAGCACTCTTGCCACTAGGCCATATTCCCAGCCCCCACCCCCACCCCCCACCCCCCGGCCCCAGTTATCTTTTTGAGAGGGTGATGTGGGGAAAAGCCAGCTTTGAATTTGAGCCTTGCCAAGCATCATCCCCCTTCCTTGCTTCTGTCTGGGATGGATGGCAGGGGTCAAGGCAAGTGAAGGTAGAATCTACTCTGCCACCAAGTAAAACATTCTGAATGAGAGAAAATGGCTCATTGATTTGAATCTTGAACTTGCTTATTATAACATATCAGCGATTCTTTAAAAACAAACAAAAAACACCCTTCAATTTCTAGTTTTCCTCTTGGCTAATTATTTTCAACACTTCAATGTCTTCAGAAGCCTGTTATGAAGAAACTCCTGAAAACCACAGAGCTGTAGTCCTATACAGCCCAGGGCATTTCTGGGGTAAGGTAGTTCTACATGGGTGGATTAGCTTCACTTTTCTCATTTCTAATATAAA
Source organism: Perognathus longimembris pacificus (assembly GCF_023159225.1). Taxonomy (NCBI): domain Eukaryota; kingdom Metazoa; phylum Chordata; class Mammalia; order Rodentia; family Heteromyidae; genus Perognathus; species Perognathus longimembris. The sequence continues at coordinate 50,554,491 of NC_063163.1, forward strand.
CTATGTTGCATCACCTCTTACTGAAGTGCTTCCTTTTCCTCTCTACCTCCACTTCCTTGCTGATATCCTAGGGTTTGTGTGGGGATAGCCAGTGCCCACCCTTGCACCTAGATGTGGCCTAGCTCACTCCTCCCTCTGTCATAGCCATGCAGATTTTGTTGAAGAATCTGTAGACAGTGAAGGAGGGGGCATCCTTGAGTTTTTAAATCCATACCTTTGCAGAATTCATTAAGGCAGTATGGACTGCTTTCACACCCATAGGAGTGTGCCTTGGCAGAAGGATTTACCTCTCAAAATAGACTGACAGTGGGTATGATGGGGAACACCTGTAATGCCAGCACTCAAAAGGCATTCTGAGAGGATTCGGAGTTTGAGGTCAGCCTGGACTGCAGAGCAAGAACCTGGGTAGGGGGGGTAGGGGAGGAGAGCAGAAGAGGAGAACTGGACAAGAAGGAGATTGGAAACATGTACCTAATGTACAGTCCTGCTGTGTGTGTTACACTTCCAAGACAAGGGAGAAGCAACTTAGCAGAAGTTAAGGAAGGAAAACAGGAGCAATGGTAGTATATTTATTTAAAATTCATAACTTAAACAGCTCAAGATCCATCTACATTAGATGTCTACATTAGATCTTGAGTTTTGTCAATGTATGAAGTATGTATAAAGATTGATGCTTATAAATATTAACATGTTTCTTTAAAAAAAGGAATGGAGCATTACATGGTATCTATGAAGTAGGATAATAATGCCTAATGAAGTGATTCAACTGTTCTGAAGTTAAGGTTTTTTGTTGTTGTTCATCTTTCTTGTTGCAGGTCAACTGCTAGAGAGTATGCTCTGAAAATTATCAAGAAAAGTAAATGTCGAGGCAAAGTATGTATCAAGTTTATTCTTATGAACACAGCATTGTGAAGGTAGAAAGAAACAGATCAACTCCCAAAGAAACACAAGCTTAGAGTTGCATTTTTGTGGAGCAGAATGTTTTATACTTACTGGAATATAGCATTATAAATAATCGTAGAAAAATTGAATATGATTTGCATTCTTTATCTTTGTTTCCTTTCTAATCACCCCTTACTTTTGTGGTCTAAGTTTCATTTCACTCTTTTATAGGAACCTACAGTTGTTATAATAGTCCCTAAGTTTAATTATCTTCTGAAAAAAATCTAGGCTCTCCAAATATCGTTATACTCTGTCAAAATATATATATGCCTTGATCCTCAAACAATATAGTTGTAATGTCCAGTAAGGTACTTGTGTATTTTGTAAATATTGACTAAGACGATGGTTCCCTTGAACAGGAGCACATGATCCAGAATGAGGTGTCGATTTTAAGAAGAGTGAAGCATCCGAATATTGTGCTTCTGATCGAGGAGATGGATGTCCCGACTGAGCTCTATCTTGTCATGGAATTAGTAAAGGTATGTATTTGACAAATACAAGGAACTTCTGTCTAAGGCACTCTACCTTCCTGTATGATAGTGCTCTGTCCCCAACTTCCTCCCACCTTTACCTAGTCTCATTTCTGTGCTTTGGTACAGTGACCAAGAATACTAATGAAGAGAGATAGTGAGGTATGGGTCACTGATAGAGTCATTGCTTAAACCTGTGCAAGGCCTTGGGTTCCATCTCCAGGGAAAAGGAAAATAAAAGACTATTAATGATAGGATTATGCTGCCCAGGTCACTAGTCCCAGCCTTGGTCCAAATAGCACCTTAAGTGTGATTCCTTAGGCCTCAGTTTCCTCACTTATAAAGTGAGCATAGTAACAGTAGTTAATTCATAGTGCTATTAGGAGAAGGAAAAGGAATTCCTTTACCAGCTGGTGTGAGGCAGAAAGCATTAGATACAAATATGATCTTTGCCATTATTGGTGTGGGAGAATATTCACTTTTCTTTGAACTCCACCAAAAGGTATCAACAATTTTGCAAAAACAAACTTTGAGTTTTTAGTCACCAATCTAATCTGATAATAGCACAGTCCTAAAAAGTAATGTGAGCAGTCTTCTCCTTTCCAGTGAACATTGTAATGTCATCCTGTCCCTTGAAATTACATTTTTGTGCTTGGACAGCCTTAGATATATGGATAGTCAGGTGTTGACGATAGCTGAATGTGGATGGAAGATGGAACATATTCTTCTCATGTACATTGAAATTTCCAGAAATTAGAAGTTTTTAGAATTGTCGTGCTCCGTTGTGTGAGGTCATCTTTTTCTCGTAGGCTAATGCAATTGAAGGCTTGAATGGCTTTCTACAGTAGTCATAAATTACTTGCAGTAACTCCTGCATTAATTGTGCATTAGCAGCCAGAGTCCTAGGCTCCAAGAGTTGTGCTTGAATCCTATACCCAAGCTGGTGACTGGACTGTGATATTTCCTTTCTTTATCTTTTTCTTTCTTTTTTAAGGTTTAAGATAAGGAACACACTAAGTAAACCAATTTGTTACTATATAGGAAGATGTTCAACCTTTATTTCCTAAAGAAAGCCTTAAAGCTGTCATTATTCAGAGTTGCTTCACTTTAAATATGCTGCTTTTTGGTTTGAGTGGTACTGAGTGTTGAACTCAGTTTCTTGTATCTTGAACTTAGTAGACAGGAGTTCTATCATACCTCCAGCCCTTTGGTGCATTGGTTGTTTTTGTGGTTGGGCCTCACCTTATTCCTGGGCTAACCCAGGATATAATCTCCCTACTAAAGTGTTTTCTCATGTCCCTAAAGTGTTTCCTCAGCTCCCCTAGATAGCAGGTGTTCACTGCCATACCTAGCCATTGGTTGAGATGGAGTCTTTCAAATGTTTTTGCCTGGGCTGACCTCAAACTGTGAGCCCCTGATCTCTACCTTCCAAGTAGGGAGGATGACAGGTTTGAGCCATTTCACTGGCCTATTCCATTTTTTAAACCTAATTGTTATTTATGAGGTTTTTATTTCTTTTTTTCCTATTTCAAGTTACAACTTGCTTTTCTCACAAAGTCAAGATGACAGTCATGTTTGAGGCTGAGGATGACTTTTTTTGGAGGTATAAATATTAAACTGTTGTTCTAATGAACAAGGATTTTATTATTTAGATTTCCATATTGATACTTTTTTACCAAATTATTCCTCTAACCAACCTATCAAATTACACATCCTTTAGCATCAAAAATATTTTTACCATACGTTACTCTCTAAACCAAAAGTTTTGATCCATTCCTATTGCCCCTCTCTGTGATGCTGAAAATGGATTAAACCTTTGTATTTATTCATTGACTCCCATCTGTTGACTGATTATTTGTAAAGCTGCAATTTGTAGATAAGAAACAAAAAGAGACAAAAGCTCAAGTGCTGAGGACACACGTTGTGAGAGAGCCTCATCTCTGTGGCAATCATATTAGTAGAAGGACTGTAGTAGGGTCTTCATTATTCTTTTTTGTTCTTATTTATTGTCAAAGTGATATACAGATAGGTTACAGTTTCACACATTAGGCCTTGGGTACATTTCTTGTGCTGTTTGTTACCTCCTCCCCATGGTCTTTGTGAATTTTATCTGCACAACCAAGATACCATCCCAGGGCGAGAGGCTTTAGAATATACCACTAGAACTCCTGTGCTTGACCACTAGACCATACCTCTAAGTTTGATTTGACCCAGGGCTTTCTTGAGCTGAGCTTGGAAGTTCTCTGGGAGGGTCTGGCTTGTGAGTTCAACCCCACTGTGGACTTAAAAGGCCCCTATAAAGATATCCCTAAAAATTGTCCTTAGAGTCATTCTTCTCAAACTCAAAGGATCCAAGGAGTTGGCAAGGACTGCCTGAAGCTATGGGACAAATAAGGAGTGTATTCTGGGAATGAGTCAAGTGGCAGTTTCTAAGAGGGTATATCCTAATTGCTAAAACCAGATCATTTGGCTCCTTCCACTATGTATACAAATTGCTCCTGTGTTCAGAGAAGAGCTGGTGTGGTAGAGGAGGTGGCCCTTCCTGAAGCCTCAGAGAGCCCTAGGAGTTAGAACAAAAGAAGGGAGTGGAAGGGACATTCAAAGAAGGGGTATGGGGCTGAAGAGAACAAGCCTGGGGTTCATCCTTCCCGGAAGCTCCCCATCCAAGGAAGGAATTTCCTATGGGAAGAATAGAGAAGGGATATAAAAATTTGAGAGGACTGCTTGGGGGCAGAGCCCAGACCTCCTTTCTCTGAGGATAGGGGCAGGAGTGGTGAGATCCTGAAGGAAGAAAGCAGTGCCTCAGTGTGGTCAACGGGGCTGGGAATGCAGGATGCTTTGGAGAAGGAGCCTGGGGTGGGAGTAGTGCAGCTGTGAAACCACTGGGCTGCAAACCCAGACCACACAGCTAAGTCTTTCACTCGGTATAATTAGATGTGAGATGGTCCAGCAGGATGTGTATGAGAAATACTTCCTAAAAGAGTTGTTGCCTGCTTTGTTGGGGACTAAGAAGCAAAGAGTTGACGGGATGTCCAGAGCTCAATCATCTTGGAGTCTTTTGCAGGATCTCATGCCCAGCCATGCATGTCCTGCTGTGTACCCCCACAATGAGGTTCATAAAGTTCACAGTGAATATCCCATTTCCTCACCGAGTACAGAGATAAATTGCAATCCTGGGTGTTGTTCAAGAGAAGCAGGAGATTGAGAGAGGAATGTATTTATTTTTAAGGGGGAGGAAGTACTGTCTAGTTGGAATATTGTTTCTATTGACTGGTCAGTGAGAGAAGTTTCCAGAGTAAAGGTGGTACTGAGAGGCCAGAAAGGATGTTGAGATCTGAAATTGCCTATTTTGCTTTTTCTATTTTTAAAAGGAAAAGCAAGTCTCTTATCAAATTAAGTAACAGATTGGAAGCATTTGGGGTTCTGGGTCCTCTGGGGCATTGTATATAAAGTGATGCTGACATCTTTTGTAAGTCAGACTCAAATTCTCTGAAAGGGGTTCAAATAAATGGAACTTAAAATGGCCCCTAAAATTATACTGTTTCACCAAGAAGCAATAAATTAGCAACGAACAAGGGAAGCAAAAGTGCCAAGGAATAATAGTTCTAGAAAACTTTCTTTGAAATTTCTCCACCCTCGCCCCCTCCCTTTCTCTCTCTCTTCCTCATCTAGTCATTTCTGGTCCTTTTTTGCTGCGTTCCTTACAAAGAAGCACATTAAAAAGAAAGAGAAAGAAAAAAGGAAACACTACACCCACTCTCACAGAGCTAAATCTAGAGTCAAGGGGTGCATGAACACGTGTGTGTTCATAATTTCAGAAGAAGAGGAACATTGTGTTAAGGGCACAATTTACAGAATTACCTGTTTGTCCTTGGAGGAGGTTTAGGGCTATGGCTGTGCGATTAGGCTGGCAGTTGGTGTGAGGCTAGAAGCATGTGTCACCATGACACACACAGGTCACTAGGCCTCTGATCTGGGGACCCAGATCTACCTCCACTTCCCCTTACCTGGGAGCTATGCTGGTGGCCACTTGTCTGTCTTTGGAGAGTGCTTAGTCTGCTGCTTTTTCCCTCTAGCTCAAGCAGAGGGAAGACTGTCTTTTCTAATGAAGAGAGACATCTTCCTACAGTTTTGGGGTCTTTGAGAAGCAGAGGCAGGGAAAGCTCTCAGGAACCCAAAGATCCTGATCCTTTCTTCATTTCCTTCATGGTCTGTCAGTCCCCTCAGCCTGCGGCCCATCCACCCATCTGCTAACATGCTGCTCTTACACTGCTTTCCTCTTCTCAGGGAGGAGACCTTTTTGATGCTATTACTTCCACTAACAAATACACTGAGCGAGATGCCAGTGGGATGCTGTACAACCTGGCCAGCGCCATCAAATACCTGCACAGCCTGAATATCGTCCATCGGGACATCAAGCCAGAGAACCTGCTGGTAAGAAAAAGCCAACTTCCATCATTCTGAGTTCCACATCCTTGGGAACAAATACACGTTTTTCCCTTGTGCTTTGCAAACAGGCATGCTGGGGGTTTAACCCTGTAATCATAACTACTCAGGAGGCTGAGATCTAAGGATGGAGGCCTGCCATCCAGGGAAGACAAAACTAAGAGACTCTTGTCTTCATTGAACCAGACAAAAGATGGAAGTGGAGGTGTGGTTCAAGTGGTAGAGCGCTGGCCTTGAGCAAAAAGACAAATGAGAGTGCAAAGCTCTGATTTACTGAAGGATTGATTCCTATCTCATTCCCAAGGTCAAGCAAGACAACAAGCTTGACCATATGCCTGTCCAAGGCAGTTCCAATCCAGGCTGGGCCAAGGACCCCACCCTTGGTCCCCAAGGGACAATAGCCCCTCACCCCACAGTGGAGCATTCCACTGTGGGACTGGTCAAAGATATCACCCTGGGACCATAACCCCCTTTCTGTTTTCTATTTCCTTGTAAATTCCTATATAAGCACACCCCAAAACCCAGGAGAACTCAGGAGAACAACCTCCAAACCCACGCTGTTCCTCAATAAACAGTCTTCGCCTGTTGAGGATCGAGTCCAGCTTTTTCCTTTCTCCTCCGTTTTCCCAACAATCACAAGCCCCAATTCCTATTCCCCCAATTTCCCCTTTCCTAAGGCCTTAACAACTTATTTGCAGCTAGCCTGTATCTCGCAGAGGAAACTAGCCTTTCAGCTGATCTGTGAGAGCTAATGCGCTAATAGAAGTGTCTGACTTACTAGTAATTACCAGACATAATGGGCAGAGAGGTCACATGTCTAAGGCTGTAGTTAACATCTTAGCCTAGGACAAAACAGAGCAAATTTTTTATAATCCACATCTCTTTTTGTTAAGAATTTTTTCTTGGGAAAAGAAAAGAAGCCCTATCAGACATTGCTTTAGTCTGCTAGCTGATCACATCTTAGTGATATGCTTGAAAGCCTAAGAGAAATAATTCGTAATGGGTTTTAGTGGTACTCTGCAGGGAGGCAGATAAGCATGAAGACTGACTTAAAAAAATTAAAAACATCCTTTTCCACTTTACAAATATTTGGCTTGCTTTTGAATTTTCTGTCTCTAAGGAAGAATTTACCACATAGCAAAAGAGGGTCAGAACCCAGTTAATGAAGGGAGGGGGGGCGGAGGGGGGGCAGGGGGGGAAGGGCAGGAATATACTGGCTGGGTAGAGGAGGGGTCACTAGAAATTGTGTGAGGAGTATAAATGCTACTGTCTTTTTAGGTTGGAAATTAATTATATATGCAAATGTATGATTTTTAGCAGAATGCTGTTTTTCACTTCCATGATCCACCCTGAGCATCCTGTAATAACTTGAAACACCCTCTTTGCTGGTTTCTTCAGAAGCTTAGGAATTAAGGATTCTTGTTCTAAAGCAATGTTTCTCCAAGGGTGGTCCAAAGACACCCTAAATGACAATGACTTCCAGCTGCCCGTTAAAAATCACATTTCTGGGTCTCTGTGCTCTTGGACAATTCAGAAGTAGTGTCTGGTGACAAGGCTAAGAGACACAAGTTTCAGTCAGCTCCTCCAGGTGAGGGGGAAGGCAAAGGCTGAGAAGCCACTCAACTCCCACCACAGAGAGAAGCAAATGAAATCAGCTGCCATAAGAACCACCTCTGGGCTTAGCCTTGGGCCTAAGGGTCTCACAGCTATCATCATGTTTAATCCTCTCAACGATGGGGTAAATTCCTGTGTGTGTGTGTGTGTGTGTGTGTGTGTGTGTGTGTGTGTGTGCACGTGCCAGTACAAGGGCTTGAACTCAGGGCCTAGGGTCTGTCTCTTAGCATTTTTGCTCAAGACTAGTCCTATACCACTTGAGCCACAGCCTCTCTTCCAGCCTTTTGGTGGTTAATTGGAAAAAAGCCTTACAAACTTTCCTGCCTAGGCTGGCTTTGAGTCTTGACCCTCAAATTTCAGCCTTCTGAGAAGCTAGGATCACAGGCATGAGCCATCAGCCCTCTCCATGGTACATTCTTTTATTGCTCTATTTCACATATAAGGAAACTGGCTAGCTAGAAGTTAAATGGCCCATTCATAATTGTAATAGTGGATCAGTAGAAAAGTCAAGATCCCAACCTAATTCTTACTCCAAAGCCACTTAAGTTATGTTAAACGGAGGCTAACTCAGTACTGTTATGGCCATGAACTTGGCAACTAGATACACCACTTCAAGAAGAAAGATAGGCATTTAGCAATAAATATGTACATGATTTGTTGTAATTATGTTAGTAATCTTGAAACTATTGACTAATGAAGGCAGCTGAGGTCAAATGACAGAGGTCTGACTTAATTGCACTTCAAATTCCATGTCTCTGTAGTAGCCTAAACATTGTCTTCTACCTTCATAAACTGGGGCAATTTTCTCTCCTCTCCGCAGGCATTATTCCTGTATCCTGAATTATGTAGGACTGTCTTGTAGGAAAGGACTTACAAGGGGGCCTTTGTTAATAACTTCTCTAAGCAAAAAAACACCACTGACTGAAAATTTCTCCTCCTGTTTTTCCTTTGCAGTTCAGTTTTAGGCAGCCATTGTTTATTTGCTCCTTAATTATAGCATTATCTCTGTAAATGCCTGAAGTGCTTGCATGGCAGCCTTGTTTTGCTAAAATAATAATTTGTAGGATACTTTTTAAGGTCTGTACCTACCAGAACATATTTTGCTTTTAATTAACAAAAAAGAAAAAAAAAACCTCCTTTTTCTTACTGTTCTAATTTAAGAATCCAAACAATAGCAGAATCTGAACAGCTTCAGTAACAATTACAGTTACTCAAAATAGTGTTTTTTCTACATGAAAATCTAAGAGAATTGATTATAGTGGTTTCTTAGAGGGGGTAGGGTTGATGAATTTTGCATGGCTAAATCTATTACTGGATAAATAAAAGAACAGAATACATTGAAGGATGTTAGGATGACATTACTAATTACACACAAGGTCTCTGTTAATTTCAGAACTGCAGTGTTTTTTAATTTATTCTTTTACTTATTACTGGGTACTTGAACTCAGGCCATGGATGCTGTCTTTTAGCTTTTTCTATCAAGGCTGTTGCTCTACCACTTTAGCCACAACTCTACTTGTGGAAGCTTCTTCTTCTTCTTCTCCTTCTCCTCCTCTTTCTCCTGGTAGTTAATTGGAGAGAAGTGTCTCAGGGCACCTGGCACACATCTTGTACTTATAATTAGATGGAAGAAATTTTAAAAGCAAGTACTTCATTCTTCTATTGGCTAGTCTCATGATCTTGAACAAAGTATTTAAAATCTTCTAGCCTCCTTTAAGGATATTTCATGAAGACAAAGACACATAATTATTAGTAGTTCTCTTTCTTTTATTTCCCTTTTGCATGTAACAAAAGTTAAATAACTCCTAATAATGAAAGTACTTTATTATAATAATTTGTATAAGCCAGGCACCAGGGGCTCACTCCTGGAATCCTAGCTACTCAAGAAGCTGGGATCAGGGGCTGGGGATATAGCCTAGTGGCAAGAGTGCCTGCCTCGGATACACGAGGCCCTAGGTTCGATTCCCCAGCACCACATATACAGAAAAACGGCCAGAAGCGGCGCTGTGGCTCAAGTGGCAGAGTGCTAGCCTTGAGCGGGAAGAAGCCAGGGACAGTGCTCAGGCCCTGAGTCCAAGGCCCAGGACTGGCCAAAAAAAAAAAAAGAAAGAAAAAGAAGCTGGGATCAGACAGTCATGATGTAAAGACGACCAGGGCAGAAAATTCCCCAATTAACTAGCAAAAGTTTTATGCCAGCTATAAACAAACTGAGCAAAAGTACAAGGAAGTGTTTCTAAGCCCTTAAACCAGCAAAATGTTACAACAATATTGTTACATAGAGCGAAAAATAATTTTTCATTTTTTATTGACATGTTTTAAAACTTTTATTGTCTGTTTATGTATGGATTTGCCACATGATGAATGGAAAGCTATGAAAAAGTTCAATGCGGGGGCTGGGGATATGGCCTAGTGGCAAGAGTGCCTGCCTCGGATACACGAGGCCCTAGGTTCGATTCCCCAGCACCACATATACAGAAAACGGCCAGAAGCGGCACTGTGGCTCAAGTGGCAGAGTGCTAGCCTTGAGCGGGAAGAAGCCAGGGACAGTGCTCAGGCCCTGAGTCCAAGGCCCACGACTGGCAAAAAAAAAAAAAAAAAAAAAAAAAAAAAAAAAAAAAAGTTCAATGCCTAAGTAAATATAACAATTTTGAATTTATTTGCTTATTAGCAAAGGGAAAATTTACCAAATCAGTAAAAAGGCCACACAGTACAAGTCTTCATGAACTCCTTTAAACTGTATGATGATAACAAGACTTTTGCTAGTTAAATGTTTAATATTTATTATACCTAGCACAATGGTTTTTATAAATGTCTGACTCAGCTTTAGATTTCATTCTATCATGTACACAAAACTTTTAACCTGTTCCTCTTTAACCCTTTTAGCATAATATTGAAATGTATCTTAGCTTCAGAGTTTGATGCAAATCATATGAATGATTTACTTAACTGTAAGTGTTTTGTCAGGTCAAGGTTTTGTAATGAAAAACTATGAGATGACTTACAAGGACTTGGAACTAGTAAAATCACCTATTTATTACTGTACTATTGCTATTACTTTGCCTCTAAAGTGTTTTATGCAGTTTTTTTTTTTTTGGCTTGTTTGGTATCAAGTTCAGTGCATAGCAGTTCTATGACTGGGCATAAGTGAATGAGTAAGTGACACTTCTCATAGAATAGAGAACAGACCAGGTTAAAGGAGTCTAGGCTATTTCTCAACTCATTTATTATATAGAGGAGTCACACTGGCACCACAAAAACCTCACCTAGTGGAGACAGTGGATTGCCAGATGCACTTGTGAGACTGTGTGTGTGTGTGTGTGTTTGTTTGTGTATACCAAAACAACTAAAGGTACTTCTGCTCTTTTGCAATAAGTCACTTTTTTTTCAATGCAAGTTTATCATGATCCCAGAAAATGTTTTTACTTTATTTATTGTCGAAGTGGTGTACAAAGGGGTTACAGTCTCATAAGTCCAGAAAATTTATATGAATAGAATTATATGACATTGAATAGATTCTTGGTGAAATTCTTATGTATTGTAATGTTACATAGTGAGATGCAAGATTAAATATTTCTTCCCTTTATTTTCTGATTCAGCTGTATGAAGATGAGTCTATCAGGTATTTATGATAAATATGGATTTGAATTCTCCTGTTATATAAATAGATCATCTGAGGTCAGGTGGGAATTCTTTTTTTTTTTCAGATAATTGATGTGGATATTAACGCTAGCATCTTTTTCTCTCATTTTGTAGCATATATTTGTTGTTACAAAGGTGTTTCATTGTGATATTTCCACACATGCATACTGCTTTGCTAATATTTGTCCTTCTTTTATTCTTTCTTATCCTCTCTCTTTTTTGTGTGTGCTGTTCTTGAGCTTTTAACACAGGGCCTGAGCACTGTCCTTACACATTTTTGCTCAAGGCTAGTGATCTACCACTTGGGCCACAGCTCCACTTCCAGCTTTCTAGTAGTTAACTGGAAATAAGAGTTCCACAGACTTTCCTGTCAAGGCTGGCTTCAATCTTTACTCCTCACACCTCAGTCTTCTGAGAAGCTAGGATTGCATGTGTGTCCTAGCAGCACCAAGATTCCTCCTTCTTTTTTATTACAGTTTTTCATGGGCTTCTTAATTCTATTTTATTTTATACGCATGTCACATTCTTCTATGTTTTTAAAAGCACGATTCAACACTTGTAATTTTCAGTAGTTACCACTAGATGGCAAAAATCCCTTGGCAGCAACATCTGCAGCAGTTCCTTGTCCAGTGAACTAGACAAGGCTTTCCATCCTTTACATACAGGTATCACCTCCTTATAGGCAATAATAATTAATAATAGTAATATAAATCAATATTTTATTAGATTCAAGTGTTTATCTTCAAGTTCAGAAAGGTATATTTGAAACCTTTTACTTCCCAAACTCTTCCCCAATACTCTCCAGGAAAAAGCAGTTTCTTAGAGACTGTAGGGGTTAAAGGCTTAGCCCCGTTGTTAGAACTCTTGCCAATGAGAGAAAATGGCAGGTGTGAGTTCTAGTCCCACTCTCAAACCTAAAAAAAGATAGAAAGAAGAGATTTTGCTTGCTGTGGTTAGAAATTTTCCTTTAGAAACTCTCTATGAAGGATTTGTGTCTCCCACTATATGACATGTCTAACTCAAGTTCCTCACTGTGTTCATTGATCATTCTTCTATTTACTGCAAAGGGTGAATGTCACTGTCTGTGTCCTAACTCTTATTCATTTTAATTCACAATTCCTCTAAGCTCACAAGATAATGAACTTCCTGATGTTTAACATCTAAAACTCTTACTCTCAAAGTAAATGCATGAGTAGTGGGATCGTGCACATTGACAGACGAAGTGTCCATCTGAGAATGAGATCTGTCTATGAACAAAACCATACCTAGGTAGATTTGTATTCAGTCCTTTCCATAACAATTCCTCAGGATCCACAAAGGATTCATCCAGAATTTCCTGGCATTACGCAAGTCTGCACTGCTCTAGGCCCAAGTATAGAGTGGTGCAACATTTGCATATAACCTCTATTCTTCCTCATATATACATCATATACATATACATGTATATATCCATATATTTCTATATACATATACCATATATGCATATACATACACATGTACACACATGTGTACACACATGCATACTTGTATGCATACATATCACATCATCTCTAGATAACTTACAATACTTAGTAAAATATTAAGTTCTATGTAACTGGTGTTCAATGCATTGTTTGTAGCCTTGTGACAAGAAAAATGGTATGTACCTGTTTAGTGTAGAAACAGCATTTTTTCTAATCTTTTCTATTTGTGTGTCCAGAACCTCAAGATAATTCAGAAGAAAGTCAAACTATATTGTGAACATGATCCATCACAATGTGCTAATGAGTAGACTGGGGATGGCCCAAAGGAAAAGGGCTAGGGCTCTTCCTCAGCTCTAACATTAGTCTTAACCTACCTCAGCCTTATCTGAGACTTGGAGTTCCACCAGTGAGGATCAAAGAGATCTTTGGCTATATAAAGGTTCTAAAATTGGCCAGTTGAAATTTAATAAGTCATAAACATAAATGCCAACAAAATAAGTAGTTTGGACATAGTCATTTTATTGATGACTACAGAAGAGTAATGACAAGCCCTGGCCTGACTGCAGGAGAAATGAGTATGGGTTAACAGAAAGTCTCAACATGACGATGGGACTTGGTGTGAGTCCCAATGTAACAGGGTTAAATGTATTCACGTGAGCCAGGTTCCAGTGGCTCATGTCTGTAATCCTAGTTACTCAGAAAGCTGAGATCTGAAGATCACAGTTCAAAGCCACCCTGGGCAGGAAATTCCATGAGATTCTTATCTCCTACTAATCATTCCCAAACTGGAAGTAACTCAAAATGGGTAAAGCACTTTCTTTGAGCAAAAAATAATGAAGCACAGTGTCCAGGCCCCAAATTCACCCCAACAGCTGAAAAAAAGGTATTAATATGCCCTCAGCTTTCTTTCCTCTCTTCTTACTGCACATTGCCTATTATAGTGATAACCTGGGCTCAGTCAGGGGGTCTAATCAGATATCCTAAGGTAGAAAGGCTGTCAAGTAGAAGACAGACGGCTTTCCTGTGCTATATTTGATAGGACTAAACTCAGTCTAAAAATAAAATAAATTAATAGGTCAGAGATTTAAAGTTAATATAAGAAAAAAGTTTCTAATAAGTAAATGATCTTTAACCTAGATTAGTTATTATTAGACATGTCCAAGAAGAAACTGAATGATCCATTTCTGATGAATGAGTAAAAAATCTACTCTTTGAATTTGAATGAAAGTTGAAGTTTAAAAAAAGACAAATGACATTATCTTGACACATTATTTGGTGCAATAGTGTGCCAGTTTCATTTGTGTGTGTGTGTGTTTGTGTGTGTACAGGTGCTGTGGTTTGAACTCAAGGCCTTGTCCTCTCACTTGGCTTTTGCTCTCAAGCCTTATGCCCTACCATCTGAACCACACCTAGAGTACTCACTCTGTAGTTTTGTATCTGGTTAATTGAAAGATAGCTCAATTATAGACGGCCAAAGCCTTTTGAAGAAATGCAACTTAAGAGAAATATAAAGGAAATGTGTGTGCATTTGTGTGTGTGTGTGTGTGAGAGAGAGAGAGCGAGAGAGAGAGTGAGAGAGAGCGAGAGAACGTATGAGAGAGAGAGAGAGAGAGCGCTCATCTCAGTATTTTTGGTATGAAACAATCCCAGATCATATTGAAAGCTTAGCTCAGGGCATGAGACAGTTAAAAGGTAAAATCATGTGACAAGCAGCCATTCTGGGTAGTGTTATGGACTCCAACTGTGCTACTTATTAGCGATGTATCATTGGCAAGTTCCTTCCATTCTCTCTATATCAGTTTTCTCATCTGCAAAATGTCAGTAAGGGTAGTTAATGAGCAGGCCTCTGTAAGGGCCATGTAGGACAGTGTACATAGCATCCTCATCTCCCTTCCTGGTGCCTCCTGTGAGCTCAATAAATGACAGTGGCAGTCATTGTTGTGAGGATTATTATGGTATATATCAACAATGGAATGTCCAGCAGACACGTACAAAAATTACATGTGTTTATGCTCATTCACTTGGGAAAACATTTAGGACATAATATGCAATGGAGAAAGAAGAGCAGGAAAGAAAGAGAAAGTTCTAGAAATGCATAGCCTATCACGTGACAATGGTTATTTCTGGATATCAAGACTATGTGTTAGGGAGATCTTTTTGCTTTATAATGATCTGCCATTTTCAGTGTTTCCTGCAGTGACATACAAGACATTATTTGTGTGACAAATAATGTAACTTTTTTTTACATTGCAATGCTATTGAGTTCCCATAGTTTTGGCAAAGTCCTAGGATACAATTCCTCTTAGGATCCGGAATGTGTGTGCTTCAAGTATCAGCATGCAGCTGCATGAAACCCCTTTATAGATAGCTTCATGACTACTTTAAATCAAGGATGAGAATTGAATTTCTTGGAGTTTCCGTTCACTTCATCAGCTTTTCTTCAATTTCCAGTGGTTTTATTTTTCCTTTAATACAATAACTTCTTTTTGATTTATTCCTTTCTGACTTCCAAGGAACTTCTCTTGTCTTTATTATTATCTTTTTATTTCATAAGTGATGGACATCTGGGTATAAAATGTTTTCATTAGTTTTTTTTTCCAGGATGGCTAATTCCAAAGTTTGTGACCATAAAGTACCTTTTTACAAAATATCTCCCTGCTTAGAAAGCATCAAAGATACCATATATTATAGCTGGAGGAAATCAATGTCTTTTTAAACGGACCTCTTATATGCTAAAAGAGCAAATTGACCATTTTTCATGGCTTTGTCAATTTCATGGTTGTTTTGTTCAAGTCTATTTGGTGAAATCTTTTTAATACCTATTGAGCTGATCTGTGAAAGCTATTCATGGTTACTAATTCATTAGCCAGTGTTTCAACAGGGCTACACTTGAATTTTTAGCAACATTGAGAGTTATGTTTTTTCCCCAACACATCTGTTACATTAGTCAACTTTTAGTTCTCGATTATGGAAATCCTTGAAACCATTTGACTGGGCTCAGGTTATCTGTGGATTTTCATATTATTTTATGGCCACCGGCTGCATTTTATGACTATATATTAAATGTTTTATTCTTTCAAGTAACTTTTCCAAATGGTCTCAATTTCCCATCCAGGGGAAATCTGGCATATACACATAACCATTCATCAAGTTACAGTACCCACAAAACCCCAGATTAACACAAAAGATGCAAAAATAAAATAGTTTTTCTTTAAAGAAGGAAGGAAGGAGAGAGAGAGAGAGAAGAAAGAAGAGAGAGAGAGAAAGGATATGCCCCCAAATCTACATCCCTGACCTTTAGTTATATCTCTTCTTGGTAGGACATGCCTTCAGCTTTTAATTGGAATCTTTTTCATAATTGCTGTCATTTAACACATTTAGTCTGTCAAACCATGAGATGTCTTTATAACCATATAATGAACCCTAGAGAAAACTTCTCTGACTGTAGGCATCTGCAATGATCACAAGAGTAGCTTACAAAATATTGACAGTCTTTATGGTAACAGGATACACATGGCAACCCACAATTATGTGTGGCTGCATTCAATTAGTGTTGTACAATTACACAGTTTTATTGCTTAGTTGAAACAGTGAAGGCACTATATAGTGGGTAATTTGCACTAATCCTCATCTCTTTAATAGCCCCAAAGTGTTTAAAATGTGGGGGACCATCTATAGTATTTAAAGGTCCTAGGTTGAACATTAATTGGTGTCTCACATTGTGAACACTTCTTGACTGACAATTATCATACTCCCACTTTATGTGTGGGTCATGGTTTACAGAGGCTTTAAAATACAGCCCAAAGTTCCTTGTCCAAAAGAGCCCACTCAATGAACTAGGCTGTCCAAGTCTATAATGGCAACCTGCTAATGTCCTTTATGAAAATAGCCAGAATGAAGGGAGACACTTGAATTGATGCAAGGCAGAACTGATTCTGAGAGCTGTACCCATCAAAGACTCAGAATTTCGGAATGGGAACTTGTAAGAGGCCTTTCTGATTTTGAATCATAATTAAAAACTTGGTTCAAGGTGAATGGATAGCTAGCATTTAGGAAAACATGTAGCAGAGACGGTTTGGTGAGTGTGTGTATATGTGTGTGTGCGCACAGCATGAGGGTGTGTGCTTGAAACATGTATTGAACAAGCAGCTATGGTCTTTTTAAACCAAAGTTTTGGTTACATTCACAAATGGCTTTGCTTATAGCCCTCTTCAACTGGCTCTGTAAAAGAGAAGGAGAGTGTAGCTGGGGTTGTACCGGTGGTGAGTCCCAGAGGTGGGCAATGTCACTGTAGTCTGCAGGAAAGGGGAATTTCCTAATGGAGGAGAAGGAACCCTGAAATATATTGCTCCCCATCTGTCTCCCAAAGTGTTGACAGAGAAAACTCCAAAGTAGCCTTGTTTCCTTCCCTGCCTGACAAGAAGTGAAACAGATTTTTATACTAGAGGCTTGGCCATTCACTTATCTGCAAAATCCTTTGTTGAATCACTTCTCATGTACTTTTGCTGTGAAATGCTTTCAATTGCATAGAATGTGTGTGTGTGTGTGTGTGTGTGTGTGTGTTTAGTTTGTTTTTGTTTTCTTTTTGTCTGTCTTAAATGTCACTTGGGCCTCTTTATGTTCAAGAAAACCTTACTACCACAGGAGGAGGGGGCTATTTTGCAAATGATTAATGAGGTTAAAAAATTGAACATTAAAATTATAGATTCTAATGGTGGTTTATGCCTTTAATCCTACTACTCAGGAGACTGAGATCTGAAGGATTATGATTCAAGGTCAGCCCAGGCAAAAACATTCCATGAGATTCCATCTCCAAAATAATCAGCAAAAAACCTGGGTTGAAGGCATGGTGCAAATAATAGCGCACCAGCCAAGTAAGCAAGCCAAGCAAGCATGAGATCCAGTGTTCAAACTCAGACACTAGGAAAAAAAAAATGTAGATTCAACCGGGCACCTGAGGCCCATGTCTGTAATCTTAGCTACTTAGGAGGCAGAAAGTAAGAGGATTGCTCAGGCAAAACGTTGGTTCTCACTAACTTTTTGTTCTTGAGAACAACCAATAGCTGGGTACAGTGATACAGGCCTTTCACAGGAGGCTGAGATCAGAAGAGGTTGCAATTCCAGCCTGGAATGGCAGCCTGGTATGGCAGAAGGGTAAATGGAAGAATCACAGTCTAGGACAGCCTAAGCAAAAAGTGAGACTTATCTCAAAAATACCCAGAGCAAAAAGGGTTGAAGGAATGGCTCCAAGTTGTCAAGTATTTGCCTATCAAGTACAAATATATATACATATATACACACATATATATATACAAATATACGTATATATTCATTTATATGTATATTCAACATCTTTAAATTAATGTTTTGATCTTTTAAAAACTAGAACCATTTTGAGTTCATCTGATTTCTTTTTCATTTTAAGTAACATTTTAGTGAGTTTTTAGCTTTTATTTGTTTGGTGGTGCTGTGGATTGAATCCAGGACCTCATGTTTGTTCTTAATTATTGAAACTTTCAACTCTATTGCTCATTCATATTAAATGTGATTAGTACATGGCTATAGTTAGATGGATTCCTAGTAAAACCCAGATGCTCATAAACAAAACCCTTTCTACATGTAAGAGAATTACATGGTCATGTTCAGAACTGTAATGGGACTTAATGACTGGATCCTCCAACATCTGGTTTCGTCAAACTTCTGAATAAAGTTAGGTGATATAGGCATTATGGTTAGATAAAAAGCTACAGAATTCTTATATAAATGAGGTTGCATAGATTAAAATCTGGATAACCTCACAAAGCACACGTCGTGAATGTTTAGACTTAGAAGAACTTCAAAGCAAGAGGTTATTAGTAAGAAAATGAAATGAAGGAGATAAACAATTCTGCTCTATCTGGGAAATAAACTAGACAGACGATTTATTAGATGTTTCCAGCTCACATTTCTGTTCATGAAAAACATGTTTATTATTTAGATGACCAGAATAGCTGGCATAAGAGAACTTCCATTTTGTGATTGCTTTTGCTTGAGAACATGTAGACTGGGAATCATATTGTGTTTTGCAACTTTGAAGACCCAAAGCCCTGATTGAAAGCAGTTTGTCCTAGCCAGGGCTGCACAGCTGCTTCATTAAATAAAAAGGACAGTCTCCGCCCCAGACAATAACAGGACACATGGCTGACATTGCTCTAACAACCCAAGTGTCGGTAGTCACTCAGGTCTCTGGATGCTTGCTCTAGGACAGCCCAAATTTGACCATGATCCAGAACCCTGGGGAAGAAGACTCCAGGTTCTGAGTGCAGACAAGATGTAAAGCAATCATTTCCACCAGGAAAAGACACTGTCTCACTGCGGAGGAGAATTAGGCTGCTTTCCCTTGCCAAAACAGTTGGATTCAAATGGCCATTGCTGATAACTGCAGCTTAGCTGGCCAGACATCTGCACTTTGTGCTGCAGTGGAATGCAAAGTTAATGTACTTTTTCCAAAGGCAGAAGGACACGGCACATGGACCATAGCTGTGCCCCTGCTATGTGGAGATGTGTCTTGCTGTGCAAGAACAGATGATCATCGAATGATAATACAAGAACATGCCAGCCTTTGCTTGCTGGATGAATTATTTTTGATGTACTTAGAAAACGTCACCATTTCCTTGAGGCATCTCCTAAAGATTCCCTGGGCTGGAAATATTAGAATTATAAATGGTTGTGATTTGTTTTTCTTTATCTTATTCATTCTAGGAAAAAGGACTTGACAGGACACCAAATGCCCTTTGATCCTTAGAAATCAATGAAGTTGTTTGGGATACTTTTGGTTTAAGCATTTCCATTTGATTTGATCATAGGTTAGAATTAAGGGAATGTGGGCTGGGGATATGGCCTAGTGGCAAGAGTGCCTGCCTCGTATACATGAGGCCCTGGGTTCGATTCCCCAGCACCACATATACAGAAACTGGCCAGAAGTGGCGCTGTGGCTCAAGTGGCAGAGTGCTAGCCTTGAGTAAAAAGAAGCCAGGGACAATGCTCAGGCCATGAGTCCAAGCCCCAGGACTGGCCAAAAAAAAAAAAAAAGAATTAAGGGAATGTAAATACTTGCCTGAGTCCCAAGTGTTCTTGTTTTGATTTGTTGGGTGAGAGATTGGAAACTTTTACTACCTTAATAAGGAAACCTGGACTGCATGCTGACTCAGCACCTGATAAATCTTTCCAAATTGCCACAGGTGAAATGAAATGTTAATATCCCTTTCAATTATTAATAAAAAACTGTAAATAGATCTTGATGGAAACACACAGTCTAATGTGTGTGTAGGCATTTTTGTTCATTTTCTTTTTTATAACAATTACTTATTTATTGTCAAAGTGATGTACAGAGGGGTTACAGTTTCATATGTTAGGCCATGGGTACATTTTTTATTCTATTTGTTACCTCCTCCCTCATCCCCCCCTCCCTGCTCCCCCTTTTCCTTCTCCCCCCCCATGAGTTGTTCAGTTGGTTTACACCAAATGGTTTTGCAAGTATTGCTTTTGGAATTGTCTTTTTATCCTTTGTCTCTCGATTTTGATATTGCCTTTTACTTCCCTAGTTCTAATACCAGTATATACAGTATCCAGAGTACTCAGATGAGATACAGTGATAGAGCAAGTACAACCACAGGAAGGGGATACAAGAGGATCATCAAGAAGAAGCTACGGTTTCACATGGCTCAATCCTAATTCTCAACATTAATGGACTTCATTCTCCAATTATATTACTTTTTGTTCCTTTTCTAAAGTACTTCATGTTTAAAACTTCTTGATACTGAAATGAAGTAATTATTTTAATAAATTATATTTTATGACACTTCATATTTCTAAGTTCCATGTTATTGAGTACATCAGTTTTAATTGGAGGGATAAAATCAAATACAGACAAGGAAAAGGGAAATATTTATTCACAAGCCTACCACTCAGAGATAGATACATCAGTGGTGTATCATTTCAAATACTTGTTCTTGCACACACTTTTTTCCTTTTAATGGACAATTTCTACAAACCAATCTGACAAATGCTATCCTCACTTCCCAATTTTAATTCATTCCAGTCATACTCCTACATTGCCATTTTAATTATCCTGCACATCATATTATATGAAGGATGGTTCACTTAGCAAATTTTATTGATGTTTTTGTTTGCTTGCTTGCGTGTGTGTGTGTGTGTGTGTGTGTGTGTGTGTGTGTGTCTACAAGGGGCTTGAACTAAGGGCCTGAGCACTGTCTCCTTAGCTTTTTTGCTCAAAGCTGGCATTCTACCACTTGTCACAGCTTCACTCGGTGGGTAATTGGAGATAGGAATTGTGCAGATTTTCTTCCCCAGGCTAGCTTCTAACTTTGATCTCTAGATCTCAACCTCTTGAGTAGCTAGGATTATAGACATGAGCCACCAGTGCCTAGCTTTTTGCTGTGTTTTGAAGTAATGTAAAGGAAGATGTTCTTGTGCTTGTATACTTACATTTTTGCCTAATGCTTTTGACTCTGTGGATGTTAAATTGAAACCACAGTGTTCCCCATTTCTGCAGAGAAAAGTTCTGAAATATTGGTTTGATGGCAGTTGTGGTTTTTTGCTTTGATTTTAGGTTTATGAACACCAGGATGGAAGTAAATCACTGAAGCTGGGTGACTTTGGACTGGCCACCATTGTCGATGGCCCCCTGTACACCGTGTGCGGCACCCCAACATATGTGGCTCCAGAGATCATTGCTGAAACTGGGTAAATGCTCCACCTGTATTTCAAAAGAACCGTGCAGCTCCAAGAACAAAAAACATAGTACTGTGCTCTTGCGCCTACACAAAAATTCATTAGATTTAATGGGTTTCCTCCTTCTCTCTCTCACTCCCGCTCTTGCTCTTTCTCTCTCTCTTTCTTTCTTTCTCTTACATAGGGTCCATTTCCTCTGTTTTCTCCATCAAGTTACCAAATACTGCAATCCCCCTTAAGGTTTCTTTGGTCTTTTTTTTTTTTTTTTGCCAGTCCTGGGCCTTGAACTCAGGGCCTGAGCACTATCCCCTGGCTTCTTTTTGCTCAAGGCTAGCACTCTGCCACTTGAGCCACAGTGCCACTTCTGGCCATTTTCTATATATGTGGTGCTGGGGAGTCAAGCCAGCTATCCATTGATTGGGGATTCTGCTTCCTGACTTGGTTGTAGAGGTGGTTTGGCTTTCTGTGTCCTACAACAGCTCATGGACTACCCATTTTCTATATATGTGGTGCTGAGAAATCAAACCCAGGGCTTCATGTGTACGAGGCAAGCACTCTTGCCACTAGGCTATATTCCCAGCTCCCTATTTGGTTTGTTGTGAAAAGTAGAAGTTTAAAAAAAAGATATCAACTACAGAGTTAAATACATTGTGACTCACAGAGAAAACATACATCAATGGTAATTAACTTCCTTTTGGAGATAAGAGATGCAGATACTGCTGTATGCCGTGATCCTAGTCTCCTGTAGTAATTTCCTCCAGCCTCCCTTATCCTGCCTTGATCCCATTTTGATCCTCTTGGCGATCCATCAATTTTCTCTGAAGTACAAACACCCTTAGGCGTGAGAGGGCTCTTAGCTCTCTAATGGTTTCTGTGTACAGAATAAATTAAATGAAATTTTCTACCCTACAATGTGGGGAGCAATGTAGTGGGATAACCTGTTACTTACTAAGGAGTTACCATCTGCCAAGTCTTAAATTCATTCCCTTAAATCTTTCTTTTCCTGTAAATAATCTTATTTCCACTTTGCACCTAGATACAATGAGGCTCTCCAGGGGGTGAGCAAAGTCACCTATAAACTCATGACTTAATAGCTGAGTTAATATTTGCACTTAGGTTAGCCAAGACAGTCTTTGTCCACGAAGAGCTATTTCTTATTTAGAGCCATAGTCAACATTGTGAAATGCTATTCTTCAGTAGAAGAAATGGGAAGGAGAGAGAGTCCCACTGTCTTTTCATTAACAATTCCAACCTAGACCTAGGCCCATATGGCAGTCTCTATTATAACCAATTGGAGATAGGTTTTCTCCTTGAACCGTACACCCAAAGAGCAGAAAGATAGAAAGCATGAGAAGTGAACCCCAACTGGGAAATCTCTCGGGTAAAATAAGAGGTAATAGGGATTGTTTTTATTCTCAAGTTTGAGTGATTCCAAAGCCAACATAGTACCTTGCCTGACTTCACTTAAATGTCACAGCTCTGCATCTCTGTGATTGCTTCCAGGTCATGCCCTGGTGGTCTGCTGGGAAGAGTATGCTGGGGGAAGAAAGAGGATTTGGCTAGGCTCTTATTTTTTTAATTTTAGTATTGATGATGATGATGATAACGACGAAGACAATGATGATGATGGTCTTTAAGTTGTTGTACAAAGGGATTTCAGTTCATGTCAGTTCAGTTCCTGAATACAATCTATCTTGCTCATGGGCACTTGAAGAACTTGGATGGGGTCCAGCTCTGTCACTGACTCAATATGCAGACTTGAACCAAATTACTCACATCCTGGACATCAGTTTTCTCTTCTATAAAATCGATGATACTTGTCTTGCTCCAGACTAATATAATGCATGTTAATGCTTTATCAACTAGAAAATGATTTTGAAGTAATTGCTATTTCTAAAATGGAGACATTAGTCTCTAAGACTCATCATTAACTCACAGTTACTATGACCATAACACATCTTCTTTTTTTTTCTTGTTTTTGGTGCCAGTACCATGGCTTGAATTCAGGGAACCTAGAGTTTCACGCTGTTCCTCTGCTTGCTTGCTCATGGCTGGCGCTCTACCATTTGAGCCATGCCTCAAGTCTGACATTTTTGCTGATTAATTGGAGATGGAGTCTCTTGGACTTTTCTGCCTGGGCCAGCTTTGAACCACAATCCTCCATGGCTCAGTCTCCTGAGACCTTACTCAGTTTACAGGTGTGAGCCACCAGCACCCTAACAACAAGCCTTTTAAAATAAAACTCCTGTCTGACTGATATTTAGTTACAAGCCCATGCTTTCATTGTTTTGTTTTTCTTTTAACTTACCTGTATTGCTGCAGGCTTTGTTGTTGAGTGGCTTTAATGTCTTCACAACACAACACCTAGGGAAGTTTATTTTTATTTCTCTACATAGTACATTTTCCTTTGGAAAACAAGACCTGTGGAGAGTTCCTCCCATAAAGTTGGGTCAGCCTAACATACGTATTTCCAGAGAACTAGCACATGCAGCATTAACTATAAGGGATGGCAAATTTAAAAAACTGGACCCTCTCTTATGAAACTCAAGCCATTTCAAAATACTTTGGTTTCTATGTGGGTGCTTTAGATAGTCTTTTTTTTCCAGTTAATTTTTTATTATCAAACTGATGTACAGAGAGGTTACAGTTTCATACCTTAGGCATTGGATACATTTCTTATACTGTTTGTTACCTCCTCCCTCATTCGCCCTCCCCCCTCCCCCTTTCCCTTCTCCCCCCCATGAGTTGTACAGTTCATTTACACCAAACAGTTTTGCAAGTATTGCTTTTGTAGTTGTTTGTCTTTTTTTTTACCCTGTGTCTCTTTTTTTTTTTTTTTTTTTTTTGGCCAGTCCTGGGGCTTGGACTCAGGGCCTGAGCACTGTCCCTGGCTTCCTTTTTGCTCAAGGCCAGCACTCTGGCACTTGAGCCACAGCACCACTTCTGGCCATTTCCTGTATATGTGGTGCTGGGGAATCGAACCCAGGGCCTCATGTATATGAAGCAGGCACTCTTGCCACTAGGCCATATCCTCAGCCCCACCCTGTGTCTCTTGATTTTGCTATTCCCTTTCAATTTCCTAGTTCTAATACCAGTATACACAGTTTCCAATATACTCAGATAAGATATAGAGATAGTGTAGGTACAACCACAGGAAGGGGATACAAGAAGATCATCAATAATAGAAGCTACAGTTACACCTAGCACATTGAAAGTAGTTACAACAGTGATATAACAATCGTTTCCAATAAACAGAAAGCCCACAGATTGGGAGAAGATCTTTACTGGCCTTACAACAGACAAAGGCCTCATATCTAAAATATATGCAAAACTAAAAAGTTACATTCCATGGGCTGGGAATATGGCCTAATGGCAAGAGTGCTTGCCTCCTACATATGAAGCTCTCGTTCGATTCCCAGCACCACATATATGGAAAACGGCCAGAAGGGGCGCTGTGGCTCAGGTGGCAGAGTGCTAGCCTTGAGCGGAAAGAAGCCATGGAGGGTGCTCAGGCCCTGAGTCCAAGGCCCAGGACTGGCCACAAAAAAAAAAAAAAAAATTACATTCCTCCAAAACAAAACCGCAAAGAACCAATAGCCCCCTCATCAAGGGGGCTAAAGACTTAAAAAGAGACTTCTCTGATGAGGAAATTAGAATGGTCAAGAGACATATGAAAAAGTGCTCTACATCACTGGCCATAAAATAAATGCAAATTAAAACAACATTGAGATTCCATCTCACCCCAGTAAGAATGTCCTCTATCAAGAGAATTAACAATAACAAATGCTGGAGGGGATGTGGCCAAAAGGGAACCCTACTTCATTGTTGATGGGAATGTAAACTGGTTCAGCCACTCTGGCAAGTGATATGGAGATTCCTCAGAAGGCTAAACATAGAGCTCCCCTATGACCCAGCAGCCCCACTTTTGGCTATCTATCCAAAAGACCACAAACAAAATCACACTAAAGCCACCAGCACAACAATGTTCATCGCAGCACAATTTGTCATAGCTAGAATCTGGAACCAACCCAGATGCCCCTCAGTAGACAAATGGATCAGGAAAATGTGGTACATATACACAATGGAATTTTATGCTTCTATCAGAAAGAATGACATTGCCCCATTTGTAAGGAAATGGAAGGACTTGGAAAAAATTATACTAAGTGAAGTGAGCCAGACCCAAAGAAACATGGACTCTATGGTCTCCCTTATAGGGAATAATTAGCAGAGATTTAGGCAAATCATAGAAGAGGATCACAAGAGCCCAATAGCTATACCCTTATGAACACATAAGATGATGCTAAGTGAAATGAACTCCATGTTATAGATATTCTTTTAAACATTATTCTTACCTTTAACTCTATTTAGATGGTTTTGTGTTATTTACTAAGGGTTTTTTTTGTTGTTGTTGCTTGTGTGTTAGTCATTTAGGGTTTTTGTTTGTTTACTAAGTTGGTTTGTTGGTTGAATAGTTTTAATTTTTTTTTTTTTGCCATAGGGGAGTCTTCTCATTCAGCATGCCCTGCAATTAGCCCTCACTGTCTTTGCTAACTCTAATATCACTTGTTTTTCCAGATATGGGCTGAAGGTGGATATCTGGGCAGCTGGAGTCATCACTTACATCCTGCTCTGTGGTTTCCCTCCATTTCGTGGGTATGGACAGCAAGCTCTTATTCAGCATTTCTCTAGTCTCAGAATATCCAGTGGCCCTTCCTTCTCACACAAAAGAACTGGTGACAGAAAGAGAACATATTATCTTCTTTCTTTCCATGTTGTGTATGCTAATGTGTATGCCTTCCAAAGTTCTTCCTCTTTTCATTTAAAAATTCTTTCTTCAGAGGAAAAAAACAGTTGTACTTTTCAATAGCGTTTAAATAGTTGAAAAGTTAGCATTTTTCAATAGTTTAAAAAACTTTTAAAACACATTTTGCACACTTATAAGGAAAAAGAAAGGTTCCAGAGCTTTAAATGAGAAGAAATATCAGGCCCGATCTGAGATTTCAGTGCTGTTCTTTCCTTGCCATTCATCTACACAGAAGTGGCGATGACCAGGAGGTGCTGTTTGATCAGATCTTGATGGGGCAAGTGGACTTTCCTTCTCCATACTGGGACAATGTTTCTGATTCTGCAAAGGTAGGTTTCCAGCGCCTTCTTCCCTATAGCCTAGAATTGTTGATTCCCAGTAAATATGTGCAGAGAATAGTGATGTCATAAATAGAGATTTGGCTATACACTGTAGATGTTATGTCCAAGATTGGACAGACATTGAGCTATCACAACAAGTTACACCAATAGGTGATTGAGGGCTTGTACCTTCAAATGGCTTCATATGTGCTCCACCTTTGCAAGGCTTAAACCCATTCAGATTTCTTCATGACATAATACTGTGTCTCTTGCAGGCACATATTATATATATATATGTGTGTGTGTGTGTGTGTGTGTGTGTGATATATATACACATGTATATATGTATACATATGATATATATGATATATATCATATACATATAATAAATATACATATATATATTTCCTACCTCCCTCTCTGTATGTGTGTGTATGTAGTTGTAAGGTTTGAACTCAAGGTTTCCTCTTGCTCAGACAGGTGCTCTACCTTTGAACATGTCTCTAGTCCCATTTTGCACTTTTTTGTGTGTCAGTCCTGGGGCTTGAACTCAGGGTCTTGGTATTGTTTCTGAGCTTTTTTCCCCCCTCAAATCTAGCACTCTAAACCAGCTAGCACTTAAGCCAGCGCACTTTAGGTTGTTTTGTTTTGTTTTGGTGGTTGTTTATTGGAGAGAAGAGTGTCATGGACTTTCCCACCTGGGCTGGTTTCAAACCACTATCCTTTGGTGTCAGGCTCATGATTGTAGGTCTGAGCCCCCAGCGCCTGGCTCTGCACCAGTTTTTGCTGTGGGGGATACATCTTGATTCCTTCCAGGATGCACAACTGAACCACGATTCTACTATTTTAACTTCCTGCTACAGTTGGACAACAGGTGTCCACTACCATGCCCTGCTTCTTTTGTTGAATTTGAGTATCATCAGTCTCATGGACTTTTCCATTGGGGCTAGTCTAGGACCTCAATCCTCCCAATTTCAGTCTCCTGTACAGCCAGGATGACAGTCCCATGCCATCACATACCATGCCATTACATACCACTTCCTCACACTACTCGCATTACCCTGTTTCCAACTGCAGCTCATAAACCATGCCTAACTTGCTTCATTCTCCTTGTCTGCTTTGCT
The DNA here is from genome assembly GCF_023159225.1 of Perognathus longimembris pacificus. NCBI lineage: Eukaryota > Metazoa > Chordata > Mammalia > Rodentia > Heteromyidae > Perognathus > Perognathus longimembris. The sequence continues at coordinate 50,582,046 of NC_063163.1, forward strand.
ATGTCCAACTGAAATACTATATAACTACTTATTTGTATTTGCTTACCTATAGAGATAAATAGACACACATGACTAGTAGGTTAGGTAGTTTTCTTCCAAACTCTGTCCTCCATGATGTGAATTTTGTGAAAGGAAGGATGTTTATGTATTATGTTTGTTGCTATGGCATCAATGTCTACATCAAGACTGGCTCTTAACTAGTGACCAGTGTGCACCCAGTAAATGAGTAATATGTGAATAAGTCAAACATGCAAATAAGCAAAAGGAAGAAAGCTCAGCCCCAACATAGTTTGAGATGATCAAATTACAAAAGCTCTATGGGGAAGCCATAATTTATGTTTAACCTTGAAGACTAACTGGAGTTACAGTTAGGAGGGAATAGGAAAAATGAATTCCAGTGCCACTAAACTAAAAGATGAACTTCTGAGAGGGATTAATGGTAGTGTTGGTTGCACAAACAATGTGAACATACTGAGTATCACTAAATAGACACTTAAAAATTAGTAAAGTGGTGATTTTATGTTCATTTTAACATATTTTTAAAATAGTAGGTCAACGTCTAAACAAAACTATGAAATTTTTGCACTGAGATGGTTAACCTTGCAGAACAAAAGTAAAATCTTTTAATTAATTAAATTTATTCAGATTGAATATCCTTATTTTAAAAATCAAAAGTACTGTAAAATCAGAAACTTTCTGAGTGCCAACATGATGTCATAACTGGAAAATTCTACTACTGACTCTGTGATGCATCTTAGCCAAAACGTACTAGGCATGCTAAAATTTTGTGTGAAATTAGCTTTAGTCTATGTGTATAAAGGGTATGTGAAATGCAAAGTAACCTTGTGTTTAGATTTGGGTGCCATCCTCAAGGTATTTTATGATTGTAGAAATAAATAGTTCAATATCCAAAAAATAATCGGAATTACTTTTGCCTCTAAAGATTTTGAGTAAAGGACACTTGACTTGTATCATTTTTCCAAGTACTGACTTACATTTTTGGACAATTTGGTATCAAAGAATCATCTTTTGGTAATTCAATTTGTAGGGCTTTCATTGTCCTTAATATGAGCTTGTTGTCCTAATTATGTTATCCTAAATATGACCTGACGACTTTGCATACAGAAAATGATGCAAGTCTCTCATTTCCTCAACTTCCTACAGGTGCCAGGAAAATGTAGGGAAGTGACACATGTTTCATAGGAAAGGTCTAAGGTGAAAAGTGCTGAGATGATGTATGTTCAGGGCTGGGTGAAACATTCTCACCTTTCATTAGGCTCTTCAGTAATGTGTCCAGTGCTTAAGAACTCTATAACCTGAAATCTCAAAGTCATTGACATCGCTCAAATCCCCAAAGTACCTGGCAAAAAACACCACTCCTAGTCTGGAAAGTTTACTTCAACTTGTTTGGCTATGAAAGAGGTTTTGCATAGCCCAGTGATGTAGCTCTGTGGTAGAGTGAATGTGTTCAATCACCAGCATACCCCAGAAAGTTCTCCACTTTTACTGGATAGATAGTAACACTTGTGTCCTTTTTTACTCTCTTCTTTCAAAACTGAATATGTTGGCCAGATATTGGGAGAAAATAGATTCATTGTTCCTTTCATCTGCTAGGTGAAAATTTTAATTGAAGTATTTTTGCCATGCTACTTCCAATAAAATGAATTCAGGAATCAGGCTTTGAATTGCACCCTCTTTCTAGTCAAAAAAGAATAATGAATTTTTTAACATGTAGGACTTATTTCTTCTCTTTTATGTATTTTAATTAAACACATGAGTACTAATTTCATTTTATTTTTCTATCAACTACAAGCTATACATTTATAAATCCAATAGCTCAACTTTAAAAAAAATGGTTGTAAAGGTGAGGTACAGAGGGGCTACAGTTATATAAGTCAGGTATTGAGTACATTTCTTATTGAACAGTGTCACCCCCTTCCTCATTTTTCTCTCCGTTTTTTTCTCCCTTTCCTCTCCCGCAAAGTTGTATAATTCATTTCCAACATAGTATCCAATGAGTATCACTGCTGGATTAGTTCACCCTTTATCCTCCCATTTCTGTGCTTCACCTTCCCCTCTCCAAATCAGATAAACTTACATACAAGACAAAAAGTATAGAAATCAAAAACAGTGACAAAAGGGGAAAACAGAAAGAAAGAAAAAAGAATCTCCAAAAGTAAAATAAAAAACGTCTTGTTTCCATTTCTTAGAGTTCATTTCAGTAAGCATTCTTTACATGCTCATGGGCACATAGCTACTGAGCCCTTGTGATCCTCTCCTAAGAATATCCTCCTTTGATCTCACTATGTGAATGTTTAGAGTCCTGTTTAATTTTATAATGTCAAGTACTCACAGGTAGGTGGAATTGACAGTTAAGAGCAGATTTTCCAAGTGCTTTTCCAATGTAAAAGAGAAGGCCTGTATTTGTGAACAATCAGCTTTTCATCTTCAAAGTCAAATAAATGGAGTCTAATTTTCACTTTGCAGGAGCTTATCACCATGATGCTGTTGGTCAATGTGGATCAGCGATTTTCAGCTGTGCAGGTCCTTGAGCATCCCTGGGTTAATGTAAGTAGCTAAGTAACTTACTCCCTTTTCCTATACTGGCTCCTAACATTCCTTTCAAAACTTGTTTGCGGGCTGGGAATGTGGCCTAGTGGCAAGAGTGCTTGCCTCAAAACTTGTTTGCCAGTTACCTAATGATACCACCTCCTTTTTTGTGTGTATGTTTGCCCATACGAGGTCTTGAGCTAGGGCAGGGTATTGTACCTTTAGTAAGAGTCTCCAGGCTTGTTTGGAACCATGGTCCTCAGATCTCAACCTCCTGAGTAGCTAGGATTACAAATGTGAGCCACCAGTTTCAGGCCTAGTAGCTCCTTTATAAAGTGCTGTGCTTGACTGTGTACCATCTATTAGATGTGCTGAGTCAGTTATGAGATCCTATACTTGTTCAGTGAGGGCATCTGATTCCAGCGGACCTGCCTTCCAGCTGGGAGGCACCTGAGCTCCTTTTCCTCCCACCTTACAACCTGCTTTCCCCGGTTCTGATTAGAGCTGTATAATCATCAGTAAGGCAGAGCACATTGTCTGAGCCTGTCTTGCTTTTATGTCATTTCAGCCAGAAGTACAAGTAGCCCAAAGGTTTCTACATGGCCATTGGAGCACTCCAGTTCAGCATTTCTCATACTCCCCAAGCAACCAGAGATCTCCTTTAATGCAAATTCACATATGGGAGGCTTGAGGCTGAGCATTTCTAAGCTCCCAGGTGTAGCCTCCCTTCAAGGGTCTAATGATATTCCTTTAGCAATGAAAGAATTTTCTAGAACAGTAATTGTGGTTTATTTCTCTCTCTCTCTCTCTCTCTCTCTCTCTCTCTCTCTCTGTATGTGTGTGTGTGTGTGTGTGTGTGTGTGTGTGTGCACGCATGCTGATACTAGGGCTTGAACTAAGGGCTTGGGTGATATCTCTTAGCTTTTTCACTTACGGCTGGTGCTCTACCACTTGAGCCACATCTCCACTTCTGACTTTATGGTGGTTAACTGACAACAATGTCTCATGAACTTTCCTATCCAGGCTGGCTTTGAACACAAATCTTCATATCTCAGCCTCCTGAGTGGCTAGGATTACAGGTGTGAGCCATCAGTGTCCCTCCTGGGATTTTTGTTGTTGTTGCTGGTCACTGGGCTTCAACTCCATGCTCCTGAGGTCTTTCTTCTCAAGGCGAGTGCTCTATCATTTAGAGCCACAGATCTATTTCTGGTTTTCTTGTGGTTAATTGGAGATAATAGTCTCACAGAGTTTCCTGCCCAGGCTGGCTTTGAACTACAATCCTCAAATCTCAGCCTCCTGAGTAGCTAGGATTACAGACATGAGCCACCAACACCCAGCCTGAGTCATTATTTCCTATCTTTCTGCAACTGATTAATAAGATTTTTTTTTTTTTTGGCCAGTCCTGGGCCTTGGACTCAGGGCCTGAGCACTGTCCCTGGCTTCTCTTTGCTCAAGGCTAGCACTCTGCCACTTGAGCCACAGTGCCACTTCTGGCCATTTTCTGTATATGTGGTGCTGGGGAATCGAACCCAGGGCTTCATGTATACGAGGCAAGCACTCTTGTCACTAGGCCATATCCCCAGCCCATTTTATTGAGCCTTTAGAAAAGACCTTTGCTTTTTGGGTTTTTTTTTGTTTTTTTGCTTTTTTGTTTTTTGCCAGTCCTGGGCCTTGGACTCAGGGCCTGAGCATTGTCCCTGGCTTCTTTTTTTTTTTTTTTTTTTTTTTTTTGCTCAAGGCTAGCACTCTGCCACTTGAGCCACAGCACCACTTCTGGCCATTTTCTATATATGTGGTGCTGGGGAATTGAACCCAGGGCTTCATGTATATGAGGCAAGTGCTCTTGCCACTAGGCCATATTCCCAGCCCCTGATTAATAAGATTTTTGATGAATAATAACAGTTAATACTTGTAGAGTGCTTAAATTTGGGATTCTGTTACATTACTTTAATCACATCATAGGCATGGACTGATTGATTATATTCTACCAAATTTAAAACTTTCAAATCTAATTACTATCATAATCCCCACTGACAGATAAGGAAGAGCCATAGTTAGGTTAAAGGGTTTTTACAGAAAGCAGACACAGATTTGAATTTAGTAACAGACTTGGAGCCAGGGTCCTGGTGGCTACCACCTGTAATCCTAGCTACTCAGGAAGATGAGATCTGAGGATCCCAGTTTGGAGCCAGCTCAGGTAGGAGAGTCCAGGAGATTCTATCTCCAATGAATCCACAAAAAGCTGGCAGTGGAGCTGTGGCTCAAATAGTAGAGCACTAGCCTTGTGCCAAAAGCTGAGAACGGGAAGCCTGAGGTCAAGCTACAATCCTATCAGAGAAAAAAATTAAAGAAACATACACGGGCCTAAAAATGGACAGTTATAATGAAAGCATTAGTTTGTTGATACGTTTTACCAGACTCCTATTGCACTGGAAGATCTGAATAGCCCATCCAATGTTTTCTTCACTTTGGTGAGTAGTCAAGTGGTTTCTTTCCAAAATGATTAGAAGGATCAAAGATCGCTGAAAGCCCAGTCAACAGGTGAAGGAATTATATAGGAGGTAACAAGAGCTTGGGGTCATAGCCATGCCACTTGATGGCCATGAGTTTAGGTTCTAGTACTTTCCACATCAGAGAGTGCCTTCCTCGGCCACTACCAGGTGATATTTACCTGAGAGGAGACTGTAGGTGGCGATAGTTGTGTAGAAATGTACAGCTAAGGCTTGCATCTTTTCATATAAAGAGTGTCCTTCTCGGTGTACGGATGTGCAAAGATCCTTATAGACCTTGGGTTAAACGTGGGCTGGGCAATTCATGGCCAGGGTTTGTCACCTCAAGACTTAGCAACCTTTGCACTTACCTCAGGGTATTTGACCAAAGTTATCCTTCTCTCTAAAATGGCAACAATGAGGAAGCACCATAATTTGAGGTTAGCAACAAGCCCAGAGGATCGACAAGGCAGGTGTCATGGTTCCCATTGCAGAGACAAGGAAACTGAGACTGTGGAGAGTGATTTGCCCAAAGTAGCCACACTTGCAATTGAGCCAGAATTTGCAGCCATGTATTCTTACTCTAAGCTCAAAGGCTTTGGAGTCCTGTGCAGCAGAGTTTCTGTTTTTGTGTATTATAAAATACACAAACTGTTGAAAGGGGAACAATATTGAAATTTGACTCATTATAAAGATTGTAACAGAAAGCAACCTTGGCAAACCAACTGACTCAGGACATCAGGACATGATGCCTTTCCTTTAGATGTGCTGGAGGAAAGAGCCGCAATGCAGCTGCAGGCTCTCCTGATGGCAGCTGTTGATTCTAACTGGTCTACCATAGGCCAATGAAAGGCCAATGGCCGACAGCAATATCCAAACAAGATGATCTCAAGGAATACACAGGGACATTTGAATTTGAAATGTAGCCTTTAAAAGGCTTATCAGGAATCATAGAGGAAAGAGATTCATAGATGACAAATAGCCAGTTTCAATGCATAAATACACTTTATTTTCCTGCCAGACCCACCCTCTAGAAGCAATCAGGTGGTTGCAGATGTTGAGCTGGGCTAGCTCAATGAGACTTAGTGGGGTGGGTGCCATGGAAGGTTTCCTGGAGGAGAGACTAGGGCTCAGGAGTGTGGGAAGGTGATGTCCAGCAGGACTAGTGGCAGTGAGATGTATGTGGGTGTTTTCTGGAAGATAACTTTGTGAATGTGAGCAAATGCGTCTGTAGACATAAGTATCTACGAGGCTTTGGAGAAAACAAAAGCAAAAACAAAAACCATGATCCCTTAGTTTGGCTCCAAACAAAATAGTGCTTTATTGATCAAAATCCCCAACTCAGCTGGGAAAATTAAAATGAGGAGGCCTCTGGCTGTTACCTTCGAGAACCTAGCCTGCTTATTTTCCTAGGGCAGCATGATCCTGTTTCAGCAGTAACTCTCTTCCTCCTCAGCTCCATGCACCCCATTGTCGGGCAGGGTCCCACTTGCTGGAGATCAGGTCCCCTTGTTCTCTGCAACTTCCCACCCATCATCTCACTTTTCCCACATGGATTTTCTACATTTCCTAAGGGCAAGGAGGACATTTGAGGGATCCTCTGCAAAATACAAACATTTTTAAAGTTATCTTTTACAGGTTTCAAACAAACTATATTATGGTTGCTTTTTTTTTTTTGACGGAGGGAGGAGGGGACTGGGCTTACTAGACTGGTGTGACACTGCTCAATATTTGGGGGTTGGGGGCTAAAGTTGAAATTACTCATTTTCCTTCTTTAAAATTTTTATTACTGGGACTGGGACTATGGTTTAGTGGTAGAGTGCTTGCCTAGCATGCATGAAGCCCTAGGTTTGGTTCCTCAGTACCACATAAAGAGGGGGAAAAAAAGCCAGAAGTGGTGCTGTGGCTCAAGTGGTAGAGTACTAGCCTCGAGCACAAAGAGGCTCAGGGACAGCACCCAGGCCCTGAGTTCAAGCCCTGGGACAGGCCAAGACAAAAAAATTATTACTGTGTAGAAATTGTACAAAGTGAATGTTTTTTCATTGTTGTATATCTATTTAATTTAAATATATTTAATTTCATTTGGTCCTATTCACCCCCTTTCTTATTTTTTCCTTTCTTGTTTGTTTGTTTGTGCCAGTATTAGAGCTTGAATTCAAAGCCTCAAAATCTGGCATAGCTTTTTTGCTCAAAGCAAGTGCTATACCACTTGAGCCATACCTCTACTTTGGGCTTTTTGCTTGTTAATTAGAGATAAAAGTCTCACAAACTTTTCTGCTCCATCTGGATTCAATTCATTATCCTCAGATCTCAGCTCTTTGAATAGCTAGGATTATAGGTGTGGGCCAGATTTTCTTAACTTTCTTTTTATCTCTCTCCTGTACTCTTGTACATTGCTTTGTTTTTTACTTCCTTGCAAAGAATTTTTTTTTTTTTTTTTTTTTTTGGCCAGTCCTGGGGCTTGGACTCAGGGCCTGAGCACTGTCCCTGGCTTCTTCTTACTCAAGGCTAGCACTCTGCCATTTGAGCCACAGCGCCACTTCAGGCCATTTTCTGTATATGTGGTGCTGGGGAATCGAACCCAGGGCCTCATGTATACGAGGCAAGCACTCTTGCCACTAGGCCATATCCCCAGCCCGTTGCAAAGCATTTTAATGTATTTAATTATGAGCTTTTCATACACACACATATACATACATACATACATACATACTTCAGTCACCTTCCCCCTTCCCTTCTTTTGCCATCCCACCTTCCACTAACACTTCCTCTTCCTCGGAGCCTCCCCTTTAGTTCCAGTCATTGTCTTTAGAGCTAGATTCCACATATGGGAAAAACCATGTAGTATCTGTTTATCTAAGCTTTAACAAAATTTTCTTCTAATTTAGTGTAGGAAGTATTCATTTCAGCTTGAAATTATTTCTGTGATAGCGAGCTAATTTTCTTTGTCTCAAAATGATACATTTAAAATGGTGTGCTTTCACAACCAGCATTTAGTATTTGTTAAGCTCGCTGATTGCAACATACAAAAGAATTAGACATCAATGTAAATAAATTTCAGGATTTAAAAGGATATCCACTTTCTAAGACATTTTGCATTTGGGAATCAAATTACATCTGATCACCAGAAAAGGACATTCCCTGAGGGGAAGAAAAGTAATAATAATTATGTGAACCCTAAGGAAGTGGGTAGACATTGCTTCCTGTGTTCTCATTAGTGCTAATTTTCCTATTGCTTCTAAGATGACCTTTCCACCTGGCAGACTTGGAAGTGAAAAGGCAGCCTCTTATGAAACAGAAAACAGAGTAGAAGGGCAATAGAATCAAAAATTGGAGTCTGAAAAAGTCACTTGTTTTAACCTTGCTCTAGGAGCTTCCTGTGAACTCTCATTTATTTTTAAAACACTACAAATCTCACCCTGCTCTTCAGCATCCTTGGCCAGGAAGGATAAGCAATGGACAGCTCATTTGCTGGTGCCAATGAGGCAGATGAGCTACAGGCATCATTAATATGCAACCAAGTACATGGGACAGGAATAGAGAGATTCTAGCCCACCCTCATCCCCACTAACCCGAGCAAGTCATTTCACTCCCTAGAACCTTTCATGAAAAGGAAAAAATAAGATCAACTTCGGCGGTGATGATGAGGATAGAGAGGGGATCATATACCTAAATATGGCCTGAGGACAATCTTAAGCCCTAGCACCTCGTAAGTACTTAGTAAATATATGCTGGATTTGAGTCTGAGCAAGAAAATTACCCTATCATCTGTTGGTACTTATTCATGAAATGTAAATTATGAGTGGGATTGGTATATGGTACATGATTTAAGAGAAAACTCCTCACCCCCAAGAGACTATCTTAATGCCGCTATTATATGGAGGCAATGTGCATCATCAGCTGTTACTTCCCTCTGTTACTTTCTGTAATATAGCTGTATACTTATCCTAGACAAATTTCTTCACCTTATTATCCATCTAATAGAGAACCGTAGGACTTAGGCACAAATACTGTAAAACTAAAAGAAGCAATAATGTATCTTGATCTACCAGGATTTTGGGTGAAGGATGAATTACTTTCTGCTAAATTAAGCTTTAGTGATTAATAAATGTAGTTTGATGAAATGTTCACAAACAATAGACATTCTCAAATCAAAATTTCTTATTCAAGTCAAATTGCAATCACTATCATATTATTATCAGATATACTGCTTTACTTGCATTTTTTGTAATGGAAATATTGAACCACTTTAGTGCATGTGATCATGTTCATACATGTTATCAAACTATGTTTTATCTCAAGTAGATTTCCTGAATTTAGTGATGAGGAACATAGACAAGGAAGGAGTCACACATTAAGCTCAGTGGAGTTGTAAGGTAGGACTGGTGCTGGGATTTGCCCCCAGAATTTCTGATTTCATTGTTCAGTTCTGTTATGTTGTCATCAAGATGTTTTAAAGTCCTCAGGTGATTACAGTGTTTGTGTTACAAAGTTTGAGAAACTTTGTTGCTGTGGGCTGGTTTCAATGAGTCAAGTCTAGCAGAATGCTGGGGGTTCACATCTATAATCCTATCTACTCGAGAGGCTGAGATCTGAGGACTATAGTTCAAAGTTAGCCCAGGCAAACAAACCTGAAAGACTCCAGTTCACTAGCAAAAATCTGGTAGTGGAGGTATGGCTCAAGTGGTAGAGGCAGTCTTCAGGGAGAAAAAAAAAAAAAAAAAAAAGCTAAGCAAGAACATGAAGCCTGAGTTGAAGTCCCAATGCTAGTACTCAAAAAAAAAAAAAAAAAAGCAAGTCTAGTTACACAGCCAGTTCAGTACTTTGCTCCCTCCTGGCTTTGAACTTTTGTCTTGCCTTCTAGATCCTACCTCATTGTTCTTTTGAAAACATATTCTTAAGACAAGACATTCCAAAAGAAAATAGAACAAAAAAAGGAAAATGGGAATTTAAATAACCTCCCAGTATTCCATGCTGACTAATCAAAGTCAGCCCTGTGCCGGCACCAGCACGCACACATTCATCTCATTGTGTGGCAGACTTGGTTAGAAGTTACATGAACCCCAACCACACCATGATAGTATAGAAAAACCACTTACCTACATGCATAAATTACAAATGATGATGACATGAAATTCCACTTCTGTTTGGGGAATCTTGTCCATTCCTCCCTCCAAAATAATTTACTTCACATTCTGTCCTTAAGTGCAGTGTGAGTTACAGACATAAGAATGCAAAGGACTGACTGAGCTGGGGTGGGGTTGGGGGTCACAGTTCCTGGGGTACCATGCAGCTGGGGATGGTTATCCACAACCCAGGGCTGCACACTGTGACGTGAAACAGAACTGCCGTGGAAGTATACTCTAATGAACTTGGAATTGTTTCCAAGTATATCAGAGTATTCTGGTAGTAAACGAGTCAGGACTGCCTTGCTTCTCATAAATCTATAGCTATTTGTAATAATAGAATCTGGCAACGAGTAGACTGGAAACCAGACCCATGAGTCAAAAACCCAAAATCCATCATGGGAGAGGATTTTCCTGATGTATAACCCCTAAGACGGTCTCACAGAGGAGAGGGGGAAATTCACTGTACTGAGTGACCTCACATCCCAGCCCAGCCTCCATAGTCCTCCCCACAAGCTTTTCCCCAACAACCCCCAGAGAATGGAGGGAGACCAGGCTAGATCTCCTCTAGACAGCTGGGAGAATTCATTTACCATTTTGAAAACTAATTGTGTTCTTGTCAGTTGCAATACTCTTGCCACATGGTGGATGGGAATTTCTAAATCAAAAACCACGAACCTCAAACCACAACCAGCCCATGTCCAACTTCAGAAAAGACTCTCCCCCAAACCAGGATGCATGGTAATAACTATCACTATTTGTAAAACGCTGCCAAGTTTGTCACATTTAGAAAAATTCGTAGCACATTTTTGGCACATCATCTATTCTGAATAAATGGCTATAAAGTTGTATATATAAAAGAATGCCTGTTTTAATGGCCCCATTATAGTACATTGATGCAAGACAGACAGTAAGTTAACTAAATCTCTGCCATCAATCTGTATGGTTCAGGTACAGATTTGTTCTCTAAAAGCCTGCTATGACTTTTAATCCAATTATACTGAAAGCCTTCAAAATTTATCAAGAAACACTGCAGACTTTTGAGTTGCTATGGGGGGTATTTGTGTGTGTGTGTGTGAGAGAGAGAGAGAGAGACAGAGAGACAGAGAGAGAGAGAGAGGCAGGGGTGCTTCTTTAGCCTAGACACATTATTTCATTGCAGAAGGAAAGAAAAAAAAAGAGTACTGAAATATTTTAAGGCTTATAAACATTATAAAGAAAGCATCTCTGACAAGTCGTGAGAGTTGTTTTCTTACTTTTACTGCTTCAATGTGAACTAATAACCCCAGGGAGGCTCAAACCTTCACTAGAATTCAAAACTGGAAGACCGAAGCGCCAGGCCACAGCATCTAAAAGAGTTGCTAGGAGCCTTGACAGGAGATTAGGAGGAGGTCAGGGCTGGGGGATGATGAGGGAATCCATGGTGAGTGGGTAAGGGAGCCAACAATGCGCTCAAGATCTGGTGGGGGCAGGAGGACCTGGGAGAAGCTAAATGTCTGGCAAAGATGCCAATGTGAAGGAGTGAGAAGGAGGTGGGTTATTTGGCAGGAGACCAGTCTACCTCAGAGAGTCACATGGGTGCTGTTGCTTCTATAGACACCCAAGTATTTTCTCCTTATTTGCACTCAGGCTGTTCAACACAGGTAGTGCCAGTCACAGGCCCACACGACTGGCCAAGGGCAATTTCATTTCATCCATAGCCAGTCATACCTTTTCAAGCCCTGCTATTGCAAACAGGACCCCAGAGATCATGCCCTATTAGGTCAGATTGGCAATGCCCAGAGAAGTGGGTATCCAGCCATCCCTTGACATAGAACTTTCTAATTGCTCCCCATAGGAATGTTCCCTTAGTGAATGTTCAGTCTCTTGTCTCTCTCTGTCTCTGTCTCTCTGTCTTTCTGTGTCTGTCTGTCTGTCTGTCTGTCTGTCTGTCTGTCTCTCTCTCTCTCTCTCTCTCTCTCTCTCTCTCTCTCTCTCTCCCTCTCTCTCCACCAAATGATTCCCAGCCTCCATTATGCCCCATCCAAATACTGTCTGGTTTCTTCAACCCCCAATTCAAATCACATTCTCTCTCACAGTTAACGGCATCTTCATCATGGAGATTATTATTCATTGAGAATTTCAGTATTTTTTAATTACCATTCATGGAACTCTTGTAGCCAGACACCAAACTCATGAATGCCCTCCATGGGGCAACTTGGTGTGGTTTCAGACGCAACTGAGTCCTAACTGGACCACTTTGTAGCTATGATTCCAACAAACTGAGCCTCAGTTTCCTCATTTGCAAAATGGGCCTAATAATACACATGATAGGTACTAGTCAGGGGGTGACAAAGGTTATAGGTATACATGGTTAGCACACTTGGCTTATATCACCATCTCCCTGCCTTTCCTTTTCTATTATTTATTTTTTATTAAGAACTTGTACATAGGGGCTGGGAATATGGCCTAGTGGCAAGAGTGCTTGCCTCATATACATGAAGCCCTGGGTTCAATTCCCCAGCACCACATATACAGAAAACGTCCAGAAGTGGTGCTGTGGCTCAAGTGGCATAGTGCTAGCCTTGAGCAAAAAAAGAAGCCAGGGACAGTGCTCAGGCCCTGAATCCAAGCTCCAGGACTGGCAAAAACAAACAAACAAACAAATAAACAAACAAAAAACCCAGAAGTGGCAAAAACATAAAAATAAAATTTGAAAAATGATAATAAATATAAAAAAGAACTTGTACATAGGAGTTTCAGTTCCACACATCAATTCTGAATACAATATACCTTGATCAGTTGTGTATGTGTATGTGTAAGTGTGTGTGTGTGTGTGTGTGTGTGTGTATGTGTGCCTGTACTGGGGCCTAAACTCAGGGCCTTGGGTGCTGTCCCTTAGCTTTTTCACTCAAGGCTGGTGCTTTACCACTTGAGCGACACAGCTCCACTTCTGGCCTTTTGGTGGTTAGTGAAGGTATGAGTCTCATAGCCTTTCCTGCTCATGCTGGCTTGGAACTGCTCTCCTTGGATCTCAGCCTCTTAAGTAGATAGGACTACACGTGAGCCACCCTGACTACACTACGTGACTACACCCTGGTGCCTTCTCTTCCAACTAGATCCCCCTGTACCTCCAAAGGGTTTTTGCCCATTCTGCCCCTGTTTCACAACCTCAAGGAAAGAAATGAATTGCACCATCCCCAGGAAAGACTGCTTTACTTCCTTCCATTGTGCCCCTTCTTCTCGTTGCATGCCTGTCTTTTTCCACTAGCTTCTATTTTATAACAGAAAAGTCATATAAATTGGGGTCATTTTTAAGCAATGGTTAGATCATATAATGCTAAAGGAAAGGTATGACAGTACACCGCTGTGTGAGACCCCCTTTCATTCAGGCATATCCAAACTAGGCTTATGCCAAAGGCAGGATGCTAATATTTGTCAGAGTTTTAGCATCACTTCATGCATTGTTAAATGTTTAGATTCTCTTTCAAAAATTATTACTTAGATTCCCAAGGGTGGTCGTTTGATGTGAATGTGAGGGCCTGTTTTTCATCCATCACTTTTTTAAAGGCAGTTATATAGACCCAAATGACTTTTTCCAATACATTCTTTTACCCCAATGAAGCATAGCTCAGTCTACTAGCTGTTCTGTGGGCCCCTAATGCTTTTCTCTTTCCTTCTTTCAGTCCTTACTTCCTCCTTCTTCTCCTCCTTTATCTTATCTTTCCCTGCCCTTTTTAGTATTTTTTTTTTTTTGGCCAGTCCTGGGCCTTGGACTCAGGACCTAAGCACTGTCCCTGGCTTCTTCCCGCTCAAGGCTAGCACTCTGCCACTTGAGCCACAGCGCCGCTTCTGGCCGTTTTCTGTATATGTGGTGCTGGGGAATCGAACCTAGGGCCTCAGGTATCCGAGGCAGGCACTCTTGCCACTAGGCTATATCCCCAGCCCCCCTTTTTAGTATTTTTGAGACTGTATGTTATTAGGCAGCCCAGGCTGGGCTTGAACTTACAATCCTCCAGCTTCCACCTCCTCAGTCCTGGGATTACAGTTATGTACTACACTTCTTCCCCCAACACACACACACACACACACACACACACACACACACACACACACACACACACACAGAGGACCTCGGTATATATGAGCTCTAGAGTGCACAATCCTCATTCTTTTTTTTTTTTTCTTTTTTTGGCCAGTCCTGGGGCTTGAACTCAGGGCCTGGGCACTGTTCGTGGCTTATTTTTTGCTCAAGGCTAGCACTCTACCACTTGAGCCACAGCGCCACTTCTGGCCATTTTCTATATATGTGGTGCTGAGGAATCGATCCTAGGGCTTCATGTATACGAGGCAAGCACTCTTACCACTAGGCCATATTCCCAGCCCCCTAATCCTTTATGATTATCATCCAATTTCCCTTTCCAGGTATAGTCAGACTGGTGTGCATATTGGGAAAGTCACTGAGTAAAGATACAGTAGTCCTGACTTACCTTACACCAGCATCCTTCTTCTTAGAAAGTATTGCTTGGTTCCTAAGTGAGACTAACTTAATCCCCTGGACCTTTTTGGTACTCATTACAGGGACTCTTCCCCTGTTCTCATCCTGTACTTATCCCTATACAAATCAGTTCTTACCTGGAGATAAACCAGTGAGCTCATTTCTCGGCAGTCAGACTGTGTAGCTTCCCATTGGGACACACCACTCTCTCCCCATCATTAAGGACCAGGTTGAATCCCACATCACATACAAAGTCTGCTCTGACTGCTTACATGGGCAAATCTGTCCTCTCTGCTCTCTACTCTATGATTTCCAGCTGAGCCACAGGCTGAGCTGCCTTGTGACAATTTTTTCATTCACTTGACCAACCTCATTCTGTCACGTGGTTTGTGCGTACTTTCCTTCTCTGTCATAACCAGCAGGGTTCCAGTGGGCACACACTATTTCTTGCTTCCACACCTTGCAATGCCTAGCAGAGCCTGGACATGGTAGGCACTATATCTGTCCTTACCATCCCAACTTGAATGGGTCTTCCCCTCATTTCTGACTCTTTCCTTAACTGATAAGCTTTGAAAATGCACTGTGCATTATTGGAAAGCCCTCTTCTCTCTGGTTAGTGTTCAGATGTGTGTTAATGATTTCCTCTTCTACCCATTACTTTGTAACTCCAGTATCATAAATTGAATACCCTTTGGGTATGGATCACTGACTGTGTTAAAGATTACAAGCACTGGTGGCTCAGATCTATAATACTAGCTACTCAAGAGGCTGAGATTTGAGGATCCTGGTTTGAAACCAGTTCTGGTAGGAAGATCTGTCAGCCTCTAACCTCCACTAAACTACCAAAATATCCTGAAGTAGAGTTGTGGCTCAAGGAGTAGAGTGCTAGCCTTGGGCAGAAAAGAAGCTCAGGGACAGTGCCAAGGCCCTGAGTTGAGGCCCCAGGACTGGCACCAAGAAGGAAAAAACATGATTACAGAACACTTAGAAGCTACAGTTTAAAGGGTAAAGATAAATAGACAAATGGATGGAAAGATAGATTGATAGAGAGATCGTGACTATAATCACTTAGTCTGGAAAAACACTAGTAGTACAAATTGATACAATAAAAAATCGAGGTCAGTGTGGTAGTACGTGACTATATCCCAGGACTCAGGATGAGAAAGCAGAAGAATCATGATTTCAAAACCAGCCTGACCTACCCAGTAATATCCTGTCTGAAAAACAATAGAGAGCATGACACCCATGGCTCATGTCTACAATCCTAGCTACTCACGAGGCTGAGACCTGAGGATCATGGATCAAGCAAGAGGGAACATTTGTGAGACTCAGACTCTTATCTCCAATTAACCACCCAAAAACCTGGAAGTGGAGCTGTGGCTCCATGGTAGAATGCTAGTCTTGTGCAAAAATAGTTAAAGAACAGTAAGTACTCAGGCCCTGAGTTCAAGCCCCAGGAGAAACACACACACACACACACACACACACACACACACACACACACACACACGAGAGGCAAGGAAGAAAAGCATTATGGGTTTAGAGAAGATCCAGTGTTTAATTGTAGAAATGCATTGGAAGATGTCACTCTTTAAGACAAAGGAGGAGACATGAGTTTTCAAAGAACAAGTCCCATGCAGAACCATTTCCCCTGCCTCCTAGCAGTAGTGAGGGACTTCCATCTGGCCTGTAGGCCATATATAGCCCACAAATAATATTATAATATCCAAATGGTCGTAACAGAGAAAGGGCCCCACCCCTGTCACAGCCATGATGGGTCCCTTGTAGACATATGGTCAACACCCACTGAATACATGAATGACCAAATCCACAAGAAAGAGTAACTCCCCCTACCACCCCCACCCCCCACCAGACAGCTCTTGTGAAGAGAAGAAGTGCATCATGTTTGGGGAGCCACAGATTTATTTTCTTGGATGGAACTAAGAAATTATATGCAAAATGATGGAGAGGAAAACAAGGAATGACATTGGAAGCCTTGCCAGGATTTTAGTTTTAACAAACAAGAAACACTTTAATATTCTTTTATTCCTTTCTAGTTATTAATTAAGCATCTACCCTGTGGCATAGTGCCAACACCTAGGGAAGGCACTATGGATTCTGGGGGATTCAAGAGTGAACAAAAGCAATCTCTGCCCTCAAGCATCCTGGAGTCCTTTCATCATGTAGCATACAGACATATATTTAGGACCCTGGCCATTGTTGTTCCAACAGTGTTTAATATAGGTGAATAATTGGTCCAGCCTCAGGCATAAAGGGCTCCAGCAGCAAGCAGATACCTCCAGTAAAAGAAATTGTAACATGGAATATGTCACAATAACAGACAATCTGGATGCAGCAAGGAGGACTTAAAATTTAAGGAAGGGGTTGTCTGGGGTTTTCAAATGGCCAGTTGAGTTGCAATCCCAAGTTTATGTACAGCTAGGCATCACCAGGTCTGCCAGTTTCCTTGACTTCCACGTTAAATGATGAACTAGGGTAGTGTGAAAGATAGAGATGTATTTTGTTTTGATTGACCAGATTAAATTTTTCTTCTCTTTTTGAAGTATTTATTTAGTTCCAGTAGTGAGGCTTGAACTCTGAGCTTGGGTCATAGTTCCTTAGCTTTTTCACTCAGGCTGGTATTCTATCACTTGAGCCACAGCTCCATTTCCAGTTTTTGGGTGGATAACTGTAGTTTCAGACTTTTCTGCCCAGGCTAGTTTTGAACCTCGATCCTCAGATTTCAGACCCTTGAATAGCTAGGATTGCAGGCATGAGCCACTGGTGCCTAGTGACTTTTTAAAAATATATGTTCTTAGAGCCAAGGTTGAAAGTCAACTTCATTCAAAACCAAAGCCTGAATTGTTTTATGTAGAGACATGTTTCTGAGAGTCAGATGAAACAGAGCAAATTAATGGTGAAATGGATGAGGAAAGAAAGGAGACCTTGCCACCATACCTCCAACAACCATTGTGTAAGAAAATACCGTGGTGTCTTTCTGATATCTGATTTCTAAGATTATGGCCTAAGAGAAGATATTGCCTCATTTTTATGCATCTCATATATCTTTTTTCCCTTTCTCTTTTCTTTCTTTCTTTTTTTTCTATCTACAGGATGATGGCCTCCCTGAAAATGAACATCAGCTGTCAGTAGCTGGGAAGATAAAGAAGCATTTCAACACAGGCCCCAAGCCGAACAGCACAGCAGCTGGAGTTTCTGTCATAGCAGTAAGCATCTGAAATATCTACCTCTAACTTTCTAAAAGCAGCCTGCCTAAGGGACAGGCATTACTCAGGAGATTCCACTTAGAGACAGCGAAACAGGTCATTTCTTTAGACAGTTTCACCATTAATGCAGGAGAGGAAGTACGGGGCTTCTATGTATGTGAGAATGTGTTTGCAGACTATTTCCCTGGGTAGTGCATCATTATCCAACACCTCCAGGGGGTCTTGCAGTATATATTAATTTCATTATTTTTTAAAAAATAAAAACTTCCCCTACACTGGACGCTATACCAATGCAAACTTTTTGGCTTGTAGGAAAAGAATTCAGAATCTTTTTGTGGGGGAGGAGTGGGTAGGAACCTTATAAAGGATGCAAAGATCTTTATACTCGACTTAAATGGCAGAAAGATCTTTATACTCAGCCTAAACGAAAGCCAGAACCTAGGAAAAAGCTTCTGCCAGATGATTTTCAGTGGGACTGAATTGCTGTGAACACCCAGTGAAGTCACAATGTCTTGCTCCTTAGAAATTTCTGTTAAAGTTGAAAGTCTTTTCTTTAACATTTATCATTTTATTGATGATGCTGCACAAGGATTTTTGTTGTTGTTGTTGTTTCTGTTCTATACATATAGGCATCTACTACATGCAATTTGATAGCTGCTCTAGGCAAAGATTAAATTGGCCCAAGAAACAAAGAAAGCTCATACTTCTTTGGTGTCATATTCTAGAGTAAATATATTCAAGTCCCAGATTACTTGAGTTTTTAATCATTTCCTCTTTTTCTCCAGTATGTAAATGCAAATCACATATTCAATGTGAAAACCACTTGGGCTGTTTTTCCTTTCTGAACAAAGAGCTTGAAACACTCTGATGTTGAAAATGTAGAAATTATTTATGCTACTCAGCCATTCCTTCTGCTCATAAGCAGGACAGAATGTTTAACTCTTTTTCTGGGTATTTCTCTTTTCTTTCTTCTTTTTTTAAAAAACCAATTCTTTCTTGTTTGACTTTGCTAGAGCTACAAATGAAACTAAAGTGATCCATTTGGCATGGCCAGTCCCAGATCTCGGCTACTAAGTATTTGACAGGGGCTTACAGAAGTTGCAAATGGTACAGAAGTATGCAGATATGCTATCGTACTCTTTGCCTCATGTTTTCTTAATAGTGATGTTGCAGAAGTGTGAGTAACTGGCTCAGAAACTGACTAGCACATAAATACAATGCATACTCTTTCAGGTGTTCCTCAGTACTGCTGAGGTTTAAAATTTTTTAGTTGGTCTTGCCCTCTCTTTAATTATTTCTACACACACAAAAACAAAACAAAACAAAAAAACCCTAATCCATAGCTGGTCAGTTTTTGCCTATCCTCAGATATCCAATCACTTTTGCAAGTAACAATCTTATTGTGATGCTCAATGAAACCAACTCTTCTATGGCTTTTTTCCTCCCATTGTTCATTGAAGAGACAAGTCTTCACCAAAACATTCAGTCTCAGTGGTTCCTAATTTTCTTTTGGAATGGGTTGCCAGCACGCTTGTCTATGAAAAGAACTGCTTTTCTGCTCCCACTCAAGGCTTAGTGCTACTCCGCAAAGTGTCATTGTGTGTTTGCTTTTTTCTTTTGCTTTTTTTTCCTGGTCTTTTATTTTCATGAGTCTTTGCTTCCATTTGCCTTGGTTGCTTACTAATGGTTTGTTCACAGTATTCTGGGAGTTCTATAATGAGTAGGAACAGGAACTTCAGGGTGATTTTCCAACTGAGGGGCAGTACATATTAAGGGGGAAAATAATCTTAGTTTTATTAAACCTGTATAAATATTGAAACTTAACCTCGGAGTGTTTATTAAAACTTCGTCTAAGTGGATCTTAGAACACTCCACTTAATATTTGAAGATCAAAACTCTACTGACTTTGTTTTCCTCCTAAGTATCATGATTGAACCATTTGGAATGCAATTTCTAATGCAAATTTCTCAGTTTTCCACTATCATGTTTGGTATGGAAAGTTAACTATGTTAACTATGGATTGTGAGGTGGCCTGTGGAAAGCTGACTTTACACACTGATTGCACACTTATTTCATGTGCCTTATCCACTACAAACTTGTTTTTAAAAATGATTATCAACTCAGATTCAAATTAATTTTTGAGAAACAAATCTTTAAAAGTGCCTGGATAGCCCGGCAGTACAATTCACTATTCTGGTTAATACTTCAAGTATGAAAGAGAGTATCAAGATCAATTTCACAGGCTGTTTTAGGAGCAACTTCCCTACCCTGTTATATGCTGAGCATTTGTACACTTTCCTCCCACGTACTTTTCGCTCAGAAGCAGCCCTGCCTTCCACAAGAACCCCAGGGAGGCCACAGGTCTCTGAGTGGGGCGGGGAAGCAGAAATGAGTCTGCTTGGCTGCTTTATTACTTTCAGAATAGCATAAATCTTTATTCTGCTCTTAAACTGCAAACACTAGACACTAGGGGGCTCTATCAAAAGATGAAAGTGGTCCTGAAATTAAATAATATTCATTCCAAAATCAAATGTGACAGCCCAATAACAAGATTCTGTTGTGAGACAGCATATATAAGTGAGAGGTAGAAAAAATATATTCCATAAATGCTGTATTCTATAAAGGCCATTTGACAATTTCCTAATTCTATACACTTATTGACTCACTCACATCATTAGAATTTCTGTAATTAGCATAACACACAACTGTTTCTATTTAATAATATAGAAAATTTGATTTTGCTATCATTTACTTTCAGACATAATTTTTTTCATGCTCATGTATGCTCCTCCTGGACTCTATAGTATAATGAGTCGTATTTTAAACTCCCTCTACTAAAGGAGTGATTTTTTTAATGTACATATACTGTTGATAATCTATTTAAAATCTACTAAATTGCAAGCCAGGCCCCCAGTAGGTTACCCCTGTAATCCTAACTACTCAGGAGCCAGAGATATCAAGACTTTAGGTTTGAAGCCAGCCCAAGCAAGAAAGTTTGTGAGACTCTTACATCCAATTAGCCACAAACACACACACACACACACACACACACACACACACACACACACACACACACCCCAAAAAACCAGAAGTGGAGTTGAGGCTCAAGTGGGAGAGCACTAGCCGTGAGCACAAAAGTTTAGGGACAGCACCTAGGCCGTGAGCAACAGCACACACATACACAAACATACAATGCTTTTAGATTGTAATGTCAGGGTTTTTTTTTTCCTTCAGGAAATTAACGGTTAAATCATTATATTTTTACCTGGTCCTTCTCTAATCATTATTTTTTTACCTGGTCCTTCTCTCTTTAGTTACGTACCTAGTTGTCTGCTGCAGATCAGACAGGCTGAGAACAGAATTTATGACACTTTTTTTCCCTTAAAATGACAAAGGAAAAGAACCACTTTGATAACAAATGGACTCTATTTACAGGTGTAATTCAGGACATGAGCAGAGTTTCACATGTATGTATGGTTCTGAACCATAGTGAGTTTTGTTTTGTTCTCAATGTCATTTGTTTCTTTTCACTATGCTCACACCCTACATTAATAAAACCAAAGGAAGGACAAATGATAACTTCATACGAAGGCTGCACACAGTCTTTGAGTTGGCCAGGAGAGTAATTACCAGCTGGAGGTTGTGAGGGATCACAGGGAATTTCTGAAAGGAGGAAAGGTGTGCTGACCTTGGGTCAAGCAATGTGATTAAGTGAAAGCCCATTGCTGTCCATAGAACAGCAACATTCTGCCTCTTGGAAAGATCCCATTGTCCCTCTGCTAGCTTTCCCAGTAGTTAGGAGATGAAAGAAAAAAAAAAAGGAAAGAAAGCAGGGAGAAGGGTAAGGGAAACAAAAGGTTATTAAAATGCTATTTATAGACATAAAATGGAATTAGAGATGACATTTTAATGGTGGACTTTGTGAGAGCTGAGGGAGGAGAGGGAGGTCTTATTAGATTTGCTCAGCTTGATGAAGAACCGATGACTAAGATGTCAGTTCCAATTTATTTTTCCCCATTTAAGGCTGTTTATTATTTTAACCAATAATTTTCTTAATGCTTCAAAGTTCTTCTTTTGCATTTTGCTCATGCAAATAGAGCATTTCAGTCTAATTGAACAAATCCATACTAATCAGTGGGCATCTAATTGTGATACTGGCAATCAGTTCTGAAAATACTCTGTGCCCTGTTATATGTCCCATTGCCTGTAGATGGCTGTAGAGAACCAGTTACTATGTAGCCTTCTTTGTGGATTAAAATAGACATACACACCAGCTTGCTGAGAGCAAGCATGCTTCAATTTTTTTCTGTAAATAAAATAAAATATGTATATTTTTTCAAAAAGATAAAAATCTCACATTGCTTTCCACGAATACTGAGATAGCCTAGTTTCTAATCAGAACACCAAATCCTTCAAGCACTTTTTTTTTTTTTTTTAGTTTGAATACCTAGTGCCCAGGCATGTTTTTGAAATGCTTTTGTGAATTTAGAAGTAGAAACTGTCAAGAGCATCAAACCAATGCGACACTTGAAAGAGCTCATGAGCCTCTTTCTAAAGAAAGGTGTACAAGTTGCTTCTTATATGGGCAGAACAGGTAGAATGTGCAAACTATTCTCTAGGTTTAAGAATTGACTTTTTTTATTCCCAAGTAGCCAAAAGTTAACATCTTATTCAAAAATGAACAACTTTGAGAACTTACTCTGTTTTCTATTTACTTAACCTTTTGTGAAGTCAGGTTCTTAATTATCCATATGCATTTTTAATATACAATGAAAACCTCATTGTATTTTCCTTCATTGCACAGAGAAAATTAACTGATGGTTTTATATGATACTTCTGCAGTTCAGAAGTATAAACAGAAGTCATGTTTAAGAATAGCTCTGCTTTTAAAGATCAGCCCTTAAAGAAAGAAATCCAAATTGCTGTGATTTGTGGACATTTAAAACTTAAGTCTTTCTCTCTTGCATTGAATAGTGATGAAAACCTTGAATTTAAGCCTCATGGGGTATTATGGGAGGTGCGGGGGGATGGGCAGTCTGCTTTCTCTTAGGTGGCTAAAGCAGATTTCAGAACTTTATTTGATTGAAAGAATTTTCAATTCTCTAGCCTACGAAGAGGTACTTTTATCTTTTGAAATTGAGAGGGTCTTATTAAATGTGCATTCAAAAACTTATTTGACAAACTAGGGCTGTTCTAACAAATTGGCCTCCGAGATATTCATGAGGGAAGATTAGTGTCATTTCTCGCCTTTGTATTTTCAATGTGCAGATTTATGATACTAGCTAGTTGCCCTGCAGAACAGACATCGTCACTCTATATCTTATCTAGTTAATGAAGAACAACTTGGTCTGGACTCTTAATCCTGTAGCACAATGTTGATCCACTGAGTTGCCCCATTTCTCTCTGCTCAGCTGGACCACGGGTTTACCATCAAGAGATCAGGGTCTTTGGACTACTACCAACAACCAGGAATGTATTGGATAAGGTATGAGATGGTGCAGCTCAACAGTCAGTGTTTCCATGGCAACGTGCTGGCAGTCTCCATTAACCAGTTCCTTCAGTGGATAAACATGCTTTTGATTTGTTATCCAGTCCATATGCTGCTTTATCAGTTTCATTTTAATCTTGATTGAGATGCCACACCCCCTCATTCCTTTTTTTCACTCATTATTCACACTGACATTTGCCAGCTTTCTTTCCATTGCACATGCTCAGTTATCAATTTTCCTTATGGTTAAAAGGACAGTATATTTGGTGCTGATGCCAAAGCATTTGCCTGATGTTGCTAATTCAAATGATGATTTGCAGTGCTCTTCTGTCCTTGGAGAAATGGAAGAACAATAGCACCATAGTAAATGTTCTATAGAAGTATATACTGTCATTTTAAAGTCATCAACCCTGACCTCCTTAGATGGATGAAACAATGCATTTACACATTAGTGGTAGAAGCGCCTCCAAGTGCAGTGGGCTAATAGAATGCATTGTGTGTGTTGGTAAGCTTGTGTTTTCCAAGTATCCACCTTTTTGTTTTGTTTTTGTTTTCTTGTTACCTCCCCCACCCCATCCCCCAGAAATCCTTCTGTGTACCAGCTATTGCATGACTTGACTTTTCAATACTTTGTAAACTGTCAGATTATTTAGTTGGCTTCTGCTCAAGCAAAGGGGTCTATGGGAGATGATGATTTTTTTCTTTTAAAGTGGGTTATGAATTCTATCCCATCATTTTCTGTTCCACTCAATGGCCCTAGCATTTTATGCAAGGGGCATTATTCATGTCTCTTTAAAATTATCCACAAGCAGATTGGTTTTTGATAGTTTGAGAAATAAAGCCTTAGAAGTTCTAGGAGACCTCTCTTCTCCAACTTAATGTCTCTGAGTTGGTCTCCAGGTAAAGCTCTCTGTTTTAGTGTTTGCTAAAAAAAATTTCATCAATTTTGTCAATTTGTTTTTCGCAAATGATGGATTCTATCAGCAGTGATACACTACCAGGCATTGTCTCCTGGATTAGACTACCAAGTTTTAAGAAAAAATATATAGATATATGTGTGTATATTTACATACAGTGTATATAACTCTGAGAAATGTTCAAAATATACCACCATCAAGATCATTTCCAAATTTGCTTGAAGCAAGAAAATACCCAAGTCTCACTAAGGTATCTTGGGTCATTTTTCCAGGGAAGGTTATTTGTATTTTGAGGACTGATATGCCTATCAAAGTGCACATTCACCTTTTAATTTACCTAAGCAAATTAGTTTGATAGATGTAGGAAAAAAAAGCTTTGCTTTATTTTTTTATCCTTGCTTGCTGTGGGAGGGAGATGAGAGAAGAATTAATCCTGATTTGCCTTTGTGTAGACTCTGCCTTTTGCCTTAATGTGGAAGATGATACACCCATCCTTTACATTTTTACAGAAAGATAATACACAGGCAGACCAGTGCACATCTCATGAATGGATTTTGCACAGACTGAACACATTCCTCTTAGCAGTTTGTAGATGAGGCTCAAAACATTCTAAGCACCACAAAAAAACAAAACAAAACAAAACAAACAAACAAAAAAAAAAAACCTCCCAGGGCTTTTCTAGGACAGTCACTTCACTCCGGGGATAAACACTGACCCCAGAATCTATCCACATCAATTAGCTTGGCTGAGCTTTGTACATCATATAAATTGAATCACACCACGCTCCAGCCTTGTTTAATTGTATGTCTTCTAGCCTAAGGCATATTCACCAGACATATATGTGTAAAGTTGATCCACAATTAGAAATAGACATCACGTATGTCTAATTACAGTTGTGTGGATTTGTATAATAAAATATTACACACTGACATTCATCTAATAAAAAAGGATAAACCTCTAGAATTAAAAGACTAAATTGGTAAGATTAAGGGTAGGTACGAATTACCAAGTAAATCTGCTGATTGATACCTGTGGCCAAGTATAAAAAGGCCATTTAACTAAAATTCTAGTGATGGCCTCCATCAGCTGACAAAATGACACATCCCTGAATAATGGGCAAGAGCAGATGGGAGATAATCTCTTTTTTCTTCCACACATAAACTGCTCTGTTTTCCAGCTGGGGGCAGTAACAACAATGTTTATAGTTAATGCTGTACTAAACAGTGCACCCAGTATGTAAAGCTAAATGGGAGAAATGATGCTAAAATACTCATCGCCATCAATGCTTAATTAGGAAGTTTTATAATGCCATTTAGCCCCAGAACGAACACACTCCCCTCAGCAATTGCAAATGCTTGCCTTTTATCTCCACGAAGTGGGAGCATTTGTCTAACCACAGTGGCAGCCAACTTTCCAACATAAACAATCATTACAGACAAACATCCCCACTCCCCACTCCCAGTTGTGGTGTTTACAAGCGCTTGTGGCTGTTTTCACTACTCTGAGCAAAGCAAACTCCCATAAGGGCATAAGCTGGGAAACCCATCTCTTTGGGATACTCAGAATTATCGTGATCCTTCTAATTGAATTGTTGGTGACTCCATCTTAGAGAAATGGTAGTAGTCCAGTTACCTCTTTCTCCCCCTTCACAGAGAGCTGCTCCCAAAATGCAGCAGTGGGCCAAGGGGGTTGCAGGGAGGTTGTGGTACCATGTAGTTGGCCTACTTATCCAGGAAACTTTACCCTTGTCACCCAGAGTACAGAAATAGAAGCTCCCTGGGCCATTTCCTACTCCTGGAGCCCATGAAACCATTGCTTATCCCTGAAGAAAGTCACTAAATATGTTTACATCCTGTTACATGACTCCCACCTCCTGAAGATATGTAATTATCCAAAAGAGACACTGTCCTAGTTTAGTCTTCAGTGAGTCTGATCCCTGTGGCTTGTGGTATGGCTAAAGAATTCTGCATTTCCAGCGCACAGAACAGGGTAATGCAATTAAGCAAAGCCAGCATCAAAGTGAGACCTAAGCAAAAAAATGCTCCATAAGGTGAAATGGGAAAGTAAGCTAGGACAAAAGACTGGTTGGTTTCCCAGGCATGCCATGTCTAAATTGTGCATATTGGATTCAAGTACCATCCTGAAACAACGAGTAATGAAGCAGAGAGGTGACAGTCATGCACCATCTTCGCAGAGCTATTAAATGCTGTCATGGCCAGTTGTGAAAAGGAAGGGGGTTTGTTAAATGCATCTTGCTCTGTGTGAGTCTTGAAAGAATTGTTCCATGGAAGACAGGGCGGAATCGCAGCATGGTAGGAGAGGGCTCTGAGGTGGATCTTGGCCAGCAGCAGCCAAGTGCACACTGCATGTTGAAATGCACTGAGTTGCAGGTTGCTGGTGGCAAGTTGCCTTGGCCTGGATTTGCTGAGTGAGAACAGGCTCCCTGCTGAGTGGCTCACGAGGGGGGGCTGCCAGAAGGAAAGGCAGATGCCTCTGTTCCAGCCAGGAATGAACCACCCAGTCAGTCCCCCTTGTAAGGTTCCTTCTATAACAGAAAGACTTGGAGCTAGTGTTTTGGTTTTGTTTTTTGGTGGGTTGTTTTTTTTTTGGGGGGGCATAGATTTTATCTTTCAAAAACAGTCAAACTTCAACCACAGAGAAGTCTTTAGAAAGCACTGAGGAGTGATCTTGTAGTTGTACTTAGTACCCACAGTGAGTTATTAGTCCAAGAAGCTCAAATGTAGAGTGAACTCTATGCCTGTTGCAGTAACAAGAATGATTGAAAGAAATTGGGGGGTGGGGGGAATGAACTGTCTGGGTTGTGTTTTCCCAAGTCAAACAGGTGGCTTTGTGGTCTGAAGTTTTATTTTTGTTTTGTTTTTCAAGGATCCTACAACAACATATGTTGCAACAACATAGATGGGTGGGGTTTTTTTTTTTTTTTTGAGGCAATGTCTTGCTTTGCAGCCCAAATTGGTCTTAAACTTGTGATCCTCTACCTCCATCTCTTGAATTTTAGATGTAGAGAAATGTGCCATAACACCCAAACTTAGCATATATGTCTTTTTTTCTTTTTAATAAATTTAGTCTTCTTGTCACTACAAATAAGAGAATCCCAGGGCATTCTAAGCCTTATTCCATGGGTTAAATTGAAGTGATATTGTTTATGTTTTCCCAATATTCTTCATAAAACTTACTATTGAATGAATGTTACATGGTGGCATCATATTTATTTTGAGTTTATTTTCCTTGCATTGAAAAAGTAAATATTCACACTCCTTTCTATATATTCATTCCTGTCCCATTTAGGGACTGTTTATTAGTGGTATTCATGGTTATGTTTCAGACTTTCTTAAGTATACGTGTGCAGGAAAGAATACAAAGAACTTAAATCATAAATACTGGCACACATTAGTGTGAATATCTGTACATTAGACTTAGACAATTCTCAAATACATGTGAAACATAAGCCACTTTGAGAGTGACCTTGGGAAAGTCACATTCTTCCTCTGATTTTTTTACTTTCCCATATATATGTATATGTGTGTATACATATCTGTGCATATATATGAATAATAATAGTAACCTCTAAAATGGTGGAAAAAATTAAATGAGGCATGTGTACACAAGAGCCTTCACAGATGCCCCCTACTACCACTCAGAACAGACTTTCTGTTTTCTTCTCTTCCAAGAAAAAAAATTCACTTCTTGGAAAAGACAGATTCTCCTGAGAAAATTGATTTTTCTTAAGAGCAAAATCATTTGTTACGAAGGCAAAAACATGAACCTTCTTGATGATTTAATTAGGGAAACTAGTGACCAACTTCTAATATTTTTCTTAGATATTTACAACAGCAAATTTCACTCCAGGCAGCCAAAGTTTGAAGCACGAGTTTCAAATGCTGTCTCCTAGAACAGAATAAGCGAATGATGCTCAAGCAGACACATATATTCCAGTACCTGTTTTTGTAAATAAAGTTTTATTGAAACATAGCCACATAACTTCCATTTACAAGTTTTCTACGGCTGCTTCTGCCTTACAGTGGCATATTTGAAAAGTTGTGTCAGAGGTATATATGGCCTGAAAGCCTTAAAATATTACCTATCTGGACCTTTTCAGAAAATGTTTCCCAATCCTTAAAGGGAGAATGTTTGTAAATATCATGAGAATAGGGATATGACTTATTAAAACCTGTATCTCAGCTACCTAATAGAATTCTTGGCACACAGTAGGCCTTCAGCAAACATTTGTTAAGTCACTGAGTGAGTGCTTAAACACTGCAGAAAACCAAGGATGATTCTTCTCATGGTCTTCAAGATAGAGATGTTTTGAAGACTTTAGGATTCTTTAAAAGATTAGACGCTGAATGTACATGTACAATATTCTAGGATGATGTATCATCGTAGTAGTAAGCATTTCAGCAAAGCTGAGATTGTTTTGCAATAAAAGGAGTTACCCTTGATTCACCCGCTGGGTAAGTTCTAAATTTGCACTGATTTTCTGGGGGATGCCACTTGTCTGTGGCAATTCTTTAGCAACTTAGTGCGATAAAGACCAAATGAGATGTCAGGAAATGAGGAGCTGCAGAGCAGAGGAAAGCATGTGAATTTTGTTCTCTGAAAGGCTGAACTCAAACCCTTCTAATGGTCATAATAACCCTGTGAGGGGAAGCCATCAGAAACCCATGACAGACCTAAGCCAACTGGGATTTCCTTAAGAACCAGGTCAGCAGGAGAGGCTGATGTTTAAGATTGCTGATGCAGAAGTAGAAGATCAGGTCTCCCCGGAAAACAAGGAAAATATGAGAGAGTCATACCATGAAAGCAGCTTGGAAAGCTACTCAACTGTATCCCACATAGGCCTCCATTTCTCATTTCAATGATCATCTTTTCTCCAGGACAAATCTAGGCCATGTCTCCAGATTCTCTGTAGTTCCTGGTAAGGACGCCCAAAGGATGCAAAAGCAAAACAAAAGAGAACAAGAAGCAGGAGTGTAAGCCCAATAAAAATGTAGAGGGTGGGGTAGAGGCCTATCGATTTGTCAGTTTAATTTTACTAGCAAGCAAAACATTTCCAAACCATAACTTTGTCTCTCCAGAGAAAGGGAAAGGAAAGGAAAGGGTTCCTGAGATTAATGCCCCAGCAAAGACACCCCTGCTTCAGTCTCCTAGGTAGTATGAATAATGGATGGCCTAAAAGGCAAAATGCACAATAATGTTCTTTTATTAATGAAATGAAGTCTGTCTGTGATGGCTAGCAATAAATTAAGAAATGGGGAAAAAAGGGGGGGGGGATGGAGAAGCAGTCAGCATTTGCCTCTGAAAAATGCAGTTACTTAAATCCTATAATTACTGCCATGACAGAACACATTGCCTCACAACTAAAATGAGGTACATCCCTTGTGAATCCTGCCTGTATTTCTGCAGAGTGGAAATAATATTTTTGATCCATAGACTGTGAGGCCTATTGTTTGCAGAGGAAAAACATAACCCATTGTAGTAGATTGATGATGTATTAAGCATATTCATAGAATTTCATACGTGAAAGTTTCCCTAGGGAGCGTGCCTGGTTGCCCCTCCTCTCACCCTACTTCAGTCTATGAAGTTGGAAATTGAGACTCAATGTAGTTAGAAGACATATGCAAGGACACATAATAAGCTGAGTTAGGACCTCTAATTCTCTTGACTTCTACCTACTGCTGTTTTCATAGGGATTAAACTAAAGGTCTTAAGAATTACAGAGATGAAGGGTGATTCTAAGAAGCAAGAACAAAGCTAATACTGAAGCTCATGTTCTTGATTCATTCCTGACCTCTCTCCTCCATTGCTGTGCTTTGCCTTTCCAATTGCATAGGGTATCTCAGATGGGTAGTTCAGATATGTTTGTGCTGAGTTCCCAATTTAGTGTCAGCAAAAAAGGACTTGGAATATCTGAACAGAGTGTGGAAGACTGTTATTTCACAAGAGTCAAGTCAGTCCAAATTCATTAGATGTACCTCTTGTTGGAATAAATCTCCTGGTTAGGTAAATGCTGCCTTTTATTTACTTATGCCTGGTGTGAAGGCAGACCTAGAAACGTGATGGATTTTCATATATCCAGTATTTCCAGCTACGGTGTGTGCAGCCACCTGAATTGCTGGAGGTAACTGGCTTTATTTTTCCATTCCTCAATTTTCCCACTTGCTCTAGTAGCTGCCAGGTGCTCTGTGATAGTGAGAGTTCTGTAGTTTGAGTCAGGGATATACAGTGTTGCTTATGTGCCTGACAGGTTTATATTACTCTGTTTCTCTCTGCCATTTTATTTTATCAGCTCTCAGTGCTATTGACCACACTCCCGCAGGCCAGTTGATAGCTCTCAGCCAGTATTTACTGTGGAACTTGACATCATGCACATTTTTGAAGAAACTTGTTTGAAAATTTGTATCTGGTTACTACTGGTCACCAGCAGAATCTTAGGAAATTTCTTGCTCCCCTCTAGCCTGATAAAATTAGCACCCTAATGTGGTCATGCAACCTTTAGATCCTCTGAGGAGCTCTGAATGAAGTAGGTAGTGAGAAGGAGTCTGTGATTTCTACTGCATTCCCACAAGTGATGGCTCCAACTCAGCCATAAACCATAAGCAAAATAACTAATACAACAAGAAATGTGTTAAGTCTTAGATGCTAATGAAACATCAAGCCTGTACTTGAGGTGATCCTCACCTTGGAAAGACATGAAGTGAGGAGAAGATGCCCCTGTCCTTGACATGGATGGTTACTTGATGATTGATAAAGAGTGAAGCTGTCTCTCTGTGTATTCAGAAATAGCCGAGAATTTAAGTTGGCAAAGCACATTTCAGATATTTCAGATGCTTTGAGAAAGATTATCAGTTCCACTATCCATGTTCAATGACAAAATCTTTTAAAAAGTGTATAACAAGATGTAGTTATATTTTTCTTGCACAGCTCTTCAGTTCTAAGTAGTTGCTAATGCAATTGCAAAGGATAAACTGCACGCGTTTTAGAACAAGTTCATTTTAGAGTCATGAAGATCTACAGATATCATGTAGGACCATGCTTATTGTGATAAGAAATTGGACCATCATAAACGTTATAGAGTGGATAAATGCATACATAGAAGATAATTTAAATTTTATCTGGCATTAAGGATTTGATCAGTCAGGCACTGGCAGTTCGCACCGGTAATTCTAGCTATTCAAGAAGATGAAATCTGAGAATGGAGGTTTGAAGCCAGCCCAGGCAGAAAAGCCCATGAGACTCTTACCTTCAACTAACCAGCAAAAAGCTGGACATAGAGATGGCTCAAGTGGTAGAGTGCAAGCATTGAACAGAAGAGCCAAAAAAGAGAATAAGGCCCTAATTTCAAGCTCCAGTACTGGGGAAAATTAAAAAAAGAATTTGACCATATTTAAAACATACATTATATTCTTAAATATGTAAATATATGTGTATATATCCTTTACTATATTCTCAGAACTTTTAACTTCTTACTCTTCGGTGTTACCAAGTTGCTTTGGGTTCTATT
Source organism: Perognathus longimembris pacificus (assembly GCF_023159225.1). Lineage (NCBI taxonomy): Eukaryota > Metazoa > Chordata > Mammalia > Rodentia > Heteromyidae > Perognathus > Perognathus longimembris. The sequence continues at coordinate 50,613,845 of NC_063163.1, forward strand.
CTTGTTGCTACTCAGTAAGTACATAATCCACCTCTAAAAACTCTTTATTAGTTAAGATGCATGTAATACATGCCTAATACCATACTCAGCTAAGTATCCTGAGAAATAAATGGAAGTTTCAAATTGTACCACAGAGGAATTTATACAGCACCTGAAAAGTAGGCACACAAATGATAAAAAAAGAGCTCAATATACAATTAAGTCCCCAAAATTCAGTCAACACATTCTTGCCTGAGGAGATTATGTATCTTTTTTTTAAAGTATGATGCAGTAAGTAAAATGTGATCAAGTCTTGGAGAATAAATAAATTTGACTGGGCAGAGGAGAAGAGAGGTCCTTTCAGGTTAGTGAATAGCTTGAGTCAAGATATAGAAGTAAGAATAACAAGTATATTCAGTGATCTATCAGGACTATTTTGACAGTAAGTGAAGAAACTCAATCCAAACTGGCATAAGCCCAATGGAAATTTATTAGGTTTCTTTATCAAAAAGGTCCATTGGCAAGATCTGGCTTCCTGATAGATGGAGTGAGTACTGAGTCAAAGCTTATTTTCCCTCTTTCCTTCCACTCTGCTACTCTTAGTCTTGACATCATTTGGTACCAGGTTGTAACAAGCAGCTCTAGGTCTATTGTCCTCTCAAAACTGGGATTCATTGTAAAGATGAAGTCACAGCAAACATTTCACTGCATTCCACCACAAACTGGGTTGTGCCCACCCTGAGCAAGTCATGGTTATGGAGAAAAGCAGTCAACTCAGGCTTGCTTCTCATCCTGGCCCTGCCCCAGAGATGAAAAGGTCACCTTTGCTGGAATCATTATGACAGTGGAGAGGTGTCCAAAGGGAAATTAAGATATAATTCATTTAAGTAACAGAGTAATGGGTCATCTCTCCAAGAAGACCCAATGTCTACAAAAGGAGACAATGAGCCTACTAATGTCACAGAATCCTTTTCAGTAACAAGAGGAACTAGACACTGGAAACTTTTAATGCAATCACAATGCCAGGGCTAGGACAAGAAATTGGATTTTATGAGAAATTGCAAATAAATTGGACCTTCTGGAAATTGACCTGTCAGATGTGTGCAGGATGTACTGAAGGTTGGATGCCCCCTGCAAAATATAAGTGATCTCTGCTGGACTTCCCCATATTTCAAAAGCCACCAAGTTCATAGAGTATTGGTTAGGTGCTATTAAGTATGGAGAATGAAGAGAGAACATCCAAGACTTGATCAAAGAGTCGACAAGATGGTGAGGAAAGCAGTTGATCATAGTGGAGGCAAGGCATATTTATAAGACTGCTTACAGGAACCAAGAAGGAAGAAGCTCCTAAAGTGACCTAAGGTGGGACAATAGCATAGCGAGTCTGGCTCAGGGAGAGGAGTCACCCTCTGACACATCTGTAAGAGCAAGTGAGTTGGAAGCATTGGCCATTCGCTCTAGCTTCTGAGACTATTTAGAACATCTACCTGAGTAGAAGACTGCATCCCTGTCAGGAGCCTTAGCTCTTCCTAGGAATTTACAGACCCTGTAATTCACAATAGGTTGGAGTCAGTGGATCCTGACTTTGTGTTCATGAGAACGTTTTGCTTCCTTTTTTTTTCTAATCAGTAATGTGGGAACATCCTTGTTTTCTACCTTTTGATTCTGTCTGGATCTGTTTCTCTCCCCAGACCACTTTGGATAGAAACAGGAGTGAACTCTAGGGTCCAGGGTCTCTATTTTATTCTATTTCAACAGATTTCAGAGTAAATGGGAAGACTTGGGCCTTGCATAGGAGTGAAGTCTGTTCCTAGTCAGCACAGTAACTCTGGGAAAGTCTTTCCACATGCCTGGGTCTCAGTTACCCACCTGTAGAGACACAGCATTGCACAAACATGCTTTATAACACCTCTTTCAACACTAAGAGTCTATCAATCCAATAGAAACAACCATGTTTGTGCCTGTAAGGGAGGAAGGGAAGGTGCTCAGAGCTAAGTTGTAACAAGGGCTTCATTTTGCATTGCTTTTCTATGGGCTGCAGTTACTTTGTAAATAAAACTATCAAAATATAAAGGAATAGCAGAAGACCTTCTATTTCTGGGAGTCTTGGCTGTTTAGAAAGCGTGTTCATGTCCATATTTACCTACAGCAACTCTGTAAGGTGAAGGAATGACTCGCGCTCCATATTTAACAGATGAGTGAATGGAATGAATAGTCCACACAGTGAACCACAGACAGAGCAGGCACAAAATTTCTGACCACAGCCCTGTGTGCTTTTGGTCCTCACCTTTGACTGTCTGTGTTCACTGCATAGAATTTAGTCCAACACCAATGAGTTTCTTTTCTTCCTCAAGAAGGTAGAAATAGACTTACTTTTTATGACCAGGAGAAGAGTTTATATTACCCTTGGATTAACTACAGAATGCTTTTTATGTAAGTCAGACTAAATAGACATCTGTTTTCTACAAACATTCAATTCCATACAAACAGAACATTTTCAGTTTACTTTGAAAGCAAAATACCATGTGTTGTAACTTTACAATGTTTTAAATAAGGTTAGGAATTTAGGTTTATGACACTGAAAATTTCATAAAATTGATGGCTATAAGACCAAGAATTATATACACTACACAAGGGTCCTTAAAAACTTGACAAGTGAAGAACCAAAGGTAGATATTTTAGTAAAGCAGTGATTGAATCATTGTATTTGCAGTCTAGCGGAGCTAGAAGTGAATTATTGAAGTTTATCATCTGGTTTGTAGCATTCTTGTTTAGTGTGTGGATGGTTTTTAAAGTAGAACAGCTCATCCTAATGAAGCCATTTACTGTGCTGGTTCTACACACTGTCTCTATTGCTCCCTTTATTACTTCATTTTGGAACTTTGATTGCTCTATTTGAGATCTAAGAGTGTTCTAATGCTATACTGCAATTGTATAAGGGGCTTAGTTTTTGCTTTGTTCTCAGAACCAGGCTAGCTATAAATTTATCTCAGTTCTTTGAAGAAGCCCACTGTAAATTTTCCAGAGGAAAAATGGCGGCAGAGATCCCAGTCGAGGAAAAGTAATCTCTTAAAAGCAGAATAGCCTTCAGGCTACGCCCTCTTAAAGAGGGACTTTCAAACAAGGACGCCTTCAACTTTTATATGTGTTCTATATTACTCTTCAGGCTTTGTACCTGTTCTTCTGCTGTCTGTGTAAGGTTTCGCTGTAATGACCCTATTCCTTCCCACACCCATTAAATCCATGATGAAGTCATGCTGTTCCCTATTCTGCTGTTGTAATAACTTCCAGAACTGTATTCAGATAGCACATCCTGGGGAATCATCTAAGGTTTCCTGGGGAACATGAGACATAGAGACTGGAAATTGCATTACCCACCCAAAGCAAATCTCAGTTTCATACATTGCCATGGACTATGATGAAAATGAATCCTGCAAAATGAAATGCATAGGACAGTCTCCATTTGGGTTCATTTCATTTGAAACCTGGGGTTCGATTTCAGGCACTGGTTTCATTAAAATTAAGCCTTCCCAGAAGTTCTGCCACCCTACCTTACCAATGGATAAGATCATTTAGAAGGAAGGGGTGCTAAAAGGACAGGGGGAGCTGGTGGCTCTGTTTCTGTCTCTCATAACATCACCCCCTTTCATCTCTATTACTAAGTGGGCTCCAAGACCAGTGTTGCTCCCCATGGCCAGTGGTGCTTTCCTACACATCCCTGCCAAAAGTCTGAAGCTCCCATGTATCAAGGGAGTGGCTTTGGGAAGGCTGGAAGCCAGCAAGGGTAGTCAATGTGGAGGTGGCAGAAATCTGGGTAGAGCCCCAAACTGTGACATCATCCATCTTGCCTGTGCCTTAAGAGCTTCCTTTGGGGGTGCAAAAACTTTCCAAGAGTGGCCGTGAACCAAAGTGATCCATAATGGGGCGGTTAACTTGGCCAAGCTTATTATCATTTTTCTTCTTCTCTCAGAAAGTACTAGAAAGAATCTCTTGCCATTTCCTTCGGCCTAATTGTCCTCTTTCTCATTTTATGCCCCTGCTAGACCACCGCTCTTGATAAGGAGAGGCAGGTTTTCCGACGAAGACGCAACCAGGATGTGAGAAACCGGTTCAAGGCCCAGCCAGCCCCTCCGGAACTCAACTCGGAATCCGAAGACTACTCCCCCAGCTCCTCCGAGACTGTTCGCTCCCCCAACTCTCCCTTTTAATGAGATCCTTTTACTCAAAGTCCTAACTTAACCCTTTGAGACTCTGAGATTTTTTTCCACCCCCCAAAAAAAGATTTTTCTGTAAAAACAGTTTCATCTGATCTATCTAGCACTCAATGCTTGAAGGGCAGAACAGGAAGTATGTTTTGGGGTACCATTGTAGCGAGTTCATACCGAAAGACATGGCATGTGGTGTTTTAGGAAGATGGTAATTTGCCGCTCATCTGGTCCTCAAAGAGTTAAGGCCAATTTGCATTAAAATAAACAACAACAACAACAACAACACACACAGAAGGAATAAGTGTTTTCATCAAACTAGGATCTGCAGTCTATAATATTGCACGTTAACCCTCTGAGTACATAGAATTTTATGGTTAAACTCTCCCTTGCTCAAACACACATTTCTAAATTTTACTGCAGACCAAGGGGTGTTATTAAGATACCCAAATGTCTAGATAAGAAGGGTATCTAGAATTTTCTCTTGCTTATCCTTTACTGTGAGATTAGAACGTGAGATAGGTTTATAACTTCAGCATATATTCAACCCTGTTTCCTAGAACACAGATCCCATAAAGAAAGGGAATTCTTTGCTTTAGAAGTATAAAGGTCTTCTGTATAATAGAGCCCTCCATCTGGAATGGAGGGCATTGTGTTTGTGGCAGCCTAACCCAAGAAATGGACAGTGCCCCCACCCCAGAATTGTCTCCAGGTCTCAAGATATATTGATAATGCCCCAGAAATGCTGCTTTTTACATCTGCTGCTGCTGCTGCTAGTGCTGGTGCAGACCCACAAGGAAATCATCCGTTTGTCTCCTACCTGGAGAGCAAGGGTCTGTCTGCTCCTTATCAGACAGACATCAACAGACAGACAAAATCAGTGGGAAAGAGCAATACATTACCAGGTGCTGTGGAGGGCTAGAATTTCCAACAAAAAGAGGGAACAAGCTTCTGTGCTTTTTTTTTTTTTTTTCTCTCTCATGGACCTTTTCATTCATGATACTGCAGTCATCAGTGTGAAACCCTTTTGGAGTATGAGATCCATTTGTTGGAGAGCTGGGCACAAGGGAGGCAAGAGGCAAGGGCTTTGCAATGTGGTTGAGGGGAAGGCACAATAGGACCACAATCTGGAATGTTCTAAAAAGGAGTTTAAAGAGATGAACCAATTCTGCCAGCACCCTTAGGTTACAGTCTTGTAGGAAGAGTAGAATAAAACACCTAGAAGACACCCCAGGAGATGAGAATATATATATAATGTCACTGTCTTTAGTATCATTAGCTGTTCAGGAGGACATACTGTTTTTCTATCTTAGGGACAAATTCTGTCCAAGGCCCATATTTTCATTCTGATTATCAGAAGCCTGTGTCTCCAGGCCTGAGTTTCTTGTAGAGTGTATCACATTTCAGATTGTGGGGCTGCTGCTTCCTGCTTATTATGGCAGTGCTCAAAAAGTATACAGGGGCTTTTTGGAACCAGAGAGTCTAGCTCAAATGGCCTCTTAAGGTTTCCTCAGCTTTGTGAACCAAGAGACAACAATGAGTGGTATCTCAGAATTTGTGCCTGGATAGTAAAACAATAACATATTCATGTATTTTAGTGTCCAAGAGTCTTGACTTTTTTTGAACAAGTCATATCTTTCTTTCCCAACTCACATTGATTTCCAACAACTGTTTTTTACTCCAAACCTTAGTTTATAAGGCCTATGCTCATCTAGACTTTTACACTCATAACCTGTCATTCATTACTTTTGCAACACAGACTCCCAGATTTTCTGCTCTTTCCTAAATAAAACAATTATTTAGGGACTTTTCCCCCATTAGGCATCCAGAAATGATCACACATAAAAATCACAAAGTATAGCTACTCAGGAGGCTGAGATCTGAGGATCACTGTTCAAAGCCAGCCCGGATAGAAAAGTCTGTGAGACTCTTATCTCCAATAAACTACTCAAAAAACAAAAACAAATCAACAAACAAACAAACAAAAACAGAAGTGGCACTGTGGCTCAAGTAGTAGAATGTTGGCCTTGAGCAAAAGAAGATTAGGGACAGCATCCAGGCCTACAGTTCAAGCCCCAGGTCTGGCAAAAAAAGAAAAAAAAAATCACAAAATAGCATAAATCAACAAATTAAACTGGATGTCTTTCTTTGGGGGAAGAGGGGAGATACAGAACTCCAAGAAGGGTGTTGGTATGTAGATGTTATGTGGTAGGGAAAGACACTGAGTTAACCAGAAATTACTATTTTCTCTGGAGCTCAAAAGCAAAGCACTACACTTAACGTTAAGGAGTAGCTATACAGTTTGGCTTCAACTCTATACAAATGTAACTATGAAGAACCTTCTGGGCAGAGACCTGCTTATAGTAGATTGACATTTTCCTTCCTTTCTCTAAATGACGACTTTGTCCTTAGGCATTATACATGTTGCTAGCATAAACAGTGTACAAGGCCTAAATTGCATAGCTCAGGCCCTTTTCCAGGAACACCTAAGGAAACTCTACAGTGTTTCTCAGCACACTGTACAGTGGCAGCTCAGAAGAATGCAGGACCCATTCAGCATGAGGCTCCCAGCACATAGCTGTAGAATTTAAGTGATTCATGATGAATCAACAGTGGAATGTGACCTGTCAAGTAGAAATATTGAGTAATCAGATGGAATGCAATGTTTTCCAGCATGAAGCTACCGAGATCTTGAATGTCAGAGATATACTCAGAGGGTTAACATACAAGCACAAGGCATGCTGATGACGTTGGTGTAGCCAGATTGCTTTGCTTTTAGTCAGTGCTTTCTAATTTTTTTTTCTTCTTCAACATTCTTGGGATAGTTCAAGTTTGAAATAACTGAGTGGTGGTGTTCTTTAAGGGATTTCTATAACCAAATTGATCTTATTTTTTATTTCATTTATCATAGAACAAATATGTTACCATGATGGCAGTGTATCTGTGTAATTATCAATTTAATCATTGCCACAAGTGTTTTCATATTTTTTTCAGGTATTTAAGATAGCTCTTATGGTGGTGGGCTGGTGATGGGATTGTCTTTCCTTTACTGACTTAGGACAAACCATATGGTATTTTCAAGGGAATTTAAAGATTCATCTTTTCAGTTTGATAGTAGACTAGTTAAGGAAGAAGCTTCATTACTTGCATCGTATAAATCATCTCTGTAGGTGAGAACTGTTCATATTAATGAACACATTTGTTTCTCAACATTGTAGCAAAAGTCATTTTATTCATCATAATCAATGGGTATGTAATTTGCTCCAAATCATTAGAAGGAAACGTAAGATTTCAGTCATTGAAAATGTTTTTAACCATAGCCCTCATCTAACTTACACGTGGTGCATATTAAAAAATAAGCAGAGAAAAAATGTGAATAAACTACTGAAAATACTTGGTGTTTTGTATTCAATGAGACCTTGCCATACACTGCTTAGCCACCCACATGGGAGGTGGTTAACGGGCCCATCAGATATTGTTGAAAGAAAGCAATATATCTATGAATGAAAGCTCAAATTGCAATCCTTTACCCTTTGAGGCATATTTCAGTTGGAATTTAAAGAAAAGCAAAGAAAAATTGACTTAGAGGGTCATAGAGCTACTATATGACTAGGGCTCAAGCACATTAAATCACGGTTGTTTGCTAGCCAAAGGCATCTGATAGAGAACTCTATCCCCTGTGTTAAGCAATTTTGCCAAGGGAGAGCTTTCTTAATATTATTGTGTTGCCCCTAGCCCTTCTCTAGGTAAGGCTCTGTCAGCATTTTCATGATAAACTCCTATTCTCAAAGGTTTTTAATTTGACCATGAAAAATGTGCCCCAGGCTGAAGTTTGCTATTTGGGGGCCTGAATCAAAGAATGAACTTTCATCCTCCACCTCTTACCAACTTCTTTCCAATTCTCCTGAGAAAAGAACAAACAACAACAACAACAACAACAAAGCTAGAATATGTCTTCGTGATTTCAGAATTTTGGAAAGCACCAAGATCCAAAAAGATCCAAAAATGTCAAGATAATGATTTCTTTCAATGTGCTTTTATTCTTAATGGGTCATACACATATATTACAGCTCACACATTTTCTTGTGTGTGTGTGTGTGTGTGTGTGTGTGTGTGTGTGTGTGTTATATTATGGTTTGAATTCAGGGCCTGGGTGCTAAGCTGTCCCTTAGTTTTTATCACTCAATATTGTCTATCACTTGGGTTATATCTCCACTCCAAAAATTTCGTAGTTAATTGAAGATTAAGAATACCATAGATTTTCTTCCCAGGCTGGCTTCAAACCATGATCTTCAGGTCTCAGCCTTCTGAGTACCTAGGATTATAGACATGAGCCACCAGTATCTGGCTTTCCTTATGCATTTTCTAAGTCATTTCTTTAAAAAAAAATTGCTATATGAATACACAGGTATCAGTGGCTCATCTCTGCAATCCTAGCCACTCAGGAGGCTAAGATTTGAGGATCACAGTTTAAAACCAGCCCAGGCAGGAAAGTCTGTGAGACTTTTATCTTTAATTAATGCCAAAAGGCTGGAAATGGAGCTGAGGTTCACATGGTAGACTACTAGCCTTAAGCCAAACAGCTCAGGGACAGCACTCAGGCCCTGAGTTTAAACCCTGGTACGGGCACACATGCAAATACATGTGCACATGTGCATGCACACACACACACACACACACACACACACACAAATGCCACATGATTTTTTTTTTAACTTGAAATTATTCAGTTCAAAGGACAACTTCTCCCAAGTGTTGTCTGCCTTTCCCATTAGGATTTATGGGGGAAATTCTCTAAAATAAACCTTTACTTTGCATGTAGTATTGAAAATCAGATCCATGCTTCTTCGTTAATAAGACTTCCTTATTAACATAATCATTAAATTTCATGATGCCATTCTAGTCTGCTGAGGAAAGCAACAGTCAAAAACTCATCCAAACTTAATACTTTTGTCAATTAAGATACAAGGAGGGCATAACATGACACTCCACAATTTTTTGTTTAGAGGTAAATGAAGTGATGAAACTTGAGGATACATGAAACATTTGATCACTGCAAAGGTGCTTTAAAATTTGGCTCAATGGTGCTTATCCATGAAACAGTTACATATGGAGTCCCCCGGACTGTCAGATGGAATCTTTAGTTTGTATGTAACTACATACTGAAGGAGGAGGTGCTTTTAAGCCTGTCTGTTATTTTTTAAATCATCTCAAACATGCAGCCACCCATCCAGTAACATTAAGGGTCATAAACTGGTAAAAATAGGAAACTCAGTATAGAGACTTAGACTGCCTCTGGTTAGAGTGGTTTTCTTTCTGTTGTTGGTGTCAACATAGGCTTCAGTGATAATTTTTTAATAAGTGGAGCATCTACCTGGCAGGTGTTTTGATGAGATTTGCAATATCTTGCCCATGGAGAAAAATGAGAAATTTAGGTCCATTCGTTTTCCCTAAAGAAAAAGCAGTCTCGAAAACTAAACTGTACCTGTAAATTTCCTCAGTATTTTAGGGGAGATGGGGGCCAATAAGACTGAGACCCTTAATGTTTCTCTAATGTAAAACTGTACATTTTTGTCTGTGACATACTTGATTAAATTAAGTAATAGTTTTAAAGCCTTCACTGTTGGTATTTTTTTAAAGTAGGATTCTAAGAGTGATGTTAAAGATTCTAATAATGTCAACTCATTCTAACCAAATCAAACATGGTAAGGAAAAGATCTTGAATTGTTCTCTAGGGACAATTTTTCACTTGTCATTGACATTAATCTTTAGTGTATTCTCTGAATACATAAGAAGAAATTGAAAATGGTCCAAGGTTAGAGTCATAGACTCAATAACTTTGAAAACATTATTAGGAAATTAATAATAGCTTTTTCCATTCTGACTGGGAGAAAATTATTAAAGGATTAGTTGAGTGTGAAATTAAATAGCATTATGCTCTTGCATTCTAAAAAGGTAGGCTGAGAACTTGATACATTTAAACAAGTTTCCAAAAGGTTTCAATTTGGTAGGAGAAATAAATAAATAAATGTTCCCTTTGAAAATATTGAATTTATCACTTGCTGCATGGATCAGATGGCATAGGTTAATGTTTGGTTTTCAGAACTCGAATGAAATAACTCTCAAACAATTTGTATCCAGGATTAAAGGTGGAATGAGGTCCAGTTTTGTTCCTGATCCTTCTATTTAACTAATAAATGTAGGTTACTGTGGAATGAAATCAGCTGTGATATAGTATGTTCATTTATCAACTGAGATTTTCTGATGTTGCCTGTTTTTATGTAAAACATGTCTTAAAGTTAATAAAAATAATAGCTCTGGGTGCATAAAGTACTACGTAATACCCCAAGCTGCTGTGTCCAGTCTTCAGTTCAAATTGCCAGAATGGATGAAATTTCATTTTAGTTCAGTTCATAATTGACACATTCAGTCCACGAAGGAATAGCCCAGCTGCGTTCTCGAGGGGAATTCTCTCTCTGTAAGGCTTTAAAAATTAGTCATGCGGTTAGAATGTAGCTTTCCCACATGTCCTCATCACACAGTGTGTATTTCATAAGCATAATTCAAAAACAACTATTCCAAAAATGTCCCTTTTTATATCTTACCTTCCTGCCCGGGCCAGTGACTTGAATAAACATAAAGAAATCAAACACCATCCAGCCCTATTTTATTTTTCAACCTATATGCATAAGTTCCCCCAGTGAAGTGTTGTTTTAGCCACTAACCTGTAATTAGCTGTCCTTTTTATTGCAAGTTCCCATTAGGCATTCCACAGAAATAGTGACCTCAGAGAAAATTGCAAAACTGTACTATGGTATAAAGTTGGGTTTTCTTTTTTCCTTTTTTATTGAGCTTTCTAATGTTAGAAGATTGAAGGTCAGCCAATGAGAGGGGATTGCAGGCCCCCCTGGAGTCTTATGAAGGTACCAGCATATCTCCAAGCACTTGTAAAATTAGCATTCATCTACCCTACCATCCCCAGGTGGCTGATATGCCTACTGTGAAATCACTAGGTCCTTTCTAGACTTTTTGAACAACTATTGCAAAAACAATAGCCAACATGGTTGCTTTCTAAGGACCGGTCCCTTGTTTGGTGAGGCTAGTGATCTCACCAAAAACCTGCCAGTGGGCTTTGACCGGGATAACTTCCATCAATACTCTGAGGTTGAAGATGGTCAAACTGGCACGTAGGGGAATTAGGAAGGAGCACCCTTTCACTAGTCCATGTGGACTTGGAGCTGGAATGGAGGTGCATGCTATGCACACAGAAGGCAGAGGTAAATACATATGTAATGAACAGGTATGCAAGCATCCTGGAAATTTTCTTACAATACCTTCTAAATAGAAGAAAGGGTTTGTCCTGTCTTAAAAGGTAGCTTGTTCCCACCACCCCCACCCCCCATCTCAAAGAGGGCGCTTGAAACAGAGACAAGAAGTCACACCCAGCCAGCTGGAACAGCCAAATCCATGCTGGCCATCAGCACTGCGACAGATGTCCCGGCCAGCTTGCCTGCACTTCCCAATCATTCATTCAAATGTTTCTTGAGTGAGTGCCAACACCATGCAAAGCATCCACTTCATTTGGGTTTAGAAAAGAAAAAAAAAAGGGAACTGAGTTTTCCACTTACATGTTGCCTAGGAGTCAAAAATTAGAAAGACTAGAAAAATATACCTTGAGCTAGAAGGTGTAGCATTTCTTGAAAATCTTAGTTCAAGGTTCACATAGCCAATATATCCACATCTAGCAAACCTGGTGGGCGTATTGAAACTCTGATTCTTAGACTTGAGGATGTATGTTTGCCATCTGCCTTTTCGATAGTACACACACCCCATGGTCGGCTTGGCTTGGCTCCTGGGCTCTAAGGTAGAAGGTCTCACAGAGGCCTCTTTGCCATCTGTAATTAACATGAGCCTTTAATCTCCCATCCGACATCAACAGCACACTGTTATCCTACACAACCTTAGTTAGGACCTATGATGAGTTTGGACCTACTATTGTCTACCTAGTGGAGGTAAAGAAAAATAAGACACCATTTTGCCCTTAGGATCTCATCCAAGTGAGAAATCTTCCTACCCTGAAGGTCCGTGGAGTGGAAAGCCTGATTTATCACTCACAGATGGCCAAATACCAGTTTGTCAGGGCACAGCAACCCTACCAGCCTGAGACTGGCCCTTTCCACATGTGGAGCCATGAGAGGCTGTCTGAAAACCAGTCATCAGTTACATGCAAGTACATTTATGGCCTGCTCTATTACATCCTTCAAAAACCCCTAGAAGGAGGGAAAAAAGGAAAGAAAGAAGACAGAAATAAAGGCTAACAAAACCAAAGTTGACACAGTCTTAAATCCTGGTATATCATTTGGAGAATTTAAAAGGAAAGGAAACATTATTCCTTAAAGGAAACATGTATTCCTTAAAAACAGTCCCTGGACTGGTATCTGTAGGAATACTACTGCATAGCTGGTAAGGATTTAAAAAAATTCTGAGTCTCTTCCACATTCTTCTTCCAGGAAAAAAAAATAAGTTCCTCCCAAGATAGGATGAATAAAGTACTACTAATGGATCCATCAGTGTATCTTTGTTAGAAGCCAGAAGTGGAGCATTTCCCAAGAAGCTTCAAATTCCCTGGACCTTCAAGATCCTCTCAATGGACTCATTTTTTTACCCTCATCCCAAGAGTCTGAACCTGCAACCTGCACTACTGAAAGGAATTTCAACTTGTGGGCAGGGCACATCCTTTGTACCACCTGGCATCTAGGGAAAGTCATTGATTCACACTTCTAGCAAGTTCCTATCATGTTCTAGTCCCTCTTCTGCACTCTGAGGACACACATGTCATCTCTAAGTACTACCTGTCTCGTGTCCACAGCCCCAGGGGTAAACTAATATAGAGCCTCAGGATCCAGCAGGATTGGGGTTGCGATATACAAGGCACTAGATGGGACAATTGGAGATGGCTTTGCCAATCCATCTACGATGGGATATTTGGAAGAACTTTCCTGGAAAAAGAACCTGTATTAGTCTGTTTTCAGTTGCTAATAACTCAAGACCTCTGGATAAGTTTACAGAGAAAGGAGAGGGCATTTCAGCTCATAGTTCTGAGGCTCAAGATCAAGAATCAAGGACCTCCATCTGGTGATGGCCTCATTAACAGTGCCTTGAAGTAGCTCAGGGCATTGCATTGCAAGACAGGGAGTGTGTGTGTGTGTGTGTGTGTGTGTGTGTGTGTGTGTGTGTGTGTGTGTGTGATTTGTGTCTGTGTCCGTGTGTGCACATGTGCATGTGTAGTATGAGTTGGTCTCTTTCCTTATTGAATCCTGGTGATTTTTTTTCACCAGGATTTAATCATGGGGGTCTCCCCTATTGACCTCATCTAATTCTAATCACCTCCAAGTCTCCACCTCTAAACACTACAGCTAGATTAAGTTTCCGCTCTCTTACTACCTCACAATGGGGATTAAATTTCAACCTCAGAAACCTTGGGGAATACACTTCCACCACAGCAGAGCCCTTGAGTGAGAGGCTAAAGGACAAGGAGGAATTAACCAAGAGAAATAGGAGGAAGGCATTCAAGGCCATGGGAATTGTCTGTGCAAACACTCAGAGAAGATGGAAGTCCTCAGCATCTGTGGGAGGGGGAGCCTAAGGTCAGCCCCAGGGGGGCCAGGGACCAGCCTAAGGAGCTGGGCCTCACAAATCCTCAGCTGATGTGCAAAACCAATAAGTGGGGACCAGCCCATCTCCTAGCTGTGTGAATGGGCTGGCTAAGCAGGGAAATGAAACAATCCTAGATGTCAGGTCCCAGCTGTGGTGAAGGAAGAAGTGGAGCAGGGTGGATGGCACTTGAGGGAATAATAGAGACCCCCATCCTTGGGCTAAAATATCTTAGATGGCAGTTGCTCCCACATAGCAATAGCAGACTGCAGTCTTCCCGTGCAAACAAAGGATCTGGCCATATGCTAATCCTTTCCTGTAACGGGGGAATCTGCAGTTCACAAAGCTTATCAGCTCTCTGCTCCCAGAGGGGGGAGGGGAATTTTGTTCTTCTGTATTGCTTCTCTTTGCTCTGTAAAAAGAAAAAAAAATGAAAAGAAATCCAGTGACCCTGAAAATAGCTCTCTCCTGCCTTCTTCCTGGACAAATCCACATTGTCACCTTTCTCTTACAGCAGGGTGATAATTAATGTTCCACCCAAGAGAGGTTTTGTTATTCCATCAGAATTACCTATTAATTTGCTGGATTCTTCTGATTAAGCAGTGAACTTGTCAGCGCAGGCTCATGGCTCAGAATGTGAAATATCCTTTCCTTTTCAACAGGTAAATCAAGGTCTTCCACCAACTCAGACACTTTCAATTTCCTCTCCTGACACAGTCCCCTCCATTCTCACGGCTGTGGATGTTCCATCTTCTAATAACATTTTCTAAGACGGCTGCTATCTCACCGAGCAAGCAATTTTTGCTTCATAGAAAGTGTCTATTGTTTCGACCTACTTTAGAGAGGAAGGTAACCGTTCTCACTGCTTTCTTACTTGGGAAAACCAAAAATTCCTGCTTGGGAGGGAACCCTTATCCTCTCACACTGGCTTTTGCTGAATTGTTCTGAGTGTGTCTTGTGCCCAGTGGTTTTGTGGGTTTTCCCCAAATGTTCATACCGTGGTGTGCTTCATCACACAAAGGTTGCCAATATGTTCACATGGCTTCATCCTGCTGTACTCTTGGGGCTTATTGATAACAGAGCCCTCCTTTCCCAATGTGTTTGTGCTCCCCCCCCCAAAGAATTGTGATTGAAATTCACCAATGGCAGTGACGACCTACATAGCCCAAGTTCCCAGAGTGCCCAAAGATGTGTTGTGATTAAAAAAAAAAAAGCCCAATGGACTTTGGGACTATGTTCGGTCAGTGACAGGCCTTGAGTACCTTCTATATCAGCTGTCTGGAGCTAGTGTGGCTCCTCCATGAGCCAGACTCCATCAGGCAATAGTACCTGTGGTCCTAAGCACTGACAGCCTTTAGTTATACTTGGAGGATATTCTGACCCTGTTCTGTCCCCATCAGGACTTGCTCTAACAGACAGGAACATTCCAGGTAAGAGCAAGGCCAGGATCTTATGGCAATCAAGTCAAACCTTCTACTTCTGGCCTGTGTCCCCTCCAATACGCAGTTCCATTCACTTTGCTTGGGCAAAAGCAGCCACATAACCCTGGTAAGACTCAGTGAAAAACGTTTTCATTCTGAATGAAACCCCTAGACTCATAGCTTCACTTCTCCATGTGGCCTTAAATCCAGACTGAGCTCGACCTGTGCTCTGACTTTAGCCTCTAACATGTCTGTTAAGGTCTGGGGATTTAGGAATCATCCCAAGAAGATTCTGCTTCACAAGAGGAGGCATGCATCCAATGAGAGCACCAGAACTCACTTCAACAAAATAAAGAGTGCACTTGGGTGGGGAAGGGGACTGTTTACTGTAAGGTCCGCCCTGGGAGGGCAGGGGCAGGGGTGTCTCTCTTTTGGCCATGCATCACCTTGGCCAAAGGCCAGCACTTCTGTAATAAACTTTCTCTCCTGCCTGAATACTGCCTGGTATTCTCCTTTGTCGGCTATCTATTTTAATAACTCTTACATTTATTATACACTGTGCTGCAGTGCCCAAATGCATTGATTAATCATGAACCCAAAGAGAAATGGAGCTTTTGCATTCTGAGTCTGACACATCCGTATTGAGTTTAGATCCAGCGTCACTAGTGTTACTCTTCTGTCTCTAGGAGTTTTCTATTGCACCACCTCAGGGTCACACAGAATACTGGCTACCTAGATGTCCTGAAAGAGGGTGTGTGTGTGTGTGTGTGTGTGTGTGTGTGTGTGTGTGTGTGTGTGTATGTGTGTGTGTGTAGCTGTGAGGCTGTTTGCTTGTTATGTGTATTGTGTGTGTATATAAGGATGTATGTGTACATAGGTGTGGGCATGCACATGAACATTAGGTCCGTGGTGATAGATGATGCAAGCCAGCATCCTACAACACCACCACCCTGCTGCTGTAGGCAGCTTCTCTATTTCTTAGTATTTTCCAGCCCCTCAGCCCTCATAAAGATTATCTTCCTCTCCCACAGTGTCAGTCTTAATAGTCTGCTGTAATTTGGGACCTGTTCCTGGCTGAGGGGGGCCTCCCAGAGCTCTATTTACACCCCCAGCCCGGCTCCTACTTCATCATTCACAGCAGCTCAGAGGCAGCTGCAGTAACTTTAGATTTGAGAAGTCAGCCTGGAAAGTTTTGCTGTAAATCAGGAAGGCAGTGTCTGGCACTCAGAAACCAAGAAGCTCCTTACATGCTCAGTGCGAGCTGTGGGATTTTCCTGGTGGGGGTGGGGGTGGGGACTACTTGTCTCCCAGCCTTCCCCAAATGCTGAATCTCTTCACAGATATCTGATGTGAAAGGCTGCCTGCTGGCTATTGGCATCTTAAAAATGTTTACGTGTGAAATCACCAGACCATTATCTTTCCTCCACATAAGGCCTAGCTTTAGCAATCAGCCAGTTGCCCTCTGATATTGACTTTCTTTCTTCCTGTTGGCTTGGCTGACAGAAGAGGGCCTGCTGGGAAGGCTTGTCAGTCTCCAGGGAGTAGGGGGTGGGGTGAGGGGTTGCTATGTTCCCTGTCTGGCAAGTACATCAATGGGAGCTCTGAAAGGAAAGGGACACTTGTGAAACCATAGGCAGGGACTCAAATTCTACAGCAGATGAAACCTTCTAAGGACAAGACTTGAAAATTCCCTCTTTTCCCGGGAAGACATATATTTTTCCATTTGGTTTCTTAGCTAAGGCTTCCAAGAGAAGAAATAATGAAATTCATAAATCATAATTAACTCACTCAGCCATGGTTCTTCAGCCATTCAGACACCTGAGCAGAAAACTCTAGGCATCAAATAGTTGGCTGTGAAAACTCTCCATGGACTCCAACCTAAGATCATAAGTCACCAACGAAGTGATGTGAGAGAAAGAAGATCACCAGAGCTTGAATGTGATCTAGGACAAACTCGTAGTTTCATAGTCTCAAGGGCCAAAATGGAGTTAGGTGTCTGCTTTAGAGTATCAAGTTCACTCTCACATGACAGGAAATATGGCTGGTGTGAGCATCATGGGGTCCTTGTAGGCCATATTAAATAATGAAGAAGCATTGACAGGTCTTTCATGTTCAGATTTATGTCTTGTAAGTGTTAGGTGCTCCAGTTCTCTGATGCTCCATCGGCCGCTTCTGCCCGGCAAGTGTTCATCCACTCACCAGGCGCCTCCCTCCCGTGCTTTTTGGGTTTTGCATCACAGTCACACCTGAGCCGGGACACTGCTAGCACGCCTCTTGACAGTGCAATGAGGCCTGCTCGAAATATTCAAACAGATACAGTTTTTGCCACTGCAATGGTAAATGGTTAGAAGTCACTTATATTCAGGCTCTCTCTCTCTTTTCCTCTCTTTCTCTTCCTTTTCTCCCTCTCTCTCTCATCTTCCTGCTTACTTGCTTACTTTTTAAATTCCCAAGTCCTACCATCATTGTGTGCCTTGCTCACAAAGCTGCCTCTTTTCACAGACCTCCGAAACTGAGGCTTGACCACCAATGTGCTTTGTCAGCAAAGATATCTAAAAGTTCTTTTCTCTAGCATTGACCACGTGGTGGATATTGGGTTTAACAGGCGTCAGCTCAGGCGCCATTATGCCATGCCACGTGTTCTCTATTAGTGTGTTTGTGTCCTCCTGCCACCCCCCTCAACATGGCATCCCACTAGAGTTTATCAAAATATGGTTTCTCCATTTTATAATCTGAAAATTGGTGTTTGCTAGCAAAATAGTTTTTCTAACCGACCACGTGGTTCTAAAATATTGGACAAAAAATGTCATTTACTATTGGAATTCCGAAAGAGTCTACTGCTGAAATTCATTTTACATGCTGTAAAAACTATGTGCACACTGTGTATGTGTGTTCCATGTGTGTATGTATGTGTAAATGTCATTTGTTAGTATGTCGATCTAGCTATATATCTGTGCTAAAAACACATCACATCTACTGAGTTTTGTCATTGCAGAATTCTGGCAAGTATTTGGTCAGTTCTTGACAAGGTACAGGTAAGCTCTAGTCCCCTTGGTCTCCTTGTTGTTTTAATTGGAAATCAAAAGGGCTTTTGTGGTAAAGACTCCTTGGATTGCAGTTCAAAGCCAGCCTGGGCTGAAAATCTCTCTCACACTCCATCTCCCAACTAACCAGCGAAGAGCCAGGCTGGAAGCATGGCTGAAGAGACTTATCTTTTACCAGCCAAATGCTGGAAGTGGAGCTCAAGTGGTAGAGTACTAGCCTCGAGCAGAAGTGCTCAGGGACAGTGCCCAGGCCCTGAGTTCAAACCCCGTGAATGCCAATGGGGGCAAACCATCCCAGCAACAAGCACTTAGACCCCTGGGACTCAGCCAGTTCCGGGAACAAGTATCATGGAGTGGCGTAAGAGGAAAATGATCGCATCCAAAATGGAGTCACTTTGTCTCACCCTTTCAAAATTAATCAGAGTCGGGGGATCAAGAGATAGTAGCTTGTCCATCTAATGTCCATGCCTGAGTATAAGAACTGTCCAAGTCATCCAATTTTTAATTTTGTGCCCTAAACCCTTCCTTTTGCCTTAATATTTTTTTTTGCCCAGCCCCTGCCTCATGAGACTTCTTCCAGGCTTCATTCAAGGACTGGCATCTACCACCAAGGGACCCTGCTGCTCGCCTTCTCCAGGAGGGGCCACATTTCTGCCTTTTACCCCTAATGCCAATGCCCCTTGCCAGCAGGAAGCAGCCAGAGAGAGTCTTCACCCTTTTTCATAACTATTAAAAGGCTGGAGTTAGGTCCTCTCTCTGAGGGCTCCATGTAGATGCCCCCACCTCATTAAGTCTCCACCCAGTTACCTGGGTAACCTGCAGACCTGGAGGCAGTTACCTCCCCTTTCCCTGAGGTCACATCCTAATCCACCTGGCCACACCCCTTGCCCCTGCCCTAGATATAAGGCAGGGCTGGGTGGGGGTCGCTGTCTCTCTCTCTCCCTTCTCTCCGGCCATGGATCATCTTGGCCACAGGCCAGCAGTTCGGTAATAAATGTTCTCTCCTGCCTGAAGACCGCATGGCATTCTCTTTTACCGGCTACCTACTTTAAAAACCTAACAATAAGGATGACTCTGTCAATAGAGTCAAGGGTTGTTAGAAAGGGAAGGAGAAAACCAGTTGGGTGATTCTTGTAATATTTTAGGAAGAGATAGTGGGGTCTTAAAGAGGTGGTGGGAATTTATGTGAAGGAAATACACTAGGGAAATATGTAGAGAAGAAATGAAGCTGTAGCATTTAATCATTCAAGTTGGGTGATTCGGTGAGGGTAGAATGACTGAGAAGAAAGGGAAAGGAGAGGCATGCATGTAGGTGTATGGGCAAGGAGTAACTTTTGAATGTGTTGATAGGCGATTGTGGATCACCTGGAAGGGGATAGTAAGAACCTATCTTTGATGGACATGGTAACTTGAGAACTGAACACCACAGTGGCCATGAAAACTTTTCAAGAGTAGATGTCATCACTCTATAATATGCATGATTGTGAGCAAAGGAGACAGTGAAGGAGGAACCTCCTCATCCATAGGCTCCTAACAGAAAAGACTCAGATGGAAGAAAAGATATCATGTACACAGAAAGACTGCCAATCAGAATTTGGAGAGTCGAGGGAGGCAGTTTTAGAGAACATGATCAATAGCATTAAAGGGATCCCTTAGGTAAAGAGTGAAAGGTTGTATAAATAAATGCCAACCACATGAGGGAATAAAAAGCTATATATTCTGAACTTGCTACAGCAGAGTTAACCATTGTCAGTACGTTTGGACAGAGGCTCCAGACAGGTAGAAGACTGGGAAAGTTTTGTGGTGGGTTTATTTTTTCCACTACTGAGCTGAGGTCTGCAAGGGGCTATGGCTAGGGTAAAGCTACAGGCAGGCTATCCAAAGCAAAGCATCACCTGAGATCGGCTAGGAGAATATTTGGCTTTTCTGTGGTGGGTCCCAAGTTGGAAGTAGGGGGAAAAAAGAGAAGCTGCCAATAATTACTTAAATTATTAATCGAGTCCTGAGGACCAGTTGACATAGAAGGGCCAGTTTCTATAGAAGCTATAGAAGCTCGTTGGATTGTCATTAGAAATAGTAACCTGGCTTTCAGTGTAGTGGCTGGATTACAGGACTGTTCATTGTAGATAGAAGTGGTTTCCTAGGCAGGAAACTGCCAGTGTACTTTTTACATATGGCCTGGCTTATTCTCCATTCCATCTCTCAGGGTGCCCAGGATTCCACCTCTGGGGTGTTCTTATTGAAAGTAGTTTCAGCCTCTGTAGGGTCAGAAAAGGGATGAGACTCCTATTACAAAAAAAAAAAACAAAAAAACAACTGGCTTACAGGAGAAAAGTCTTACTTTCATTTGATCATAGTTTTATGTGACACAGGAGCCTTCTGCCTGAAGACCCAAAGAGTCAGCGTGAACTATCCATTTTTATGCTTAACTTCAATGAACCATGACCACTGTATAGAATTTTGATTGGACAAAAAGGGTATCATGACAATTGAATCGTATTAGACAGAGTGCAAAGGATGCTGTTGTGAGATTCTTCTTGACCTCTGTATAGCATTCCTTTTAGGTATCCCATCCCTTTTCTAGAAAGGAAATGGGAAAGTATAACAACTTATGATCAAATAAGATAGAACAGAGAATTTCCTGTGCACATCATTTAGCTTATAGTTTCAGAGATTTGAGTTTATTGTGCTTGACTCTCTTGATTCTAGGCCTATACAGAGGAGGAACATAATGATGGCAGAGGCATATGGTAGAGGCTGCTGACAACATTGGGAACAGGAAACAGAGAGAGAGAGAGTGAGAAAGAGAGGGGGAGAGAAGTCAGGAGAGAGAATAGAGGGTGAGAGAAAGAAAGAGAAGAGGGAGAGGGAGAAGTACAACCTTCAATGGCATGCTCACAGTATTCTACTTCCTCCAGCTAATCTCCATCTCTCAAAATTTCCCCACCCAGTGAAGGAAGGGAAGTGTTGTGAAGGGTGGGTGAGAATGTTGAAAAGGTGATGTTGATCAAGATGCATTGTATTCATATACTGCTTTGTTAAATGGCAACTCCTGTATACAACTACTTAAAGATAATAAAAACATTGTTTAAAATTTCTACACCTCTCAAAATAGCACCATTCAATTAAGAATCAAGTGTTCCATACAAGTGCCTGTGAGGGATAATTCATACTTAAACTGTAAGAGGTATCATTTCCTGAGCATCCAATTATGCTAAGGGCAGGAAGTAGACTGCAGGAGAATGAGAGCTGAACATCCGCAGAAAAACCTCCTGTCTTCTGCCCTCTCAACACATTTGGTTGAGAATGGTAAACAAGACTAAGTTTCCCCAAAGTGCTTTAGCTTTTAAAAGAAGAAAGAACCTGGGCCTTGTTCACAAATAGAGAATACACCACTATGACCAGGGTTGAAAAATGTCTTCCCTTCTTTTGTAAAGCTCTAGTGGCCCAAATGAAGTTGGATCCTTGTGTGTGTCTACATTTCAATGCCATTTCCCCTGTTCTTAGGAAGATTGGGCCTTTCAGGCTTTCTAGAGAGCCAAGAGGGAGAAGCACAAGGCTCCCTCATACCTAGCCAGGAGGAAAAAGGCCTTGTCATTCTGAAAGAAGTTTGGCATAAAGTGGTCCACAATTTCAGGAAGAAATAGGGCACCTACAATTGTAGCAAGGGAAGGCTAATAGCACAACTTTCCATGAGGGAATTTGACCCAGGAAGGTGGCTCTCTAAAGCTAAAGCTGTAGACAAAGACCACCCAAGAAAGATCTTTGAACAGAAAGTTAAATGACACCAAGTAGGAAAGGAAAGGGGCAAGTATAAGGAAGAAACAATTGAGACAATGGGACTAAGAGAATCTTGTTTATAACTATTAAAATTTGCTTAAATAAATAAAATAGAGAAGACGTATTGAAAATATGAAGACTTCCTATTCGACTTCTAGAACCTGATGCTGTTCTCTCCTACTATAAATCTCCCTCAACTCCTATAGGCCTTGGATCAAATAGTGCATTACTGCCTCTCAATCAAGTTAGCAGCCATCCCACTGGGGCCTAACTGCCAGCCATCTTGCCTTCTCAGCATCACCATGGTTAGTGTCTGCTTTTCAGCCCCACTGGTGTGCCTTGGGTTGTGATCTCATCATTTCTCAGTTGCACTCTTGTAGCAAATTTTAAACTAGTCTGTTCAACCTCTGCCCATCTTGTCTCAATACTGCTAACTGGTTTCCTTTTTTAAAAATTCACATCATGCTATTTTTCCCTGCTTTCATTCTATCAACAGAGCTCATGTGACACATTGCAAACTTCTTAGTATGGCCTTTGTTCATTCATTTAACAAATAGTTGTTAAGTACCTACTCACCATGCACCAGGCATCCTGCTGGCTACTGGAATACACAATAGAGAATCAAATAGATCCTCCTCCCACCTGCAGTGTACAATCTAGAGGCATACAAATGTGAATGAAATAATTGCACAAATAAAAATGATGTATGATAAAGGGGAGAGAGAGGATAGTATGGGAAAACAGTTAAAAAGAGGTGAGACTTGAGCTGCCATTAGAAGGGTGAATAGGAGTTCAGTAATCAAAGGATTGTAAGGGCACCAATTTTGCAAAGCTTTGGGGTTGAGGGGAAATAGAGATAGTTCCTGGGGCAGAAATCTGTGAGGACAGGAACCCTATGTGGGTTTTAGGGGCTAATTATTATATTTTGAATGAAGGGAAATCACTAGTAGGTTTTAGTAGAGTGTGGGGATGAGGGTAAGATGAGACTCTTTCTTTTCGTAAGGATCATTCTGCCTGCAACTTATTTTCAGACATAAAGCAGACAGGGGTAGAAAGAAGTATACAGAAGCCAGGAGAGGAGCTAATCTCAACTAGTGGTAGTAGAAGAGGAAGAGCTAGATCTTAAAATGAAGGATTTGAACAAGAGTGGTTAGGGATGCTTTTAGGTGTTCTGCTCAAAAGTGGATAATGGTCTCTATTCCCCTAATAATGAGACCTCTGGAAGAAAATTAGTTGGAGGAATGTAGGTAGATGCTAAACTTAATATTAGAAATGCCATTTCAGGGTGACCTTGAAACAGCCAAGAGACCCCAAGCATACAGGACATGTTGATCTGGATCTCAAAAGAGATACAGATGTGGCAGTTGTCTACATATGAGAACTGAGAGATAAGAGTGCCTGAGATGAGTTCAGAATAAGAGTAATGTAGCTAGGGCTCCGCCTGGAAGGATTTCAGACGTTTGTGATTAGTGGAGAGAAAGGAAATGAGAAAAGCATCTAGAGAAGTAGGAAGGACCCAATGGAAAGCAGCTGTGAAAGCTCAACTAAAAAGTAGTTGGGAGAAAGTTTGAGCCAGGCAAGGCAGGGAAGTCATGTAATCCCAGCATTTTGGAAACTAAGACATGAGGATTAATGGAGAGATGAGTATAGTAGGCCTTGAACTCACAATCTTCCTTCCTGCCTCTTCACCTCCCAAGTGCTGATACTTGGATGTATTTTGACGAATGCACAACTCTAAACTTTAAAAAATGCTGATTTCTATGCATTTGGAAAATATAAATACCTTTGCTAATTGCTCTCACCTCTACCCCTAGAAAGTACATTGGATCATTTCTTCTTTGTGTATCTTGGTACTACTTCCAAAGCATTACCATTAAACTCCATTGTGTGTCTTTAACAGTTGAGCTTCTTCGTATTTCTCTCTATAGTACTCAGCACTGGGCCTACACAAAAATGGTGGTGCTTGAACAATGTGGGAGACAGAAGATGGAGAGATGGAAGAAAGATGCTGTGATGAGTGGTAGAATGGTCCACGAGGAAGAGAAAGGATTCACAAATGGCATAACATTCTGTAAGGGGAGGGATAATAATTTTCTCTCTATGCCTCGTAACTCTGAGCTGGGAGAGGATCCTATATCAAAAGACTGTTGAACAAGAGAATAACAAATTTAATGGGCTATGTAGCTCAGGTGCAAATAGGAGATAGCCAAGGAGAAGAAATTAAGACTCAGGATGGGTGTTGGTGCCTCACATCTTTAATCCATCAGGCTGATATCTAAGGATAATGGTTCATAGCCAGCCCTGGTAGTAAAGTCCATGACACTCTTAGTTCCAATTAATCACACACATAATTACACACACACACACACACACAAAACACACAATTCTGGGAATGGAGCTGGGCTCAAGGGGTAGAGCATTAACCTTGACCAAAAAAAAAAACAAAAAAACTTTAGGCACAGAATCCCTACAAGACCTTGAGTTCAAGCCCCAGGACAGGACGGAAGGAAGGAAGGAAGGAAGGAAGGAAGGAAGGAAGGAAGGAAGGAAGGAAGGAAGGAAGGGAGGGAGGGAGGGAGGGAGGAAGGAAGGAAGGAAGGAAGGAAGGAAGGAAGGAAGGAAGGAAGGAAGGAAGGAAGGAAGGAAGGAAGAGAAAGAGAAAAGAAAAAAAAGACTCAAAAAGTTGGCCTTGTGTTCTGGCTGATTACTGTTTTCACTGGAAAGCAAGAAAGAGAGAGAGAGAAGTGGAGAGGTGTACAAGTAAGATTTATTATGCATACAAATTTCCTGTCTTCTCCATTGGTCAGAGTCCCTAGTGGTTTAGTGGTTATTCCTGCTTCCCCTCCAGGGTTGGATGGGGAAAGAGACATCTTTGCAAATGGAGACTTCATATGTAAAAGGAAACCATGACCAAACAGTGCAAGTGCATGCATGCAAGCCTGTGGTAGGTAAGCAAGGGGGTGGAGAGACAGTGACCCCACCGTACTCTTCAAATCTAAAGCATTTGTATTTATTTAGCAAGTGGGAATACAAATCTGGCTTTGAATGGATATACAAAAAAAAGATATCTAATAAACAACCATTATATTTGTAATACAAAAAAGTAAACAGTTTCTTAATTTCTAACAGACACCATTTTAATGTGTTAATAGCTGCAAATAAGAACTGGACTGATCATATATCACTGCAGACAGGTGTTAACTACATCTTAGCTTATATGGAATTGAACTGGCAAATCAGGAAAACCTTTAGGGTAACAATAATTTTAAGAGACTCAAGCCTGGATATAGATGGTTGCTAAAAATTGTTTCTTTTCTCTCAGCAGTTTAAATGTTGGTCAGTTTAACCCCAGAAACCCAGTTGCCAGAAACGTGAATATAACTTTAGAGTACAGGCACAAGTAAGGGAATCTTGCTGAAGTTAGTAGTGAGTTTAATTATACTTTTGTTGTTATATGATTCAAATACATCAAATATTTTCTATTTCATTCATTGATTATTTATTTAGAAATTTTTTTGTTGGTTTGGTTTTATTCAGACAAGGTCTATGTTAATACCACCACCCCCCACATGGCTTCAAACACAATTGTCCTACCTCTGACTCCAGGAAAGTTTTGTTGTTGTTTGTTTTGCTTTCTTCTTAATGAGAAAAAAATATTTCCAAATGTTTATTGTACCAAATTGAGTATGATAAGTCGGGCATTGGCAGATCATACCTGTAGTGCTACGTGGGAGACTGAGGTTGAGAGGATCACAGTGCAAGCCCAGCCGGAATAGCTCACATGTGCCTGTTATCCTAGCTTCAATGGGAAGCCTAACACAGGTGCACCACCCCCTGACAGGAACTGAGATGCTGTCTGGAAAATAACCACCAAAAAACCAGGACTGGTGGTACAGCTCAGCAGGAAGAATGACTGTCCAGCAACTGAGGAAAGAGCCAGTGTGAGAGAAAAACATCCTAGATGCTCAAACGGAGGGTAAGGGGGTTGTAGAGGTGAGTCATTTGCAATTTAAGAAAATTCATTAAAAATGTTTTATTTAAGTGGCACTGAAGAGACAATGTAGCTATACTTGTTGCCTAGAGGTGTAGCTCAGTAGTAAAATACTCTTGGAAATCATAGAGACAGAGGAAGAGGAGGAGGAGCAGGAGGAGGAGAAGGTGGAGGGAACAATTCAAACACTCCTGATGAAACAAAGAGGCACAGGATTATGTTATTCAACCCCAGCTGAAAATCTACACACTAGGCAACAAAAAACATTTTGATATTTGAATGTGTCTGAGTATGGTGATGAATGTGCCATAAGTAATAATTGGATGATTATAAATATACTTAATGAGTAAGAACATTATAAAATAAAAAAGTCTCTGAATAATAAAGACTCACTATACTTTTAGTCTATCAAAAATAGAACTGTCCTTTGCTTGGGCACTCAAGATGAATAGTCAGCTAATATGCATATAGTATGGGAGATGCCTATGCCCATAAACCAGGGCAGAAATCCATATTCTATGTCAGCACTCAGAACATGACATTCCAAAAGGTAGCAGCTTAGCATATTGAATATTTTAAGCTAAAGAAAATTGAGAAACCCACACAGAAGCAAGAAGGCCACTCCCAGACATTTCTCCCCTACAGTGGATCATAGAAGAATTCTCTGACCTGCTTCCCTTGAAAATAGATTGCCAGGCGCTCCTTCTAGCAGGATCCTGCTCTGTGCCTGATGACCAGTAAGATGCTGAACAAGCAGGCCAAGTTCTCCCAGTTATTACCTACGTTTGCCTTCTAGCTGCACTCCAGTGCAGCTGTTTGTAAAAACTATGTGTGTGTGTGTGTGTATGTATGTATATATACATATAGTTTTCCCTGAGTCTTTGGGGTTTCACTTCTGAAGTCATCTATGTCACATAAAAGTTTTATTACATACGTATGAACCCTTTAATCTGTCTTTGGTTATAGTATCCTTCCATTATCCTTACAATGGATGAGGAGAGACATACTTTCTCCCCTACATCTGTTTAGAGGAAGATACACTATAGTCAGAATGTGGTAATTATTCATTATGTTTCATTGAATTCCAGGCATAAAGCATATCAAAATTAGAATAATTATTTAAATATCTATTCGATGGTTAGTCTTTTTTTCCCAGGGCTCAGCTTGGTGGCTCTCCTGTCTCCTCTGAATTTACTCCTATATCCACGATATCTACCTGCCAGTTAGGCAGTTTTCTAGCTGTCATTTGAAGCACTGGATGCATCAAGGCTATTTGTCTCTCACTGTCTAGCAAGCTGGCTTGGTGCTTCTCATATGGCAGAGGCTGAGTTCCAGGAAAACAGAAAGGAAGTGCACAAGGTCTCTTGAGGCCCAGGCTCAGAACTTGCCCTTCATTTCTGCCACAATCTATTGATCAAAGCAAGCTATATTACCAGGCAAGATTTAAGGGGTAAGGAAACAGAGGAGCTACACAATCACATTGAAAACAGATGTGGATACAAAGAAGGAAATAATTGCAATCATTTTCGAAAGCACGTCATCAGCTTGAAGATACACCATCATTGCATGATCAATGATTCTAAGATCACCACTATAAAAGAGCAAAAGGCTATATGTGAATTAGAAGGTATCTGTGATCATCAGCTGCATTTCAGAGATATGTATAGAAAAATATATATGATAAATCAATGAAGTATGCTAGTTGGAAAGTTGTAATTGCTATGGGAAGACCTATAGTGAGGCAAGACAATCAGTGCATGAAGATCAGGACTTATACTTTTTAACTGGGCACGTTTGATTTTGTCTATAAAATACCCGAGTGTGTCTTAACATTCTTTTCTCAGTGAAAATGTCATGAATATTGTATTGTGCTTGGTGGTAGGAGATCCAGAGGCAATATGAAGCACAATAGCCAGAAAAGGTGGCAATGAGGTTCTGTTCTTGTTATTCTTGTAATATAGGGATTGAATTCAGGGCTTGATTGAATGCTACCACTAAAGTCACTTTCCCATCCCTTTTATCTATGTTTCTTTCAGCCAAGGTCTCAGTAACTCTGCATGGGTTGTTACCAAACATGCAAGGGTCCTTCCTCTACCTCCCTGACAGCTGGGATTATAGGTCTGCACCGCCACACCTGGCTTATTGAGAAGGTTTGGGCAAGGATTGTGAGTAGTGGGCAGAGTTTTGCAACTATCTGGGAAGAGCCAGTGGATAAGTCTTGAAATAACAGATTTTTGCCTGTGTGTTCAAGAAATGATTAGTGTGGATATCACGGAAGGAGTAGAGGAGAGGGTAGTAAGAAATGCCATTTGTAAGGAAATGGAAGGACTTGGAAAAAGTTATACTAAGTGAAGTGAGTCAGACCCAAAGAAACATGGACTCTATGGCATCCCTTATTGGGAATAATTAGTACAGGTTTAGGAAAGCTATAGCAGAGCATCACAAGGCCCAATAGCTAAACCCTTAGGAACACATAAGATGATGCTAAGTGAAATGAACTCCATGTTATGGAAACAATTGATATATCACAGTTGTAACTACTTTCAACGTCCTATGTGTATGTGTAGTTTCTATTATTGATGATGTTCTTGTATCACCTTCCTATGGTTGTACCTACACTATCTCTGTAATCTTATCGGAGTATATTGGAAACTGTGTTTACTGGTATTGGAAGTAGGAAATTCAAAGGGAATACCAAATTTGAGAGACACAGGATAAAAAAAAGAGAAATAACTACAAAAGCAATACTTGCAAAACTGTTTGGTGTAAGTGAACTGAACACCTGGGGGGGGGAGGGAAAGGGGGGAGGGAGGGGGGCATGAGGGACAAGGCAACAAACAGTACAAGAAATGTATCCAATGCCCAACGTATGATACTGTAACCTCTCTGTACATCAGTTTGATAATAAAAATTTGAGAAAAAAAAAAAGAAATGCCATCAGAGAACTGTTGAGTAATTCAAACTCAGAACTAAGTGTAGAAGCATAAGGGACTTTATTTGGGGTCTTAGAATTTAAATTCAAGAGATACATGTTAAATACTGAATCAGTCTTTCAAAAAAAGGCAAAGAAGGTGAGATCTTAAAAGTGCAAGCCAGACAAAGCAATACAAGGTTCTTTGTAGAGCGTTTGTATTAAAATCAGAAAGCTATGGCAGGGATCCTGTGTCCGAAAGAAGACAAAAGACTGTCTATATTTAGTAAGCATGCCCATAAAACAAGAGTTCATTAACCTCTTTACATGCACATGGGCACAATGTAATTATGTGCTCCAGCTGCCTGTAGTCAGAAGGTAACTGAAATCTACATCCCTCATCCTTCTCTCTTATGGGTCTCCGGGCTGCATTTTGAAAGGCTGTTTCAATGTTATTTCCATCCTAATTTCACATTTTATTCTCACAGAGGTCATGGAAGAGGCACCTACAGGGATTTTGTAGGCCATTCTTATCTCTTTGACTTCAAGTGAGATGGGAAGCTCTTGAGCACTTAAGCTCCTTGAAGAGATTTCATGCCTTAACCGAGGCTACTCTGCTGCCTCATTAGGCATAACAGGAAGACCATCGCCATAATCCAGCTGACATATGTTGGTGGCTTGTCCCAAGGTAATGATGGGTCTGGCTAGTCTGTGTTTCTGGGTATGCTTTGAAGGCAAGGGGTTAAAGGATTTCCAGATTGGTTGGATCCTGGATGCCTCTCATATTTTATCCTGAGAAATTAGAAGGATGGAGTTGTCATTCACTGCTGGCAACAGTTAGAACATGTTTGATGAGTGCATGAAGATCAGGACTTATACTTTTTAACTGGGCACGTTTGATTTTTGTCTATAAAATACCCAAGTGTGTCTTAACATTCTTTTCTCAGTGAAAATGTCATGAATATTGTACTTGTCATCCAGAATTCCTCTATAAAACCATTTTGAATGACTGCACATTGTTTTTTTTTTATGCACACACCATGATCTTCTAAATTACCCTGTACCAATGGGCACTTAAGTTGTTTCCAATACTTTATGAATCTGAAAAAATACTCCAGTGAGCATCCCATATTATACTGTGACATAATAAATCATATTTTGGATTTCTGCTGTCTGTTCCCAATGCAGAACTCCTAAGTCCTTGAAATGCTTTAGGCATTATGAATCTCTTTTGCTCTATCAAGGCAAATCTTGGTGGGCTACTGAATAGGGGCTGATTACCAGAAAGACCATGCTGTGATTAGAACTTCAGCCCTGTACCTCGTGCTCCAGAAAGAGGCCAGGTTCATGAGATTGACTCTAGATAATCCATTTTGCCTTTGCTATGAATTTTCCACAAAAATCCCAGGACAGCAAGGTTCTGATAGTTTCCAGGTTGACAAACACATCCATCTGCCAGATAGATGGCATACTCCTAACTCCATGGGAACAGAAGATCGCACTAAGACCTTACCGTCTATATCTCCTTATCTACATCTTCATCTGTATCTTTGTAATATCCTTTGTACCAAATGGCCAAAGTGTTCCCTCAGTTATAGTGAGCCATCCTGGTGAATAGTAGAACCTGTAAAGGAGGTCATAGGAATTCAATTCAGGTTTATTTGCTCATAAGCACAGGTTATCAAATAAAGCCTGCAATGGACATGTGAAGTATAGGAGACAGTCTCATAGGACTGTACCTCAATACTGTGATTGCTGACATTATCCCTGTGTAGACATTGCCAGAATTCTTCCTTTGGAGTGATTTTACATAGTGTGTGGGAATATACATATTTTGGTCACTGGAATATTTTATGTTGAATGTGAAAGTAACAAATGCATTGTTGTTGTTGTTGTTTCCTGTCTCTTACATCATCACAACAAAAGCTTTGCTTTTGAACTATTGCTTTTGGACAGATGGATTACTACTCTATAAAAATTCCTGAGTTACAATTACTGGAGAATATATGTATTTTTAATACATTTGATAAATGTGGTAAAACTGATGTTCAATAAACTTGTTCCAATTCATGTCTCCACCACAAGGAATGTCTATGTTCTTACACCAGTGGTTAAGGCATTTTTAGGAAGAGATTCAGATTAGAGCAGATGTTTCATTAGATGAAAATAAATTCACTGTCAATGCAACACATGTTGACAGACACCTACTACCTCCCTGACGTTCTTCCTACTCCATGTCTTTCCAGGGGTGACCTTTTCAAATTCTCCTAACTATGTCAAAAAGGTATTCAGCCTCTTAACTATATCAAAGAGGTATTCAGTCTTTTGATTCGCTGAATCAAAACTTGATTCGTAACACTAAGAATCATGGATCCAGTGGTTTCTGTACTAACGAGCAGTCCAAGCCTAAATAGAGTTGAATTTGTGAAAGTCACAGAACAACCTTGGAAGACAGAAACTGGCAAGAAGAAATGATAAACACAAGCAAAAATCCAAAAATTGCCCCATTATTTCTAGAAAAAAGGAGAAAACAAACTCCATTAAACATAAGCACTTTACTAAAAGGTAGAGGAGTTAGTGCTCATGAAATGAGCCAAAGTGTTCTCTGAGTGATGCTGGCATGAACAAGCTTTGATGAATTAGCAAGTCAGAGAACTAAAGAGAAAACCTGAAAGATTGAACATCACCTGAAAGATTGAACATCGCCTTAAAGGAAAGAAACAAGAGCCTAAAGGCATGTTAGTTGCATTGTTTTCCACAATTGTACAGAAGTAAAGAAATAAAATAGTTGGCTAGAACTATATGGTTCTCTGTGGTGAAAGGAAATGATGAGGTAACCATAGGAAGTAGGCCAGTGAGGCTGGTGATTAAATTACCAGGACTTAACACTCTTGAAAGAAGCCAAGAGAAAGGGGGGGGGGGGGCGCAGCGGGAGTGCACTATTATGCTTATAAGTAAAGGCATTTCCCATAGTCTTTTAAAGGGCAATCAGTAAAAATAATGACAAGAATATTATTATAATTTGCTTTGCCAGGCATTTGAGGCCTAGAAAACTCTATGGACTAAACAAAAGTAGTGGTGAGGTTAGTGTAACACATGCTATTCTAATGGCAAATGTTAAATAATAGCTCCGTGCATTGTTCAGCTTTTTATTACTATAACAAAATGCCTAAGATAATCAACTTATAAAGAAGAAAGATGTATCTTAAGATGAATTTTTGGCTTACAGTTTGGGGAGTTGATTAATTAATTGGCCACATTGCTTTTGGGTCTAGGGCCAGACAGGACATCATGCTAGGAACATGTGGTGAAACAAAGCTACTTCATGGCCAGGTAGAAAAGAAGAGGAAGGAGCAGGGGCTCCAAGATCCTTCACAAGCACACTCCTCCAATAACCTAAAGACATCCCACTGAGTCCCACCTCCTAAAGGTTCCAACACACCCAATTCCCCTACAGACTAGGATGAGGCCTAGACTAGTAAGAGATACAAGATGAAGGGACAGCCTAAACTCCTCTGCCTGGCTGAATTGCCCACATTGCATTTGTCTGCTCAGGCTACATGACAAAATAGAGCAAACCAGGTAGACCAGCTGTCTTTAACAACAGGAATTTGTTTTCTTGCTGTGCTTGAGATTAGGAAGCCAAGGGGAAAAGCTGGGGTCTGGTGAGGGCATTCTCCTTGTACAACTAGTTGAAGATAACAAAGAAAAATTAATAACATAGAAAATAACCCAGGAAGCCAGGCCATGGTGTCTAACACCTATAATCCTTTGCAGAAAGCTGAGAGCCAACAAATACAGTTCAAAGCCAGCCCAGGCAGGAAAGTCTGTGAGACTATCTCCAGTTAAACAGCAAAAAAGCCACAAGTGGAACTGTGGCTCCAGTAGTACAGCACTATTCTTGAGTGAAAAAGCCCAGAGAGGTCCTGAATAAGAGCACAGGAAAAAAGAAAAGCGGAACTGTGCTTCAAATGTTAGAGAACCAGCCTTGAGCAAAAGGCCAAGTGAAGCCAGGTGCTGGTGGTTCACATCTGTAGTCCTAGCTATTCTAGAGGCTGAGATCTAAGGATTGTGATTCAAAGCCAGCCTGGCCAGAAAAGTCCCTGAAATTCTTACCTCCAACGAACTACTCAGAAAAAGCCAGAAGTGGCACTATGCTTCAAGTGGTAGAGCACTAGCCTTGAACACAAAGAGACTCCGGGACAACATCCAGGCCCTGAGTTCAAGCCCCAAGACTGACAACAAAAAAAGGCCATGTGAGAGAATAAGACCATCAGTACAAGCCCAATAACAACAAAGCAAATTGGAACTAAAGTTTCCACTGCAAAAATGACTAAAATGGCAGTTTACCCAGATAGGAGTGCAAGCCACTGAGCTTTGTTAGGATTTAGGTTTTCCTTTCATGATGTCGGTTCATTTGCTTTCCTAGTAACCCTTTAGCACACCTGTATTTGATGGTCCCATGACAAAGTTGCTGATGTGGTAGAGAAAGAGACTCCATATCTTCTCAAGGCCCATGGCACCAAATTTGAGTGTCCTTTAGACACTCTGCCAAGCCTGCAAATGTCATAGTGGAACATAGGTGTTGGTGCTAACAGGGCTGCAGATACCTTGAGCATCTGCATTCCTCCACATCAGTACCAGGAATCTGAGGCAGGCTCCCAGGCTTCCCAAAGATGAGCCTGATCGACCCGTCCTGTCCACTTCATCATTACCCGGGCGTGGCTCTGTTAAAACTTGTGTGTCTCTCTCCTTACAATTTTTCTTGGATGAGATTGAGAACTTGTCATTTTTCTCCAGTGACAGGCATATAGTCTGGATTTTGCTCCCAGCTCTGATGATAGTTTTTTAAAGAATGGATGCTACTATATTACTGTGCCTAGCCAATCCTTCTCCCATAATTTCCCTAGCTCTAAATGAAAAGAAACAAATCTCTTTCTTAACTTGCAGTAACACATGGCAAGAATGGTCCTAATACAGACAAATCATTCGCACTGAATATAGAATGCACTGTGATGTCATACCACTGAGATGACCACAAACCCTGAACAGGAAAAAGTTCCTCCCACAAAGGCCTTTCATGGGGATTAGTTGATAGGAACCCACAGACTGTGAAAACAGGACATGGGCTGCAGGCCAGTTTTGTAAATGTGGACTTGGGACCCACACAAAATTCGTTTTTTACAAGATTACAAAAAGATGGATAGATTACTAGAATAACAGATTTCCAATTCCCCATTAGTAAAAGTGAGATAAGAATCCCATTTTTCTAGCTGTTTGAGAATCTAGTAGGGCAATATTTTTAGCCCAAACCACACAGAATCAGCTGGGAGCTATTTACAATTTTAAGTACCTAGGTTCCTAGTGTGAATTGAATTCCCTCTCCAATACACACACACACACACACACACACACACACACACACACACACATTGATATCCACCTAGAAACTCAGAATGTGACCTTCCTTTATTTCAAGAAAGGTCTTTTGTAGATATGATTAAAGTAAGGATAGAGCCAGGTGCCAGCCACGGGGGAAGCTGAGATCTGAGGATTGTTGTTTGGGCAGGAAGTTCTGTAAGACTCTTAACCCCAGTTAACCACCAAAAGAGCCAGAAGTAGAGCTATGGCTCAAGTGGTAGAAAGGATGAGAGTATTCTTACAAGTGACAGAGAAGAGAAGAAAGGCATATCCAAAGGAAAGTCAGGTGAAAACAAGCAGAGATTGGCATGATGCTTCTCCAAACCAAAGAACACTAACAATTGCCTGCCTGCATGAGAAACTAAGGGAGCGGCATGGAAGTGATCATCAACCTGGCCCTCAGGAAGGAATCAACTCTGCTAGTGCCTTGATCTCAGACTTCCAGCCTCCAGAACATTAACATGGTAAGTTTCACTGTTTTAAGTCATTGTGCTTCTGGTAATTTGTTACAGCAGCTTCAAAATTTGAAGAAACAAGAACTTAACTGCATTGAAGTAAAGACACAGTGGGTATTGCCTTGTGCTAGCATTGCTCTGGGTATGTGAAAAGAATGTATTTGCCTATTGAGCACATGACATGGAGCTAGTCTGAAATGATGCCCTGAATTTCAAAGATCATATAAAAGAAAAAGTGTTTTATTAATCACAGGAATAATTCTACACTGATTACATATTAAAACTGTAATATTTTTGAGTATAGTAGGTTATGTGAAAATAATTTAGGTATATTTGTCTTTATATATTAATGTTTCCAGTTTTTTCATGATTTCTATTTAGCTTCTGAAAAATTTTAAACACATGTTGCTCAAACATTTTTTCTTTCTTGCCTTCCTGCCTACCTGCCTGCCTTTCCTCCTTCCTTTCCCTTCCCTTCTTCCCTCCATTCCTTCCTTCCTTCTCACAGAAGGAACCACCAGAAACATGGAATCATCAGTCTGCACATGCACATGCTAGACAAGTGCTCTATCACTGAGCCACCTGTATTTCTATTGGCCAGCACTGATCTAGGCACTGAGAACTCAGTCATGAATTTAAAACCACTGTGTTCAGAGGCATCACAGTTGAGCCCCTCTCCTAGGACAGGACAGGGGAGAGGAGCTTCCTAAACCTCAACCTCAGGAAGACCCTGCTATATCCTTTCCATTAGATCCTCATTGAGTTAAAAGGGCCCTTCCTCATCAAGAGTCCTGGGACCAATCCCAGCAGGAGTCAAAGCCTGGTCCAGACTTCTTTTTCTCTCCTGCTAGGAGCCAAGCAGACATTCCTAGTATCACTCCATAAATTCTTCCTTGTGCCCTCTTCCATTCCAACTGATACACATCAAGAACAAATGATTTGCCTACTTGAATTGCTTACATGAAAACGTTTTAAGAAGAAAAGAATAAAGGAAAAGTTTATGTGTAGGCATTGTTCTACTCCAGTGTTTATCTGAAAGAATTTCTGCTTGTAAGGTGAGGCTTGCCAGCAATAAATCCTAGCAATCTCCTAAGGTGATCATGTCACTAACAGATATTAATTGTGTTATGTCTCCATGTCCATTCCAGAAGCTTTTATTCCCTCTTTTTGGCTAGCTTTCCTGGCTAGAAGTTCTGGTATGTAATGAATGTGTGTGTGTTCTTTTCTTAGATCTTCCAAACAGCCCTGTGAAGTGAATAATACTATGGATCCCATTTTGTGGATCAGTTAATATTGGGAGCCTCACCTTGTTAAAGGGGCCCACCTCACTAGGAGCCCTACATGGATTCTCTGAATCACTGAGGGGAAAATAAAGGATGAGGCTTACATTATGTAGTTTGGAGCAATCATCTTCAGCTGGAGTACTGAGGATTAAACCCAGGGCCTTTACACATGCTAACCATGCACACACTCTACCAGAGTCCCTAAACCTATACATCTAAAATATACAAACATATACATATGTACTTATTAAGGAAATGTACAGTAGTGTGATCATAAAACATGCACAGAATATAATACATTAAGGTGGATATTAGGGGTGACACTGCTCAAGATGCATTGTATTCTTAAATTTGCATGTTGAATTGAAATCCCTTGGTACAGCTACTCAAAGATGTGTGTGTGTGTGTGTGTGTATGTGTACGTGTGTGTGAATGGAATGTGTCTATGAGTGGGAGATGAGCAAGGAGAGAGAGGACTAGAATGGAAATAAAATGCTACTTATTTATTGATTGATACTTGCTAAAAGAGCAAATAGAATGACAAAAAAAACTCTACAAATGAAGAGTTTGAAGCTAGGAATATAGCTCAAGAGCATGTAATATGAGCAAGGCTTTATGCTTCATACCCAGGACCAGAAAGAGAAGAGAAGAGAAGGAAAGGAGAGGAGAGAAGGGGAGAGGAGGGACTGAGAGAGGAGAACAGAGGAGGGGAGAAGAGAGAAAGGGAAAGGAGGGCAGGGGAGGGGAGAGAAGAGAAGAAAGGAGAGAGAGAATAGTTTGTACTTATATTCTAAAAACAGATGCTGATAAGTAATCTATTTGATTCATTTAAGAGAGTGAATAGTGGTCATAGAGACTTTACAACATGACAGAAGTTACAGCCTAAGCAATTGCATTAACTCACAGTGGCAAAGCTTAGATGCTGACTGAAAACTATAGGCATTCCTCCATTCAGTCACTAAGACAATAGTTTCATGGACTTTTCTACTTGGGCTGGCCTCCAACAATGATCCTCAGCCTTCAGTGTGGCTAAGATTACACTAACATTAGAGGTGTGAGCTACCAATGCCCATCTCTGATTGCTGAATTTATTTATTTATTGCTATTATTATTTTGCTGGTCCTGTGGCTTGAACTCTGGGCCTGGTCTCTGTCCCCAAACTTCTTTTGCTCACGGCTAGAGCTCTACCACTTGAACTACAGTGCCACTTCCAGCTTTTTCTGACTAGTTTATTGGAGATAACAATCTCACTGACTTTCCTGCTTGGGCTGGCTTTGAACTGTTATCCTCAGGTCTCAGCCTCCTGAGAAGCTAAGATTACAGGAGTGCACATTTTAATGTAGTAAACAGGCGGAAAATAAAAATAATTTAAATTAAAAAGTGATCATCAACTCCATTTACTACATCCACATAGGTGACTATTAGCTTTTGCCCTGTGATGCTTACCAGTCCTTGCAGAACATTAGCTATTCTGCAGGAAGCATGGTAAGAAAAGGAGATGAGGTTACAAGACATAACAGGACCACACGGCAAAGTCCCCGCCCACTGGCAAAAAGAGCACCCAGGCAGTGGGCCCCAGCCTCTATTGCGCTGTCCTCTTCCCAGGTGGCTTTGGATCCTAATCCCTTCAAGGATAAGAATGCAGTCATCATAATCATCATCGTGTTGGTCCTTTCTTACCATTGTTGGCATCCAGGTTCTCTCCGGAGAGCAGCCTGCAAATACTAATGCCCCACAGGTGTACAGTGATGGACTCCCATAGACTATTTACAGAGGTCTTTGAAGGACTCAATACCTATGAATGCAGAGTGTTCTCTTTATTATTCTCCTCCATTAGACATGTTTTTCTTTTGTTCTCTGCAAGCACAGAGCTTTAACTTCTGCAATATTGAATTTCATCACCTTCTCTTCTCCTTCCCCAGGCTACTGAAAAATGGATTGCTTTCCTAGACTGCTTACCCCTCCCCCTGTTCTTCTCCTGGTCATGGTGAATTTGGGTCTGCAAAGGCCTTGTATCAGCTTCAATTATTTTTTAATATAAGATAATATTGATCTTGGCACCCAGGCTTGTCAGAATCGCTCCCCTTCGCTCTCCCTGAATGAACTCCTTGCTCCTAATTACAGACCTCTCTTCCTAGGCTGCTTTCTCAGCTGAAGTTCAACGTGGTGTGAATATCTCTTCCTTGCCTTTTCTGGCTCACATATTGGGAATTCTTCAGAATGACCATATGATTTGGCATTTCTTCTCATCAAATTCACTTCTGTTCAATCTATTGAATTCTGTTCTTCATCCATTTATATTGTTGGTATATTCTTGGGACAGAGCTCTCAGGTGTTGTCTGGGAACTCCTTAGATTTCCAAGCTTTCCTCTGAGCTTGAGTTGCAGGTACTTGTTGGAAAAACCTTCTTTTCCTTCCCTCCTCCCCACCCCTATCTTATTGCAGAGGATGAGCTTTGAACTAAGAGAGTGTGACATCCTGGGCCATAGAACAGCTTATTAATAGGATCATAAGTCTGAGTTTGGATCCTGGCTAGTCCACCTACCAATTGGGTGGATTACCTCTTTGAACCTCAATTTCCCTATTCAAAAAAGAGGAATCATAATTCCTACACAGTCACAAAGACTAACCAGGAGAATACTAATAAAGCATTTAATGTAGTATCTCACCTAGTCAGTGCCAATCAATGAATAAGTAGCTATCATTCTAAGAGAGTGCATCCAATAGAAATGTCCAGCCCTGACAGGCACCAGTGGCTCACATCTGCAATCCCAGCTACTCAGGAGGCTGAGAATCATGGTCAAAGCCAGCCTAAACAGGAAAGTCCATGAGACTTTTATCCCTACTTAACCCTTGAAGTAGAGTTGTGGTTCAAATGGTAGAAGAAAAAGGATAAGGGACAATGCCCTGACTCTGAATTCAAGCTCCAGGACCCGCACAAAGAAAGGAAAAAGAAAAAGAAATGTCAAGTCCTAAAGGGGCTTGTGTTATGTTTAGTGAGAAATCCTCTACCTCTTGCCATAACCAGTTCCTTTTACTCATATCTCCTAAATACCTTTGTTATATTTTTAAAAATCTTGGCCGGAAGCCTCTGTCTTTTCTTTTTCTTGCATAAGGATTTTTTTTTTTTTTTTGCAAAACTCAAAAATTCAAGCAGTGTTTGCTCTCTTCGGACTATGCTAAAAACAAAATCATTTGTTGTGCTCCTGAAATTTGAGTCTCAGTTTCAAAGGCCAGGTTTTTGGCAACTCCCCTGGGATTTCTTTTCATCAGTGCATTCTCTGAGTCCCCAGACTTTAGCAATCACAGGCGGCGCTGGACATCCTGTGCATACTCAGTTTTCAAAAAGCATCTGAAAAAGCTCAGCTTTGAGATGGATGGTTCTCAGCTTTCAGTTTGGATTTCCCTCTGCCAGAGGACCACTTGGATCTAGGCCTAAGCACATAGTCACATGATGTCAGAATATTAGTATCATGAAGTAGGCCATACTTCTCTCTTCCTGTCTCTCAGCCTCATTTACCAAGACACAGGGAAATAAATCTAATCTCATGGTTCTCTTGCTCTGCTCCATGGCAAGAATATTAGATGCTTTCAAATTACTTATTAGATTCATTCCTATGGGTCTCATGTTGAGGATTACATTTCCAAAGTTATCATAGTGCCTGTCTCATTAGGAAAGTGAAGCGTAATTCTACCTCCCATCCATTCCAAAGGTGGCTTCTACCTTTGCATAAGGAGGAGGCCAGTTATCTTCTGTTTCATTCTCATTTTCCATCATGGTTTGGATGATAAACTGTGGATAGGGAAAAATCACTTCCTCAAACTCTTTGCTTTTAATAGTAAGAGTAGAGGTTTAGCTCAGCTCTAGGTGAGAGATATGACAACCACAGCGGGGCCAGCACTAAGAAAGGAACGAGAGGGCTAAAGATGTAGCTCAGTGGTAGAATGCATGTTCTGTGCCTTGGATCAAATGCTTAGTCCCTCAGCTCCCAAAAAAGAATTGTTAAGCTCTCACACTTCCACTTATGAGCAGGTGAAAAAAAAATTCCTCGTGAAAGTCATATGACATGCTATCAGTATGCTATCTATACTGGGAACCAGGGTCAGTGGTCACTAAGAACTTGGAGGACCCTAAGCAGTGACCTTGAGCAAGTCACTTGGCTTCTTCCTTGGTACCTATCTATATTTATCAGCTATGTGAGTACGTGTATCCATTGTCTGCATTTTAGTTTATCTGGGGCAAATCTTCCTAACTCATTTACAGCATTTACTATTTAATTATTTTCCTAGTTGACAGTTCTGCTCCCTCTTTTCAGCAAGAAGCACTAACTTGTGAAGTCCTAGCTTGATTGTCATGGAGAGCGCTTCAGGTTTGCACTTGCTTTCTCTCCAATGCTCATCATTGCTGGGGAGCCCCTTGGAACATTAATTACATCACCAGTGGTATCCTTCAAACAGTGACTTAGCAGTATGACTTTCCCTAGAACCTTTGATCTCATGAGGAAGTTGTCTTACCCCCAAGGGTTTTGTTGTTTCGTTTGTTTGGGGTTTTTTTGCTTTAGGGTTTTTGTTTTCTGGTATTTTGGTTTGGTTTGTCCCTTTGGTTTTGTTTTGGACAGTCCTAGAGCTTGAACTCAGGACTTTGAGCTTTCTAGACTTTAGTACCTTAGTAATGCCCTCAACCCTTTATTTATGGTTTCTGTTATTATTATTATTATTATTATTATTATTATTTGATAGGGTTTTGAGTTATTGTCCTCAGCCCAGTTTTGGATTGTGAACCTCTTGCCCACGCATCTTGTGCATCTGGGATTGCTGACCCTTGCCCCCAAGCCTTGCTTGTTTGTTGAGACAGGCAGGTTAGCCAATGTCTCACACACATTATTGTCTAGGCAGGCTTTGAACTGCAATCCTTCCAAACTCTATCTCCTCCAGAGTAGCTGGGATCTTATCAGTGTCAGACACCATACCTGCCTGTTCCATACCTGCTCAGGTTTTATTGAAGCCTGAACAAGAGTCAAATGGGAAGGGAATCTATTCCTTAGTCCTTGCACACAGTTTTTTAAGGCAACATTCCTTGCTTAGCTTAAAGTGCTTGTCTCCCAAATCTATACAGATTGCATTTGATTAAAAGCACAAATCCTTTTCCAACCCAAATATCACTGACATTTTAATAGCCTTCTCCTCCCAGTGCAGAAAACTGAAGGGGTGACTTCATTTGCATTCACACATTTTTGTCCTCTGAATCCAAAAGACATAATTGCTCTCTGGCGATGCAAACATGGCTGATTTTAACCTATCCAAAAATAATAAGTCAGTCTTCAGAAAGCTTTTGGAAAATTTGAAGGGATCAACAACATTCGTTTGATTCTCATGACTAAGTCTTCTTAGCTGAAACAAAGTGAGAACATTATGCAATTACTTAGAGGAAATTTGGGACCTCTGGGACAGGCAGTCATCTCATTCAGGCAAAAGTGGACTTGGGGGCCTGACATTTGCAGATAATTGTGCAACCCTCAGCTGTGCGAGCTGGTCCTGTGGGAGCTCCACCTTCCCTTCTACCCCCTCCCCATCCTGCTCTACTTTTTGCCTTTTGATTCATAATAAAATGAATAAATCAACCCAACTTAGGCCTGGCTTTGTGAGCTGTGCTAAGGGAAATTAATATGACCAGGAAAATAGCAAATTAAAGGTGTCTTCCCTAAGCCTTGCCCTTCAAATTAAAAAAAAAAAAGGCAAAACAAAGCTAGACTCATTCAGCAAAGACAAATGTTGAGACTAAAGCTCAGGCCCAGATGTTATTAATTATAAATATTTATAAGACCCATAAAGATCCTTGCAAGGCTCAATTTTTACTTAATGCAGCAAATGTTTCAAATTCAGATCTTCAACTGGTTGGCTCCATTGGAAGGCAGGATTCAGTAGGAGACACATTACTACTGGCAAGAGGAGGGGACTCCCCTTTTTATGTTTTATGAGCAGTTCTTCATTGAGGTATTGCTTTTCTCAGGAGTCATTTCTCAAAGCTTGTGTTTCCCAAGGAGCTAGGAGAAAGCATAGCTGCCAGAGGCATGGCTCCAAGGCCCCTAGAAAGAACGTGCATGGGCATGGAAGGCTGGAGAGAGGCCTGGTTTCCTCTGCTTTCCCGCCATCTCAGTTGTGAAAACGCACCCGCATCCTACCAGCCTCAATGTCAACCACTAAATGGGTGTGCAGTTGGTGTCATAAACCAAGTCCATTTAGCACACCTTCAGCTAAACCCTGATTACCTTTAACCCCTGTGTCTTAAGGAGCCACCTGGATGCTTTGCTCTCTAAACGATCCCTCTGTTAGGGTGTGGAGGTGCTCTACGCTTTTTTTTTTTTTTTTTTGCCAGTCCTGGGCCTTGGACTCAGGGCCTGAGCACTGTCCCTGGCTTCTTCCCGCTCAAGGCTAGCACTCTGCCACTTGAGCCACAGCACCGCTTCTGGCCGTTTTCTGTATATGTGGTGCTGGGGAATCGAACCCAGGGCCTCGTGTATCCGAGGCAGGCACTCTTGCCGCTAGGCTATATCCCCAGCCCCTGCTCTACGCTTTTGCTCAAGCACCAGCCTTGAGTCTAAAAGACAGACAAGAACATGAGGCCCTGAGTCCAAGTCCTAAGTACTGACACAGAAATAAAATAATCAGATAAATAAAATGAAAATCTCTTGGTTAAATATATCACATTAACCTAGAACTCTATGGTGCATGAATTTTTAAGAGATTTTCTGCTTTGTAAGTGAGAATGAAAGAACCCTAGGCTATTTTTCCCCCATAGGGTAAGTCCTATTCTGTGGAATAAGACTGTTCTTTGGGAGAGCCCTGGCGACTTTTCTGTGCCAACCAACCATGGCCCTGTCCATGGCTAGCTCTCTGCTGTAGCAGAAGGGGTGTTCCTGTTGCTGAGAGCTCAGGGATGGGGACCTTTGGCTTTGCTGTTTCCTCCACAAGTTCCCTACCCCACACCCATCCTCATACCCTTTGCCCTGCTGAACCTGACAAGTCACGTCAACCCTGGTGCCCTCCACACGGGCCTTCATCTGCTGGACTCATCTGGCAAGTGCTCTGAGGTGCTTACCTGTTTTCCCTGATTAATGTAGATGTAAAGATTTTATCAAGGTTCCTGGCGGCCTGACTTCAAGATGTAATCACAAAATCAATCCACATAGACTAACTGGGCATAGACTCACTAAGAAGACATCCCCCAGTGTCAGACACTTAATTAAAGCACTGTGGATCCTTTGCCCTTGATTGATTCTTTGCTTTGCCTTAACAGGTGATGCTGCTCCTCCGCGTGGACCAGGCACTTCCC
The DNA here is from genome assembly GCF_023159225.1 of Perognathus longimembris pacificus. Lineage (NCBI taxonomy): Eukaryota > Metazoa > Chordata > Mammalia > Rodentia > Heteromyidae > Perognathus > Perognathus longimembris. The sequence continues at coordinate 50,657,322 of NC_063163.1, forward strand.
ACCACAGACTACTGTTTCAGAGCCCTGTCATTTCCAGGGCATGCCACCAGGGGGCAGACACGCATCATCCCACTCCCTTGGGAATGGACAGTCCAACCTTCTTTCCACCCCTACCCCCCAGCCACCTTGAAGAGGCAGCTAACTCAGCCCTAATCATCTGCTTGGCTGGGTTTTGTTTGCTGAACCCCAAGGTTCTTCTCTTAGCTCCAAGTATCCCTGGAGACCATCAGACTGCTCCCCTCCCTTCCTTCTTCTACTCTTTGCACCTAAAATGGTCTTACTTGCCACAGATATTTCTACTGAAAATTCAAAGACTTCACTACTAGAAGTTTGCAACCAAGAAGAACATTGTAAAAAGTAGCCCAGGACAGCAATTACCAACATACTGCCACTTAGGGATTTAGAGTGCAATTCTGCATGACCATTAGCTGGGAACTTGAGAAGACCAATTCATCTGGCCTGATTTAAGCAATTGCCATTTGTGTCATCCATTATCTGTATGGTGCTAGGGATTCACGTGGTATGAGAGGAAGAGTCAGGTAAACAGGTGATTGTAGAGCAGGGAGTTTGGACAAGAGCTTAGTGAAGGGGTTCACACACCTGGGAATATGCCAGAAAGACTTCCAAACACAGTCTTTGAAGATTAGTCATCTGGCCAGAAGCCTGTGGCATTTGGGTAGACCTGTGCCAGAACCTCGAACAGCAGCCTGCATGCCTGAAATGCTGGCTACCAAGGAGCAAGTCCATCCCCAAGAGCGGCCAGAGGCACTAGAGAAACTTGGTCCTCATTGGTTAGAGAAAGTCAGACTTTACTGGCTAGAGAAATTCAGACTTGATAGGATAAAGAAACTCAGTCTTCACAGGCACAAGCAACAGGGGAGGCTTCAGTCCTTCAGGCAACATTGATCAAGTATCTACCACAAGCCAGACAACAAAATGAAGTTAAAATAAGCTCAGGTCAAGCAGAGGCTCCTCACAGAGTGAGGCTGCTCAGCTGATAATATCCACGTTGGGCATCCGAGTATGAAGTCCAATAGGGGACTAGAATCTCCCCATGTCTGAGTAGTACAGACTGAGAATTCAGAGTGCTTGTTTAACTCAGGTCTTTCCTGAGCTGCCAAGGCATTTATTTGAAATAATCCACCCACCCTTCAGAATAAGAGTTCTGCGGACCTCATTTCCTGTAGAAACTCTGGTAAGTTCTTTTTTCTGCCTAAACAAGAAGCCTCAACCAGTGTGATCCATGACTCTTTTATTTCAGTGGAGACATTAGCCCCTCCCTCCCCAGGTCCCTGCCATTGCCATCCTGGGGTGTTGCCCCTGCTGCCAGATCTGGCATCTGACACGAGCCCTTGCCAGTGTAGTCAGAACAAGTCTCATCCACAAACTCAATGGTATAAGATGGAAACATTTTGCTCTCTTCCATCCATCCCACTGCGCCTCCACCTCTGCCCCAGTTCAATTTCTAAACTAAACTGCTCACTTGATTGTCAGAAACATACTTGGCTTGGCTGTCAGAAACATACTTTGCATTCCTGTGGGGTTTCACCTCTGTTTTTTGTTCCCCAAATATGGGGTTAGACTTGACTAGTGTTGATGCAGGGAAGCTAGAAGATTCCATCCTTGAGTCTCCTGTAGGTCTGTGTAGGTCAGAGACCCCCTCAGGTAATATGGGAATCTGCCCTGCACAGAAGCATAGAGTGAGTTCTTTCTCCCAGTGGCTCAGCCCCATCTTGGAGATACAGGGTTCCTCCCAGGAATCTTAGGACTCTGTCCAAGGAAACTATTAAGGCCTCTCCAAAAGCCACCCCAAGGACCTCCTCAGTCCCGCAGAGCATGTTCTGTACTTGTGTACCCCCCACTAGATTCCAGGAGGGGAAATCCTTCTAACTAGAAAGGTTCTTCCTAGAGAGGAAAGACCTCCTTCCCTTCAGGTTTTCATCAGAGGCAACTAACAATATCCTAAAAGGCCTCAGCTTTGGGACCGGAGGCAGGAAGTAATCATCCTTCTATCTTCTATATTTTTGTAACTAGAAGGTCCCAGAAAAGAGGGCAAGGAGGGGGGAGGAAATGGGAAGGTGGAAGATAACCAGAAGAGAGATTCTGAAAATCACTTGTTTCCATTAAAAATCTTATTCTCCCACATCAAGATGGTCTTAATTTTTAATCCCTAAAATATGACCACAGTTCCAAGTTCACTGTCAGAATAGACTTTTTATCTTCTGTGTTCCTCATAGGTTCTGGGTTGCGGCTCCCGTGGGGACTGCTTGAAGGTAGCCCCTGGGCTTACAACTGCTCACCCAGCCCGGAGTGGCAAAGGGCCAGACTTGAGCGAGCTTGATGGAGAAGAGTCCATGCATTATGGACTAACTGACTTTCTGAAGTCTTCCCTTCACGTTGTGGCCATGAAAATTTATCTTAGTGCTTCACTTTAATTAAAGGCACAAACTTTCACTGGGTTTCTAAACAAGGTATGGAAGAGAGGGTGAGGTTCAAACATAAATAAGCCATGGTCCCTAGCCTTGGGAAAATTCTAATGTGGCAAATGTATAGGAAAGAGGAACTAAGACCAGTTCAGTACTAGAACCTCTCTGACTGTTGGCCAAGCTGGGAAGATATCAAGATATGACCCTCTAGTTCCTCATCACAAGAATGTCTTGGTTTGGTTTAGGAGTTAGAAGTTATTACATCTGTCTGTCTATCTATCTATCTATCTATCTATCTATCTATCTATCTATCTATCCATCTATCTCTATCATCTATCTGTCTCTCTATCCTGCTGGGTCTGAACCCAGGGCCTTGAACTACATCTTAAGCTTCACCCCCTAGCCCATGTTTTTACTTTTCTGTTTCAATCAGAGAGAACCAGTGACTATTATTACAATCATGAACATGGCTTGGATTGTATCTTTTATATACAACATTCACAATAATTGTCTCAATAATAATCTTTTTTCTTTCTTTCTTTCTTTCTTTCTTTCTTTCTTTCTTTCTTTCTTTCTTTCTTTCTTTCTTCCTTTCTTCCTTTCTTCCTTGTGCCACTCCTAGGGTTTGAACTCCAGGCCTGGCACTGTTCCTGTGCTTCTTTTGCTCAAGGCTAGTACATTCTACCACTTGAGCCACAGCTCCACTTCTGGCTTTTTTTGGTGATTAATTTGAGACAAGAGTCTCACAGACTCTCCTGCTCAGCCTGTCTTTAAATTGTGGTCCTTAGGTCTCACCCCCTGACCATGAGCCACTGGTGCCTGGCTATTTATTTATTTTTATGTTTTATGGAAGAAGGAGCCTGTAAAGGCAGAAATGCCCATAAAAACCACATAGTTCTTTTTGTATTGGCCCATTTTTAGCCATTTGGTGCATAACAGTAATTATAAGGCATAGAAAATTTCCCTCAGCTCTTAAATGAATACATCGAAACTTAATACACAATTTGATCCATAATTATAGAAAGAAATTTAACATCTTGATGTCCAAACTTAAAAAGAAATTGATCCTAGGACCATAAAATGGTACCTTTAACAGACCAAGAAGAGAAGAAAGATCTTAATAGCAGCACTCTCTCATGGACAGCAAAGAGCATCCATTCAGGTTCAGGGCCCTAGAATTAGTACAAATCCCTTGCTGTGCAAGAAACTGCTCTCTCCCTGCACTGACTGTGATGGGGTTGAGAGGAAAATAACACCATGACTGAAGGGTCCCTATCTGGGGACACTGGGAAAGTCAACTCAGGGATTCTGGCTTAGTCTGAACTCCTAATCAGGGAGTGTCCAGAGACCACAGGCTGTTGGATGGGAAGCAGGTGGACATTGCCAGTCCAAGTCTCCCATCAGGAACCTAAGAAGGCTAGTAGCCTTAGGACAGGTACCTAAACCAGAGCTGTGGGCAACCTGGAAGAAGGGAATGGTGCTTCATGAAACACAAACCCCACTGGTACATGAGTGGGAGGCAGGGAAGAGCCCAGTCAAGGGAAGTAGGGATTCAGGGGCTAGACCTGGACAATACCTACTGCTCAAACCCTCAAGTAATATCCTTGGATGTTCAATTATTTTGAAACTACCACAAAGACTAGTCATAATCTGCCGAAGACAGTTTACCCAGCATATGTAAAGGCTAGGATTAGACAGCGACTCCAGCATACCAACACCAACTTACTCTGCCTGGTAACTGAAATGGAAAGTGACCTGTCTCACCATTTACCCACATGAATGTTCCCTGAGCAGCATTCTTTGAGGCCCCCAAGGCCTAGCAAGGACTTGGCCCCACTCACTGGAACCACATGAGATGGCCAAGCTGTGCAGATGTTCGCACTGACTACTTTCTATGTTGCAATATCCTAGAGCTCTCCCCATGTGACATTTGCCCATTGACCAAGTTAATGCTTCCAGAGAATGATCTCCAAAGGGTAACAGCTCCAAACGATGAGGGGAGGAAAACCCACCTCCAAGGCAACTGCATAAGTCAAACCAAACAACCAACCACTCAATCAAGATAGAGATATTCCCAATGCTCTGTAGGATGGAAAGGGAAATCAATTCTAAAGGAATTCTAAGGGGAAAAATGAGGACAATAATGTTTATTTATGGACATGACCATGTTTGTGTTTCTCAGGAGAGCTGTGAGACCTGATGGGGCTTAAGAACACTTGTACTGAACCCAAACTGGAATATCCCCCATTCCATAGGTATGAAGGACCATGGAATGTTCTCATAGTTTTCTTGTTCTTCTGGCAGGAAAAGTCACAGAAGAGGATGCACAATTACCCTAAATTTATAGGAATTGATTGTCAACTCTTAAATTCCAACATACTTCAAACTGTATTATCTCAGTTCATGCTTTCAAAAACCCCAAGGGCAACATTGTTGGTATTTCTACAGAAAGATAGAAATGGGAAAGATTTTCTTAAGGCCAATCAATGTAGTACAGATCTGGGATTCACAAACGGGGATAGATTCCTTTCCAAAAATCCTGTTATTCGTGTTCTGCCTGGCCTTAAGGCTATAGGGTATCAGCATGCTCAACACATAGTAGGTCTAATTCTCACCTGAATCCTGTGGGAGTGGTTTTTATTATCTTCATTGAAAGATGGAAAAACGAAGGCTCTGAGGGAAACTAAGCAACAGACAAGAGCCTTCAATCCATCCAGTACCAATATATTTAGGCCTCACCTTGTGCAAAGCCCTGGCCTTCTCAGATGCCAGTGAGAATGAGCATAATTTAAAGGAAGAAATTTCCAAAAGGTCTCAGCCAAACCAATTTGTATTTCAAAGGACAAAAAAAAACAACCCACTAAGGTAAACATCACAGCTCAATCAACTGTGATTGTGTGTGTGTTTGTGTGTGTGTGTGTGTGTGTGTGTGTGTGTACACCACACTTTACCGGGCTGAATTCGCATACAAAAGGAGGCAATGTAGTAATTGCTTGGAAAGGCTGCAGATGTATGTAACCTCATTTTAGTAATTAAACTGGCCTGGATGCTAATTCAATGGCTATGCAGAGTTTCCAGGAAATACATGCCAAGGCAGTGAGATAGATAAAAAAAAAAAAAAAAAAAAAAAAAACTTGTAAGGATATCTCCATGTATGCAGTTGAGACTTGTAGAAGACCAGAGGTGGACTGTGGTGGGAACGTGTGTTACACAGCATGGACTCTGGTCACTTACGCTGCCGTGTATGGCCTCTACTAGCCCCAGTCGTGCAGGGCAACTTGAGGAAAGGATAGGTAAAGTGATTGCAGTGTATGAAAATGACGTTTCTTGACTCTGGGCCTACTGCTTTGCAGGAATATCAGCCTTTCTCCATGTCCTCCAGTGACACTACCTAAGGGCAAGGATTGGGTTTCTTCACCCATTAAAAACTTCAAAGGCAAGACAGGCACTGGTGACTCATGCCTGTCATCCTAGCTACTCAGGAGGCTGAGATCTGAGGATTGCGGTTCAAAGCCAGCTGGTAGGAAAGCCCTTGTGGCTTTTATCTTCAATAGACTACACAGAAAAGGCTAGAAGTGGCATGGTAGCTGAAGTAGTAGAGTGTTAGCCTTGAGTACCAAGAGGTTCAGGGGCAGCGCCCAGGCCCCAAGTTCAAGCCTCAAGACTGGCAAAAATAAATAAATAAATAAAATAAAGAAGGGGAAAAAAAAAAGAATCAAAAGGCAACCAAGCCAGGTGCTGGTGGTTCAGTTCTGTAATCCTAACTATTCAGGAGGTTGAGAGCTGAGGATCATGGTTCAAAGCCAGTCTGAGCAGGAACGTCTTTGAAGCTCTTATATCCATTAACCAGCAAAAAGGCAGAAGTGGAGCTGTGGCTCAAGTGGTAGAGCACTAGCCTTGAGCATAAAATCTTAGGGACAGTACCTCAGGACTGGCACACACACACACACACACACACACACACACAGAATACACACACACATACACACACACAGGTAGTCAAGTAAACAGAGTAAATTTATTTGAAAGTGAAAGGAAGGAGGAGAAAGGAAAGTAGAGGCATTCTTTATTCAGAGAGGTACCCCGAAGAGGAAGGAGGCCAATGAAATCCTCTCAGAGGAAGGTTTATAGTGCATGGCTCCTTCCATGTCCCCATCCATGGGATTTATACTGACTAGATAAATGTCTTGTGCATGCACAACTCTCCCTCCCCTACTCACAACTCTTTTCATTGGTTAAGTAAACACCCAGAGCATTATGGGAAGAAGAAGCATTTGAGCAGAACCTCAAGGCACTGTGGGTATGAGAAACTCCATGATGGGCCACACGTCACCTACCACAGTTATGTTTCCTACTTTGTATTTTTATTTTCCAGTCCTGGGGCTTGAACTCAGGGCCTATGCACTGTCCGTGGCTTCTTTTTGCTCAAGGCTAGCACTCTACCACTTGAGCCACAGCGCCACTTCTGGCCGTTTTCTATATATCTGGTGCTGAGGAATCGAACCCAGGGCTTCATGTATAAGAGGCAAGCACGCTACCACTAGGCCATATTCTCAGCCCCTGTCTGCTACTTTTTAATCCCTATCTACTAGTTCCCTTTTCTTTCCCTCACCAGGGTCCAGGCAGGTTTACTGGCTCAGGTGCATACTAGGTCCCGGCCTGCACCAGCTGCTTCAGTCTCCTCTCCTTACCAAGCTGCTGACATGCTGAGACCTGTGGTCCCTCTCCAGCTGGAGGCTGCCCTGGCTGACCCTCAGCTGCCCTGTCTCTGTCCTGATCCAGAGACTAGCCTCAGGGGCCATTCTGCCTTTAACACATGGCCTCTTTCCTCCCAGGGGTCACAGGAGACTGAGCTCAGAGAGCAGTGTATTACAGAGATTTTAATGAAACAGCTCTTCTATTTATTTGTGTTGTTGTCTCCGTTGCCTGGGGCCATGGCACTGGTCCTTGAGTGAAGAGGCTGAGGTTTGGGGGGTGGGGGAGAAGGAGGAGGGCAGGACAGGGCAGAGACCATATAGTTTCTTCCCAATCACCTAGCCCAGCCACTCCTGCACCAATCCTGAATCATTTCCCATTCTACTCCCCCGCCCCCCCCAATTCATCTGAGTCCTGGGGTTCAAACTATTTCTTTTTTGATCCCTACAACCCACACCAAAAGTAAACAGGTTTTCCCAAATGCCAGCCATTCCAACAGAAGAAAAACCAAGGTTAGTCAGTCACTCAGGACTGAAGAACACAAAGCCCAGAACACACCCTGGATTAATCCCTTACAGACTAAAACCCTAGAATAAGGGCTACTTAGACCTATTGTGGGAAACCCAGTCTGCCACAGAGGGATGGGAGGTGCTTCCAAACCAGGTTTCCAGGAAGCTTTCCTATTGTTACAGCTGCATTATGTACTTGGCAAAAAAGGAAAATATATGCTATTGCTTGATGCTTAAATTTCAAAGAAAGAGAGTTGAGTGGAGAAAAATAGTTGTATTACCTCATTATTTCAGAATGAAACAGACAGAAAAATGTTATTTAAAATGTTTTGCAGGCCTGCTGCTGGTACAAGAAGAAAGGAGAAGGAAAAGGATGAGGAGGAAGCGGAGGAAGAAGAGGAGAGGAAAGCTAACAGCAACTTTTTGTGAGGACATGTTTTTATTTATTTGGGATAAATAATGTAAAATGAGATTGATGAGTCATCCATCAATTAGTAAAATGGTAAAAAAAAAAAATCAGAAGTAGGATTTCAAGTGAAAGAGAAGGCCGAGCTTGACTCTCCTTCCTAGAAAGCTGATACTGTGAGTTAAATATGCTTACCAGATGACAGAGAGAACATTTTCTCTCATTCATCACTTATTTATTGAGTGCCTGCTGTGTGCTACATAAGGAGGCTCCTGGACAGAAATGCAGTCTCATAGAAGAGTCTAGAACGAAAGGTCTTGTATGTAATTAAAAACTGACTAAACTCAACAAAACTAAAGGTCAGAGGGCTTGAAGAGTACCCAGCAGAGAGGGTCAGGCTTCCAGCTCTCTAACCCCTCTTGCATTGTTGGTACAACTTTTCATAATGTCTAAGTTAGCACAGTTATTGATTGTTTAGAAGGAAGTCTAGCATGGCTAGCTCCTCCCCACCTCCTTCCATGGTGGAAAACCATTCTGTCCCTCACTGACAATGCATCTGCAAACATTAAGCACTGGCCTCCTGCCCTTCTCATCTCACTGCTGTCCTAGGCACAGGAGATGCATACAAGCAGGAGTAGGGTATGGTTTTTCCTGCCAGGGAGTTTACAGCAGCCTAGGGGCCAGCTCAGGATAAATGGCCATCCATGGCTCCTTTTCCTTCTGGAACCATTCAGAGGAGTGTGACCCTGAAACTTGGATGCGTTTCTAGTTCAGCATCATTTCAACTGGCCTTGTTGAACCAACACGATGATGCCACTGGGACTGGTGCTTTGACTGAGTGCAGCCAACAGCTCTGGGGGTGGGATTGGGGGGCGGGGCTTCTCAGTGAGGACCACATGATAGGTTAAAGCCTCCAGAGAAGGGGCAGAAGACCTGTGATCAGTACCCCTCCTGAGGCCAGATGGCATTAGCCAGAGATTTTCCCTAGGAAACCGAGTGTGAACAAGCAGAGTACTGGCTGTGGAGATGTAATATGTCTTGGAAAATAACAAGTGTTTCTGAAAACTGGAAAAGCACTGACTGTTGAGGAGTCAGTCTTGATGTGCAGGAAGCAGGGCCCATGTGGAGACCACAGGGACCGACACGTTTGGCTTTCTCTTGAGTCTCAGCCCAGGCCAGCCAAAGGCAATGAGTGGAGGAAAAACAGAGCCAGTGCTCAGAGTGGAGCCACCTCACTTATGGCTGTGTGTGTGTGTGTGTGTGTGTGTGTGTGCATGCACATGCATGCAAACCATTCCTAGGACTTGAACTCAAGGCCTGGACATCAGAGATTGGATGCTGTCCCTGAGCTTATTTTGCTTAAGGGTGGTGCTCTACCACTGGAGCCACAGCTCTAGTTCCAGATTTTTTTGTGTGTGTGACTAATTAGAGATGAAAGTCTCATGGACTTTTCTGCCTGGGATGCCTTTGAACCATAATCCTCAGATTTCAGCCTCCTGAGTAGCTTCTTAGGCTTTTCTTCCCAGACTGGCTTTAAACTGTGTTCCTTATATTCTAGCCTCCTGAGTAGTGAAGATTACAGGAATGATCCAGTTGGAAATTAACCTTGTGCTTGCTAAATAGACACTCTACCACTGGAGCCATTTACCTGTGGCTCATTTTTGTTTTAGCTCTTTTTCAGGTGGGGTCTCTTATTTTGCTTGGGATCAGCCTAGACCATGACCCTCCTACCTATAGCCTCTCACATACCTGAGACCACAGACACACACCACCACACTGGGATTATTGATTGAGATAGGAGCTCAGTAATTCTTCTTCTTCTTCTTCTTCTTCTTCTTCTTCTTCTTCTTCTTCTTCTTCTTCTTCTTCTTCTTCTTCTTCTTCTTCTTCTTCTTCTTCTTCTTCTTTGCCCCTGATTGACTTTGAATCCTGATCCTCCCAATTGCACACTAGCTAGATTACCATCATGAACCATAGTGCCCAGCCCCAATTAAAGACTTTTACTATAGGTTTTTCTGTTAGAGGACTCAAGTATAATGGCTTTGTGGTGAAGTATTACACTGAATTATACATCTTAGAATTACTTCTCTAGTATGTTTTCAGATGAGGTGGGCCATGAGAAATGTTCTTTCCCTTCAGCCTTTGGCTTGGAGGACTGTAATTATTTATTTATATCAGACCTAGCATCATTTCAGGTATTCAACCAAACACAAATATAAGGGTTTGGCAGATGTTCTTGAAGTCCACAATCAGTTGACTTTGGGTGGTTATCATAACTGGATGGGATATAATAATTTGATCAGTGAGAAGGCCTTACAGGAGGGTGTCGGCCTCCCTTGGATAGTAGTCTCTCTGCCCGTCCATCCCAATTCTGATCATCTATCTTTGAAGGCTGGCCCAAACACTTTCTTTTATTATTGTTGTTGTTATTATCATTATTTAAAATCACTAAAAACAGTGGGGTTACAGGGAAAGTACATTTCATTTTGGAAAATTTCACCCCTTTCCTCATTCTCTCCAAGTTTTTCCCTCCCATCCCACCCAAAAGTAGTATAGTTCATTGTCAACATTGTATCCAGTAGTACCAATGATGCATTTGTTCACCCTTTGTCCCTCCATTTCTGTGTCTCCCCTCACACTTTCAAAGACTTTCTGACAAGCTCAGTCAGTTTCTCACAATAAATCCCTCCAGGTGCAGATGTCTTGCTTCCCTCGTTGAATTGTGACAGGAACCATAAGAGACAAGGTTTTTCTTTGGCGTTATCATGGCAGAGTCTAGTCCTCTCCATATTATTCCCTAAATAAGGATGCATTACTGAGTTAGGCTACAGCATCAGTGAACTTTGAAATATTATCTTAAGCAAAAGAAGTCAGAACAAAAAAGACCACATATTGTTGGATAAATTTATATAAAATAGTCAGACTAGGCAAATCCAAAGAGAAAGAAAAAAGATGAGTGGATGCCAGGATCCAAGGAGAAGGTAGAAAGAAAAGTGACTACTTATAGACAATAGTATTGTGGTTTGCATAGAAAAGGCCTGCAAAGCTATGAGCCAGACTTTCCTGAAACTGATTTTCTAAGGAAAATAAAAGTCTCAAGAAGCCATGAAATTCCTTTTGAGAACAATAAGAGTATTCTGAACCTACATAGTTGTAATGGTTGTGCTGTTAAACACCACTGAAATGAACATTTTAACTTAATGGATTTATTTAAAGTACTAACTATTCTCTGTGTGTGTAGATGTGTGGTGGTGCTATCTCATTACATTCCTAAGGCTGGCCCCAAACATACAATCCTTCAGCATCAGCCTCCCAAGTAACTGTAATGACAAGTGTATGCCACTGTATCCAGTGTGAAGTCATATTTAAATAAATCTGGTATCTAACTTTAAAGAAAAAAAGGGTCATAAAAGAGAAAAAAATTAAGGGAGACAGAATGGGATTCTGGGAAACCGGTACCTTCTCCAAGGAGGAAGGAAGAAGTGAGCTTCTTTATGTTCTTGTCACTTTTCCTGTTCCTTTTGCTGTTTAGAAGGGGGTTTCTCAAGAGAGAGAGAGAATGTGGTCACAGTGGAAGATCCTTTTTACTGCTGAGGAATAGACCTCCAGAAGTATGTACAGAACTGCTCTAGATGCTACATGGGAAGGAGAACCAAAATCCACACCTGAGATGGGACTAGGTATGCTTTTGTTCTAGGAAAATAGCTGCAACTATTTATATTAAGGGTGTAAGTATTTCACAAGATGGGCTGAGTGTATAGCTGAGTGGTAGAACAATTGCCTGGTATGCATTTTTAATACCCAGCCCTAAAAAGAAATCCAAAATATAAACCAAAACAAAAAACTACCACCAACAAAAAAATGTAGGTAAGTGCTTAGGTTCTATAGGAGTTGAAGAGCTGAGGTTAATGCTTTTTCACAATAATCCTGGGCTCTATATTTTACTATTAAAAGAAGTGCACACATGGAAGCCAGTCTCCATCCAATAATGGCCCGTGGGCAGATGGCTTCTCTCAGGAAGTGTATGTTGCCCCTCGCAGGCAGTACAGTTTGGGCCCCAAGCCTTGTGCTTTCACCTTGTCCCCAGTTGGCCCTCCAATTCTTTACAGAGTCCACCCATCCCTTGCTTTCCTGGCCAGATCCTGTCTTCCCACTCACCACTCCACCCACATCAGACATTACTGGACATTGCTCTGGCCAGCACTGGCTGAAGTCTCTGAGGTGGGACCTCCCGCTCTGATGTCCTGGAATGGCCAGTTTTACTTCCCACACCCCAGCTGGCTTGGCAACTTCAGCCATTCACTCCTACAACCACTCACAGAGCTTTATCATCACTGGGCTGTTCCTGAAGACCCCTCCCCATTCCATCTTCCCACCTGCTGGCTGCAAAGCCCAGTGTCTCCATCTACTGCCTCTGCCTTCTGGACTCCCCCTGCCCACCGCCCCCACCCCCCATCTATCTGTCCTGGGCCCCTCTCTAGAAGCCTGCCTGGCCACACTTGTACCTCCACTTCCTTCCGTATATAGCATTCCTCCATCCTTGACTACTTGGCACACTCAGCTCATCACATCAGTCATCTGGGGGCTTTTGAGGTTGAGGAGAAAAGTTCCATAAGCCAGAACATCAAGGAAGCCTTGCACAAAGCACTCATCCAAGTCCTTCCACTTGGAAAAAATTATACTAAGTGAAGTGAGCCAGACCCAAAGAAACATGGACTCTATGGTCTCCCTTATTGGGAATAATTAGTACAGGTTTAGGCAAGTCATAGCAGAGCATCACAAGGCCCAATAGCTATACCCTTATGAACACATAAGATGATGCTAAGTGAAATGAACGCCATGTTATGGAGACAATTGTTATATCACAGTTGTAACTACTTTCAAAGTCCCATGTGTATCTGTAGCTTCTTTTTTTTTTTTGGCCAGTCCTGGGCCTTGGACTCAGGGCCTGAGCACTGTCCCTGGCTTCTTCCCGCTCAAGGCTAGCACTCTGCCACTTGAGCCACAGCACCGCTTCTGGCCGTTTTCTGTATATGTGGTGCTGGGGAATCGAACCTAGGGCCTCGTGTATCCGAGGCAGGCACTCTTGCCACTAGGCTATATCCCCAGCCCTATCTGTAGCTTCTATTATTGATGATGTTCTTGTATCACCTTCCTGTGGTTGTAACTACACTATCTCTGTAATCTTATCTGAATATATTGGAAACCGTGTATTCTGGTATTGGAACTAGGAAATTGAAAGGCAATACCAAAATTAAGAGACACAGGGTAAAAAAAAGACAAACAACTACAAAAGCAATACTTGCAAAACTGTTTGGTGTAAGTGAACTGAACACCTCAGGGGGGAAAGGGTAAGGGAGGGGGGGAGGGGGGTATGAGGGACAAGATAACAAACAGTACAAGAAATGTATCCAATGCCTAACGTATGAAACTGTAACCTCTCTGTACATCAGTTTGATAATAAAAATTTGAAAAGAAAAAAAAAAAAAAGCACTCATCCATTGCTCCTGGGCAGGCTCCCCACCTCTCCTCTAGCAGGAACTTACCTCCTGACTCACAGAAAACATGCCCTCCCCAAGAACATCTCACCTTCTAGTGACCTAACAGCCCCCCTCCCCCAAGTTCACCTACAATCTGCCTTCTCCACCACTTCTCTCTGGTGTCATAGGAAGAAGCCCCTCTGCATCACAGATTTTCCCAAATCCTTTCCTAGGTATCATCACTACACCCAGGTGCTTCCTTCCCAAGGGTCATATCTTTTCTGACTCCATCTCACACCAGTGGAGGGCGCAGGAGAGCACAGTGGTCAGCCAGGAGATCCTGCACTTGGCTATGTCTCTTAAAGGGCCGAGGCACTATTATTGTGTGTGTATGTGCACGAGCTCCAGTACTGGGGTTTGAACTCAGTACCTGAGCCACAGCTCCTCTTCTGGCCTTTCGGTGGCTTATTGGCAATAAGAGTCTCATAGACTTTCCTGCCTAGGGTGGCTTGCAACTATGGTCCTCAGATCTCAATATCTTGAGTAGCCAGGATTACAGGTGTGAGCCATCAGCACCTAGGTATTATTACTAGGTATCTTATTACCCTCCAACATTATAAGAGTTTCTCAGCTGACTGTTTTGGAGGTATCCAGCAAAGCACTATCAGGAGATAGATTTTTCTTCCTTCTACTCATGAGATCTGGTCCATGAGCCTAGAGATTCCATTTTTCAGATAGAGGAAGGAGGATTCTCACAGTGCTCTCCAGGGGAGACTTAAGGAAATTTTTGTCTATGGAGAGTTGAAGGGAACTAAGCCTTGGCTGAGGTTGACTTTGAAGACAACACTTTTGATCAAGAAACCAAGAAGGTGGAAGGAAATGACAGGTTTGAGTGCCAGGGGTTCACACCTGTAATTCTAGCTACTATAGAGCTGAGATCTGAGGATTGTGGTTTGAAGCCAGCCTGGGCAGGAAAGTCCGCAGAACTCTTATCTCCAATAACCAGTAAAAATAAAACTGGAAGTGAAGCTGTGGTTCAAGTGGTAAAATTCTAGCCTTGAAAAGAATCTCAGGGACAGCACTTAGGCCAAGAGTTCAAACTCCAGGACTGGAAAAAAAAAAAAGTGAAATGAAAGTCTGTAATGAGAAAGGAAGGGAAGGAGCAAACTGATGTCTTCTTCTTGGACAGAGGTAGAGATATCCTTCTCTACCTACTTTAGTTGGTTCTCCTGGTATACTACCAAAAAGTATCAAAAAAATGAAACAACAAGACCTTACAATATTTAAAACATTTTAGATGGACATTGTGGCTCATGCCTATAATCCTAGCTATTCCAGAGGCAGAGATCAAGAGGCACTCAGTTTAAGGCCAGCCTAGGCAAAAAATTAGTGAGTCTTAATCTCAACAAATAAGCTAGGTGTTGTGGCACACATCTGTAATCCTATCCTTGATGGAGGCACAGTTAGGATCACTGTCTAAAATGAGTTTCGAGCAAAAATATGAGACCCTCTCTGAAAACAAAGAAAGGGCTAGGAGTGTAGCTCAAGTGGCAGAAAGAGCACTGCCTAGCAAGTGTGAAGCTCTGAGTTCAAAGCCCAGTACAGAAAAAAATGGTAATAATATGTAGGTGTAGAAGAGGAATGCTGATGAACAAATGCCTGCTATAGAATATGATCTATATGTACAGAGACAGAGTATTTGGGAGGAGCTTGTGTGAAATGGAAAAAGGAAGCAAAAACTAGTCTAGAGATAGGAAGGATCAGGCTTACGGTATTAGGAATAAAGAGTAAGTCAAGCCTGTGAGAAAGCACTTCAGTCTTAGTCTTCTGAGCCAATAAAGTCATTGATGGATGCATTATGCTCCTAAAATATTCATTTCTAGCTGACAAGGGGTTTCCACTAACTTACACGCTTAGATCCCTAAAACTATGCATCTGGAGCCCAAAGGGCCAAGACAACAGGTCTTTATGTAGTTCCGGCACATAGCACACAATGTTAAGACATGAGAAGCACTGGATATTCCAGAGCCCAAAGACAGGAGCAGATGACTCCACTTTCTCTGGACAAGGTAGCTTAAGGAGTCAGGGAAGAAATATTCCAATCTAATCTCCCAGACTTCCCTTACAAGAACAATCTCTCTCTGTCTCTGTCTCTCTGTCTCTCTGTCTCTGTCTCTCTCTCTCCCTCTGTCTCTCTCTCTCTCCTTTCTCTCACTTGTCAAGGGTATGATAAAGATAATAGGTTTTGTGATCTCTCTTGTTAATCAGACAAAAAAATCACAATAATTTGATCTTACCTTCCTGGGTTTCATTTTCTTTTTTACCTTTAAAAAAAAGAAATTGCTCTCTCGGTTGTTAGTTTACATCCCTGTCTCTCTCTTCCTTTCTGGATTTGTTTATCTCTTCTGGTCTTTAAGAGCCCTTTCCTGGCTTGGGTTGGTGTGGATCATTCTTTCCTGTTCTTCTGGGGCTTTGTGCTGCAAGGTTTTCATTGTTACCACCCCTCTCCCCTGCTGAACTGAACTGGAGCGTGGCTCATTATGATGGAGAAGAGCTAAGAGTATTCTCTGCTGGAGCCAAAACACTGGAAGGCCCTGAGCCACATCCCTAGCTCAGATTTGGCTGTACCCAAGACACTCAAGGCCCAATGAGCCCAGAGGCTGCAGGAGCCCCACAAACACATTTGGGGCCTGTCTTTATGAAAGAAAATGATACTCATGCAGGCAGGTGGTACTATTTTGGAGAACATTTTTATGTGCAATTTAGAGTGCACAGTCTACACAAAAGTCAGACAGAAATAATCAGTTTAATGTGTGTCTGCACCGTCATGTGGTCAAGCTTTAGGTGAGAGCAGATTTACACACCAAAATCAAAAGGAAATAGCAGGAGCCGTCTTCTGCTACATTCCATGACAATAAATGGCCACGTGATGGAGGGCTGCCAACCCCACCAACTGCTACCCCTGCCCCTTTTATTCTTTCTCAGAAAGAAAATTCATTTCCAGCATGCAGGAGTGCACCTATTAAGTATAAATTTTGATGAACAGAGGGCTTGTACAAACAAAGATCACAGACAACTTATCAGGCAGTTTTCCTTAAAATGAAGTATAAAGGAGTTTACAGGAAATCTTGAGAGGTGAATATGGATTCTCTGAGCATGGTCTACAGGAGATATTCAAATCACAATGCTTTACTTCTTTGTCATACATCATTTGCTGTTGTGGATTATTGTTCAAGGAAAAGGGGGCCATTTGCTTCCAGACTAGGATGGTGAAGTAACAATAGTTGGCTAATATTTTTTAAGGTCTACAAAAATTTTCAGCAAGTTCAAGTTGCAAATGGATTCTTTTCAAAAGCAAACTACCATCCAGGCACTGGTGGCACACACCTATAATCCTAGTTACACAGGAGGTTGATATCTCAGGATTGAAGTTCAAAGCCAGTTGGGACTAGAAAGCCCATGAGACTCTTATCTCCAATTAACCAGCAAAAAGCCAGACTTAGAGGTGTGACTTGAGTAGTAGAGTGCTAGTCTTGAAAAGTGAAAGGAACAACAACCAGGCCATGAGTTTAAGTCCCAGTACCAGCATACACACAAAAAACACTAGTGGAAGTGTCCAAGGTAAATGTATCAAGAGATGAAAGTGCTTAGGACATGCCTTGGGAGATCTACATACAGGATATGTGTCACCCTTTGGCTCCTAATGCCACTTAGTCAGTGGGGACTTAGCAAAAGCAAGGTTTATTCCATTGCCTCACTGAAAGCCGGAGAGAAGTATTCCCCCAAATGGAATAACTGTGATAGGGGAGATTTTTTGTTGCTTTGTTTGTTTTGAAGCAAAACAATATTGTTCTTGCTGTGATGAATTTGTACTTGAAGTTTGAAAGGAGGAGGAGGAGGAGGAGGAGGAGGAGGAGGAGGAGGAGGAGGAGGAGGAGGAGGAGGAGGAGGAGGAGGAGGAGGAGAGTCAGGCAGGCAAAGGCCACAATTTCAACACATGTGTTCTCATTTATCAAGGGGTGGTGCTCGGTGTGAAGGGGGGAAAATACCAGGGGTGAAAAGATTCAAGGAGATCAAATTATTTCTCCATTTGTCTCAAAAGGAAAAGGGAAAAAAAAGGAAATAAAGAGGGAAAGAAAATCATTTCCTGATGTTGCTGTCCCATGCAAGCCAGGGGTGAGGGGGAGTGGGAGAGGAGCGACTTTATTTTTCAGAGACCTGTGTCCTAGGGTGTCCTGAACCTCCCAGGGTGCAGGCTGTGGCTGTGGAATTTGAAAACAGCAGGGGCAGAACAGAAGTCACATGGGTGTCTGTACTTCTCATTTCTCACATGTCCTCCTCACCTCACCTGGGTGAATCTGCTCCAGGAAAAAGAAACTGATTCAACTCAGTGCATGTCAGGATATTTTACATGCACACCCCCCCCCACACACACAATGTCTGCAAAGTAGGTATGATTGTCCCAATTCTATATAGAAGCAAAAGGTACCCATTAAAACAAATATATATGCATACATATGTATATATATCCTTAAGTGGTTGTACAAAAGGGTGTCAGCTCAACCTGTCAGTTTGTGATGTAATCACCAATGCATTTTTTAACTAGATTTGTATCTTTAAGTCACTGTGTGGACAAATTGCCATTCAACGAAACAGTTTATGAATACAATGCATATTTTTTGTTGTTGTTGTTGTTGGTCGTGGGGCTTGAACTATGGGCTTGGGCATTGTCCCTGAGCTCTTCAGCTCTATCACTTTGAGCCACAGAGCCACTTCTGGTTATTTGGTGGTTAACTGGAGAGTCTCATGGACTTTCCTTTCCGGGGCTGGCTTTGAACTGTGATTCACAGATCTCACTGTCCTGAGTAGCTAGAATTACAGACATGAGCCACTGGCGCCTGGCATACAATGCATCTTGATCGGTGTTACCGCTTTTCATCATTCCTCCCATCTCTCCCAACTCCACCCATCCCGTCAGTTGATATAGTTTTGTTTTCATGTTTACATGGAATATCACAACTTCATTTGCCACTCTTCCTGTCTCCATTCATGTGTTCTCTCCTCTCTTGACCTCACCTACTCTCCCTGACAACACATACTTCAGCTTCCTGGTATACATTTTGTTAAACTGTAAGAGATTGTTCAAATGAATTACACCATTGCAATCCTCCCCTATATATACCATACTTCAGTTAACAAGTTCGTGTATAAATGGAAATGTCCCTGCATATAATATAATATATATACATATATACTCATAATTTAGACCTAACTTCCACATGTGAGAGAAAGCATGCATCCTTTGTCTTGCTGAGCCTGGTGTCACTTAACATAATTAAAATGTTTCATACCTCTTATGGGACTCATTCAAAGTGGCATAACCACTAGTAACTGGGCTGGGGTAGCAAGGGCCCAATTGCATGGGCACCAAATTCTTCTAGTTATTTCCCCTGCTTCTCTATGCCTGCCCCTGAAACAGAAGCTGGACATTGTAAAGTTTTTAGAGCATCCAAGGATAAAGGACACAATGATCTCCCCCCACTACTAAGATGCTGTTAAGTAAGAAAAACGAATGTGTTAGATGGATGCACTGAAGGAGAAAAAGTGAGAACAACACATGGAGACTTATTTGGGGAAGAGGCACTGTGCCTTCCCATGCTTGTGAGGTGAAGGGAAACAAGCCAGTGCTAGAGGCTTCCTAAGTCTGCTGCACCACTGCAGAGTAATCACTCACCACCCACTGGAGGCTAGGCCAGCAAGGCCCCTCCGGTCAACTTAGCTGTACTATGACCCTTGACACTTACTGATGAGCAGTTGATTGGCCAAGTTCACAGCACACTGGGGGAGAGGGAGTGAGGAAGCCCTGGGGCTGCTCAGCTCATGAATTAAAGTTTTCTCCCCCCCCCCCACCATCCCATACCTTCACCATGGGGACTATGCATTTATCCTAGGAACTTAACTCTACATCCCCCAATTGTTTTCTTTCAGACTGTTCCACAGAGTCAAGGACACTGGCAGAATTCAAGGGGTGGGTGATGGTCTACCTTTTCACAATTGTGGTATCACCATGACCTTGAGCACTGGCTGGGAGAAAGCTGGGCTCTGTCCCCAATTTTCCCACAACTGAAAAGAGAAGGCCATATGATTCTGAAGATGAGGCCTCTGCAATTTTGAAACAGGAATCCTTTGCTTCTCTTTGAAGTAAAATGTGACCGCATTGTTTTTCCTGACGATAATGAATGGAGTCAAGAGAGAGGAAGGCAGAGGGGAAAGAGCATGGAGAGCAGGCAGTAGTCACACCAAGTAAAATTATCCCAGTCCTGTCTCAGGGGATGGGGAGGTGGGGGGCGGTCATGGTGCTGCAATGGCCACATCATAGGTTTGGTATAAGGGGTGGTGAGGCACCACCAAGTCTCAGGAGGCCCGTTCACCTACCAGTCTCCTGCCACCTTTGTGAAGAGGCAGCTCTGGGGACCTGAAAAATGAATGGGAGGAGCATGAAAAGAAATCAATGCCTTCCTGTAATGTCACCAACAGAAAAAGGAAGCAAGGGGAACGCTGCAAGTTTGGGAGCTCCAGGCCTCCTTCCCCCTCTGAGGCAGTAGCACACGCATGCATCTCTGCACATCCCTCCTGTGCCTGCTCAATGACACTCTGTGTCCTCCACCTCAGTGAGTGATCCCAAGCCATAGGCTTCTTTGGCCCCCATCCTACCTAAGTAGCAGAAATAGAAACACCTGGAAAGCCAGCAGCCTGGCCCAGAGGCAGTTGCTGGAGAGCTTATGATTGTCCCACGATGGTCCCAGAGACCCTCGCATCTGGGCATTCACATCCTTCGTAACATACCCAAACTTTGACACATGCACAAATGTAATACATATAACGCACACAATTCATATAACAGTACATAACAACAAAAGTAACAGTGCTGAGAGGGCTAAGGCTAGATTATAAGAATCTATAGGTTGACACTAGCAGATCATGCCTGTAATCTTGTCAAGCTATTCAAAAGACAGAGATTGGGAGGACATAAATTCCAGGCTCACACAGACAAAAAGTTTGTGAGACCTTCATCTCAATAGGGAAAATTAGATGTGATAGTGTATGCCTGTGATTCCAGCTATGGCAGGAAATGTAAATAGGCACTGTTAATCGGGTCCAGGCTGACCTAACCAGAGGGGGATGGGGAGGAGAGAAGAGAGAGAGAGAGAGAGAGAGAGAGAGAGAGATTGAGGAGGCAGAGGAAAAGGGAAAGGAAGAGAGAGAAAGTTTATTTTAGAAATAACAAAAGCAAAATATCTAGGGCTGTGCCACAAGCAGTAGTATGCTTGCTTAGCAAACATGAAGCACTGAGATTAATTTCCAGTGTCAGACGAAGAAGAGGAATAAGAATAAGAAGAAGAAGAAGAAGAAGAAGAAGAAGAAGAAGAAGAAGAAGAAGAAGAAGAAGAAGAAGAAGAAGAAGAGAAAAGAAATAAAGGAGGCTTCTATCATAAGCTAAGCTCTTTCCTAGTCATTTACCCTGTGTGTGGAAAGCCAGCCATTATGTCCTGGAGACCTTTAGGGTGAGTTTCATATACAGTTATCAAATGGTCATGGTTTGAAGTGGGCAAGTGTTTATTATTAGGAAATTATGCTTGATCTCCCAGGGTGGGGCCAATATGTGAGTGTCCAAAGAGGAGAAAAGCTTGCCAGCAGCCATTGGAAGTAGACTTTTCATATTCAAACAGGCTCAGGCACCAGCTTGCCTGAAACCTAGGTGAGCTAGTCTCAATTCCTAGTTCATGGAAACTGTGAGAAACGGAATTCTGGAATAATTTGTTACAATTTGTTACAGCAATAGACTAATCCATTTGTCTTTATATTTTACCCTTTGCTGTAAGTTTTTATTATACATTGCTTCAGCAAATATCTAAAGTATACCTAATATACACTAGGTTTTGAGTTAGGGGCTTTCCAAAATGATAGAATCAGTGCAGAGTTTTTAAGTGTAGTCTAATCCAAGTGCTGTTGGCCTGTAATTCTAGCTACTTAGGAGGCTGAGATCTGAGGATTGTGGTTTGAAGCCAGCTCAGACAGAAAAGTCCCCACAAGACTCTTATCTCCAATTAACCCCTCAAAATAGGAAGTAGAGCTGTGGCTCAAAGTGGAAGAGCTCTAGCCTTGAGCAAAAGATCTCAATGACAGTGCCCAGATCCTGAGCTCAAGCCCCACAACCACCACCACCAACAAAAAAAGCCAAACAAACAAAGTAAAGCCTAGTAGACACAACTCAGGGAGGAAATGAAGCTTCCAATGAGTAGAGAAGAGCTGTGGAATCATGGGGCATTTTGGGGAGAAGAACCAGAATGGTGGGTAGAGGACAGTCAGCAATTCCCAGCCAGGAGGTATGTGGAAGGGACATGAGAATGGAGAGTTGGACTCATAGGCAAATTATCAAGCCCTAGATCTTCTGGAACCAAGGGTAATCACAAGAACTCAGGAGATTATTCCCATCATGATTCCTGGAGAGAAACCCTGAGAAGAAAGTCATTATTATGATTATGATTATGATTATTATTATTATTGAAAGCTTAGGTATCGGCCATCCCAGAGGACCACATGGAGATAAACACAGGCGGGAGAAGAAGGTTCATAAGGAGGTTTATTAGTGGGGTCATAGTTCCCACGGGAGAGGGAGCTAGATGGCACGTTATCCAGGTGGCATCTTCTCTCTCTGGGGGTAAAGGGGAAGTAGGTATTGAGTAGTAGTGGCTCATTAGGTATGGGTGGATCTGGGGGCTAGTGGGAGGAGCTGAGGACCTGAGGCTAGGGAATGCTAACATTCTCCCATTTGTTGTTTATTAATATCAGAGGAAGGGTACCAGGCTGGGAGTATGGATGGAGGTTGTTTCTTCTGGAGCTACTTCGTGCTGTAAAGGGGCGAAGTAGTCAGGGGTCCCTGATTCGCCATTTGGCCTGGTACCATCTAAGAAGTATTTGACAGTTTGGTTGGTAAAAGTCCTCATCATTTCCACAATATGGTTATCAGGGCTAATAGGTGTCTGGTGTCCTTTGGCTACCTCCTGCAGCTTGGGCACATCAAGGAGTCCCTGGGCCTGGGGTCCAGATCTGCACTGGGCAGAGCAGTGTAGTAAGAGGATGGCCTTGAACTGCAAGTTCCCAGGTGGCAACCTCGGTGAGGGATGTTATCTTGTTAAAAGAGACTTTTGAAAAGGTCAGGCAAAAGGCTGACAAGTTCACAGGACCAGTTAACATGAACAACATGGGAGAACACACCCTGGGCACAAACCAGAAAAGTTCCATTTGGAACGTAAACCCAATTGTGGCCCGTTACAAGGAAGGAGGAATTCAAGGAATTTTGCATGCCCATTACCTGGGGGATGGGTGGAACTCCACCTCCAAGAGTTTTTGGAACTTTGATGGAACCAAGATGGTGCTTGCTAAAATTAATTCTATTGTCCACGTGGTCAATGCTAAAGTAAACAGGATTTAGCCAACAACAACAGAACTTAACTGAATCTCCAAGCTTAACAACCATCAATCAAAGCAGATGTTAAACAAATATTGGTACCTGTGGAAGCTAGTACCAGCCCATCAAGGCAGACAGGCAGAGTTTAGAGAGAGGCAGAAAGAGAGAGAGAAAGAGAACTCCATCCGCCTGAGCGCTCATAGAAGTTATGTAAGTCCAAATTTGTAAGATTGTGAGCAGCTTTAGACTGTTCCCCACTTGATAAGTGACCAGTGGAGCTGAACTAGAGAAAATCCAAGCTCCCGGCTAACGGTCAGTCACCCTGGTTGGAGTTTGAAATCTGTTGTGGTGGATGATTGTGTCCCTCCCATGGTAAGTGATTAGTGGAGCTGAGGAGTTAAATACCAAGCGTCCTTGGTATTACTCTGGTCAGCTGAAATGTGAGAGACAATCAGTGATGGAATCGTCACCCCAATCACTGTGTCTTGGACTGAGCACGGAGTGTGGCCCTGTGGCTGCGGCCCTGTGGCCCTATGCTATGGTCATTGAGTGGGGCTCGGAACTTAGCGCCAAGATTTTTGGTGTGGCCCAGAAGCCACGGCCCTGTGGCCCTATGGTAAATCGGAAAATGGGATCCGAGCCCTCGTTTAGATGATCACTTACCCTGGGTGTGAGGGCAAATTTGTAGATTGTCGTGGTGGATGGGAGTAGAGCGCTTAGTCAGGAGAAGTTACCTCGGTGGTCATCTGGGTGGGCTTAGGACAGCAGAATAGGTCCCAGAGGCAGCTTGGACCCCCCAGAAATGGGGGAGCAAATCCACCGGGGAACCTATCTCGGGTTCGGCACCAATAAAAGCATAGGTATCGGCCATCCCAGAGGACCACACAGAGATAAGCACAGGCAGGAGAAGAAGGTTCATAAGGAGGTTTATTAGTGGGGCCATAGTTCCCACGGGAGAGAGAGCTACATGGCATCTGCAACTTATCCGAGTGGCATCTTCTCTCTCTGGGGATAAAGGGGAAGTAGGTAGTGAGTAGGAGTGGCTCATTAGGTATGGGTGGATCTGGGGGCTAGTGGGAGGAGCTGAGGACCTGAGGCTAGGGAAATGCTAACAATTATTATTATTATTTACAATTTTTAGTAGCATCAGTTAGTTATACAAGGAGGTTTAATTGTATGTCCATATATTCATACAAGGAACCTTGACTAGACTCACCTTCATCATTCTTCTTCCTCCTCCTCCTCCTCCCACCACCCAGATCAAATTAAATAAGCTTCATCATCTATTTTCACACATGAACATAAAGTGCCTTGGCCATTTTCACCTTCCCTCCTTCACTTTCTCTGCTTACCCTTCCCCTCTTATTATACTCTATACCAGACGGGTCCTGTTTTACATGCCTGGCCTTCATCCTCCCCTGTAATCCTTACCAGCATTTGTTACAGTTTGTCTTAATAATGGCCATTCGGACTGGTGAGATGGAATCTCAATGTCTTTGTGCCTATTTCCTTTATGGCCAGGAACAGTGAGCATTTCTTCTTTTTTTTTTTTTTTTTTTTGTCATTTTGCTTCGTTAGATTTTCTGTACATCAACATTAAACAGGCTGAGAAAGAAGGCAGGGGAACAATTCTACTCACAATGGACCAAAAAAGGGGGGGGGGGGATTATCTTAGCTATGGAAGTGAAAAATCTCTATAGTGAAAACTATAAAACATTGAAGAAGAAAATTTAAAAGATGCTTATGAATCAGCTGAATCTATTTCATAAAAATGTTTGTGCCATTATGTTCATCACAGCACAACTCATCATTGCTAAAACATGGAGCCAACTGAGATGCCCCTCAGCAGATGAGTGGATCAGGAACATGTGGTACATATACACAATGGAATTCTATGCCTCCATCGGAAGGAATGACACTGCCCATTTGTAAGGGAATGGAAGGACTTGGGAAAATATCATACTAAGTGAAGTGAGCCAGACCCAAAGAAACATAAACCCTACGGTGTCCCTCATGGGAAATAGCTAGTACATGAATAGGCTAGTCATGGTAGAAGATCAAAATACTCCAATAGCTACACCCATATGACCACAGAAGAAGATGCCAAGTGAAATGAATTCCACATTATGGAAACAAGAGTTATACCACGGTTGTAATTATTCTCAACATGCCATGTGAACTTGTACTACTTTTATCTCTCTTTTTCCTTGTCTATTTATTTGACTGATTGGTTTGTTTAGTTTTGTTTCTCTTGTACTCGCTTCCTGTTGCTGTACCCTTGCTACCACTGCATCACATCCGAGTACCCTGGATACTGTTTATACAGGTATTAGAACTGGGGAAGGGAGAGGGAATACCAAAATCAAGAGACAAAGAACAAAAAGACAAACCATTAAAAAAAACAACAACACTTACAAAAGCATTTGGAGTAAACCAACTGCACAACTCCTGGGGGGAGAGGGGAAGGGGGAAGGGGAGGGGGGAAATGAGGGAGGAGGTAACAAGTAGAACAAGAAATGTACTCACTGCCTTTCATATGAATCTGTAACACCTCTGTATAACACTTTGACAATAAAGAAAAAAATTAAAAAAAATTATTATAAGGGTAGTGTCAGAGGGGTTACCCTTATATAAGTAACTGTAAGATAATGAGTACCTTTCTTCTGAAACAGTTTTGCCCCCTCCCTTGTTTTCTCCCACTTTCCCTCCTCTCCAACATCACTTCTACCCAAGTTGTAAAGTTTATTTCCAACATAGTGTCTTGTAAGTATCACTGTTGCATTGGCTCACCCCTTGTCCTTTGTCTCTGCACTTGGTTATTCCCCTTCACTTCCCCAAATCAGATAAATGTATATACCAGATGCAGGGTACCAAAATGAAAAACAGTGACAACAGGGGATAAACCAAGGGGGGGCGGGCAAAAGAAAAAGAAATAACTTCATATAAAAATCTTCATAGAAAAAAATAACTTTTATAAAAAAAGTCTGTGGTACCTAAAGCAATCTACAGATATAATGCCATCCCTATCAGACTCCAATAGCATTCTTCTCAGAAATAGAAAAACCAATCCATAAATTCATAAGGAAGCACAAAAGGCCCTGAATAGCCAAAGCAATCTGGATAAAAAACAAAGCAATGTAGACCAATAGAGCTATAGTAACAAAAATAGCAAAGTGCCGCTCCCCCAAATAGAAAGACCAGTGGAACAGAGCAGAAACCCACCAGCTATGGTCTTCCTTCCTTCCTTCCTTCCTTCCTTCCTTCCTTCCTTCCTTCTTTCCTTCCTTCCTTCCTTCCTTTCTTTTTTTTTTTTTAACAAAGAAGCCCGAACTATATGTTTGGGAAGGACAGCCACTTCAACAAATATGGTGGCAAGAGAACTGGATATCCACATGCAGAAGACTGAAGCTGAATCTCCATCTCTTGCTCTAACAAATATCAATTCAGTGGATCAAGGATTGTGCCTGAACCCTTAAAATGACTACAGGAACAAGTAGAGAAAACAAGAGAGCATATTGGCATAGGCAATAACTTCCTGAGTAGAATTTCAGTCATGTTGTAAATGAGAGCAAGGACTGACCAATAGAGTTGCATGAAACTAAAAACCTTCATAACAAGGGAAATAGTAATTAAAGAGACTTACAGAATGTGGAAAAAAAATCTTTGTCAGTTGTATACCAGATATGGGATTTATAACAAGAATATACAGGGAACTTAAAAAGTAAACTCCCAAAGAATCAACAAGCCTATTAATAGGAGGGCAAATGGACAAAAGAGACAATTCTGGAAAGACTGGTTTTTGTTGCTATTTTTGTGTGCTTTTTTATTTTGCCACTGCTGGGACTTTAATGCAAAGCTTTGTGCTCTTGCTTAGCTGTTTTCACTCAAAGCTGGTATGCTACCATATGAATGATACTTCTATTGGTAGTATTTTGCTGGTTAATTGGAGATAAGAGACTCTCTGCTCTGAACCATCATCCTCAGATTTCATCCTCCAGAGAAGCTAGGATTACAGATGTGAGCCATCAGCACCAGGCTAAGGCTGATTAAGTTTTAAACAACAGAAATGATTATCTTACCATCTGTAAGGCCAGAAGTCTGACATCAAGATATCCCAGGGTTGTTGCTTGCTTCTGAGGCTGTTCATGAGGATGTGTTCCAGGCCCTTCTTTCCTCTGCTGTTTTTCTGATAGTCAATTCTGTGGCCTTCCTTTGCTTCTGAGTGACACTCCCTCTCTCCATGGGACTCAGCCTCCATCTTCACAGGATTTTCTCCCTATCTATGTACCATCTAAATTTCTCCTTTCCATAAGGACATTGGCCATATTAAATTAGGGCCAGCCCTCATGACTTCATCTTAAGTTCACAACATCTCCAAAGACCCTGTTTCCAAGATAAGATGGCCAGTTTTCAATACTGTGTAAGCTCCAAGGAGGCTTTCTGAAGGGCATAATTCAAGTGATAGGGGTAGCTTGAGGAAAGTCTTTTGAATCACCCAGAAGTCTCTGAAAATTTGCCTATTCTAGAGGATCATCACAATGTGCCCTGAGCTGTTAGTGTTGTGAAAGCACAGTCATTCTTTTAGTGTTAGTGGGAAAAGCTATGCTATCCATGTTCTGTTTTTCTGTTTTTGTTTTCTTTCAGTTGAGTATTGATTTGCTCCAGCTGCTATAACAAAGCACCATACACTAGATGACTTAAAAAGAACAGAAATACATTTTCTCATACTTCAGGAGGCTGTAAGTTGCACATCAATGAACATGCTAGACCTTTTCTCCCAAAGCCTCTCCTTATGGTGTGCCAATAACCATCTTCTTCCTTGTCTTCACCTGGTCTTTTCTGTTGTATTCCTGGGTGGTATCCTGTTAAGAGGATACCAATATTATTGGTTAGTGCCTTCACCTATGAAAGGAAATTGAGGGCTCTTTAAATATTAGGGAGAGAGAGTGAAGTCAATGGGGTGGAGCAGATGGAAGCAGAGTGAGAAGGAAGTGTGTGGGGGTGGGGGTGGTGAGCAACGTTATTTCGCCCGAAGAGTTTCAAGGTTTCATCAGGCTCTGTGTTTGTCAGGAGCATCAGCATCAGATGTGGCCTTGGTCCCAGGCTCTTTTCCAAGAGCACTGGTTTAATTTTTCAAGTGTAAAGGGAAGGGAGATGTTTCAGTGGTTCTGCAGAAAGAATGGTCCTAAGATATGGGTGCCACAGGGGAGGTGGGTGCTTTAGATTACGTTTTTTTCCATCACCCTAGGGACTCTCATTTTAGCTCAATTACTTTTTGAGGTAGTGGTAGAAATAGTGTTTGAACTCAAACCTTTGTGCTCTCTAAGCAGGTGCTCTATTACGGAGTCAACTTCTAGCCTTCGGTTGTTTTAGTTTTGGTTTTATTTTTGACATAAAATCCTGAATTTGGGCCTGGGCCCAGCTCTAGACCAGAATCCTTCTACTTATGCCTCCCTACAGGGTTATAGGCATGAGCCACTCTGCCCAACACAATGACTTCTTTAAGTTCTGATTTCTAAATACAGCTACATCCTGAAGTCCTGGGGGAATTAGCATCTAGATTTTAGGATAAGGACACAATGTTGAAAATAGTTAAGAGCTGCAGAGGAAAGCAGTTGTTATTTATTTAGGACCAACATGGCAATTTTAATTTGGTCATTAAGATTAGCTGACAAATGTCTTTCTTTGGAGGTACTTCTCTTATTACAAGGCCATCCAAGGCTATTCCTTGACTCTTTAAAGGCTCTGTGTCAGCACATAGACTCTTGGTGGGGGAACCCCCTTTCTTCTCACTTTCTCTGATCATCCCCTGGGTCACAGGCGCAAGCTCTGAGGAGTAGTTCTCTCTCCTGTCAGGGTAGAGTGGCTGTCAGACCCATAGGGCCCAGCAGAAAAAAAAGACTTCTGTTTGGAGTCTTCATTTTCTCATATTTTCTCTTCAAAACTAGCCTGTCTTATATCTTCCTTTCTTATTTTTGTTCCTAACCCCCTCTGTTGCTCTTCAATGTCGTTTTAAAGTGAAAACACATGGCTGCAAACCCTGATCCCTCCATTTACTCAGGTGCACCTACTTATTCAATTTAAACTGGAAGGCTAGTTTACAAACTTTCAAAAATACGTCCTGGGCCAATGAGGAGAACTGTGTAAACATAGGTCTAATTTCACTTCTACTTCTTTCATTTCCTTCTTTCTTTCTTGCAACTGGCCTTCCTAGAATAAAAAAAAAACAGCACCTCAGAGTTGGTGCATGCACACACACACACACACACACACACACTTTTTTCAGGAAGTTTCTTGATTTCTAATTCTGTGACATTATAAACAGACCTGAGCCAGAAACAGAATCTCAAAGAGATGGTTTCCAGAAAACTGTCAATGAACATTAGAGATGTCATTCAACACAAAAGACAGAGCACTGGATTGTTAGAGAAATGATTAAGTGAACTCTTCTTTCTTTTCTCTTCATGAATAAAACACTGACACTAGTTCCTCTGTTACTCTGAATTTCTTTTACATTAGGAAGAAAAAGGAAGACAGAATGAGAAAATAGAACTGAGGAAATAATTTTGGCAGTCCAGCTTTTCATATTTTTGTACTGAGGAATGAAAATGGGAGAGTGAATTAACCTTGAGAAATTGAGAATAAATTCAAGTTCCTTTATCCTATAATAACCAATCTTATTCTCTTTTAAATTCTTTGACCTTACCTAATCATACCATTTTAATTTCACACATCTGGAATATACAGAATCATAAAAAATGAGTGATATTGGACAGTAAGGTATATCAATTTGCCATTATGTGTAGGGCTCAGGAGCACATGTTACATGAAGTGTTTTACATAACCTGTTCACTATGGACTTGCCTATTATGATTTCAATATGAAGCATGGAATCAAAATGCTCCTGTATTGAATGCTTGGTCCTCAGCTTGATGATTGGATCCTGAGGGCTCTGACATAATCAGTGGACTAATCCATTCATGGATTCATTTCATGTCATTATTGGGAGGGCATGGGAACTAGAAGGAGAAACTAATTAGAGACAGTAGGTTATTGGGGGGCATTTCTTTGGAGATGATATCTTGTTCTGAGCCCCCTTCTGTCTTGTTCTCTATTTCCTGGCCGCCACGAGATGCCACACACACCCTTCTTGCAGTATATTCTGCCCTATCATGACCCAGGAATAACAGAGCCATTTGAGTTTGGATTGATTGACCCCCAAATTAAACTTGCCTCTTAAAGGTGAATTTTCTCCAGTATTTTATCACAGCACCCAAAAGTGAGTAACATATTGCCCAAGATAGCTTGAACAGGTACATGATTGATGATTCAACCCTTTGCCTGTGACAGGAAAGGTATTATGCATCCTCTCAGCCAAGAGGTATACTCGTGTGGGATTTTTCATCTTCTCACATAGCTCCTATGAACCACAGAGAAGCAACATCTTTGGCAGAGGCAGAATCATATCCTCCCCAAATTTATGTGTGGAAGCCTTAATTCCTTACTTCAGTTGTAGTGTAAAGAGGAGGCCTTAGGGAGATACTTAAGGTTAAATGGGGTCATATGGGTGGGGCTCTAATCAGTTAGGCCTGTGATCTTTTAGGAAGAAGAGAGTCAGAAATATTTTCCTTTCTATTAGAACACTGTCCCAAGTTGCTTCTCAAGCTGAGGAAAGAGACCTCGCTGAAAAACCTAATAGCAACTGTTTCCCTTATTGTATCTAGGGAGCCACACTTCTCTCCTTTAGTGGGTCATACATGTTGCTCTATGCAGAAGCTTCAGTGACAGACCTTGGAAATGTTCTTTTCTTTTTTTTCTTCTTCCTTTCTTCCTTTCTTTCTACCTTATATATGCAGTACTGAGGCTTGAACTCAAGGCTTCATGCTCTCCTTTAGCTTTTTCACTGAAGGCTAGTGCTCTACCATTTGAATCACATTCTACTTCCACCTTTTTGATGGTTAATTGGACATTCCAGTCTCATGGATTTGTCTACCCAGGATGGCTTTGAACTGTGATTTTTTTTAATATCTCAGCCTCCTGAGTAGCTAAGATTCCTTTCATGAGTCACCAGTACCTCTATTCCTTGTTCTTGTTATCCTCCTCCCCCCTCCGCCTTCCCCTCCTCCTCGTCCTCCTCCTCCTCTTCTTCCTCCTCTTCCTCCTTCATCTTCTCCTTCCTCTTCTCCTTTTTCTTCTTTTCCAGTGCTAAGTCTCTAATCCAGAACCTTGTATATGTTAGGCAGGTACCGTACCACTGAGCTACATCCCCAAGCCCTTGGACAAATTCTTGAATGTAGGACTTCAGGGGCAAAATGAAAGAATAGCTATCTAGCTTCATCCTCAGAAAGCAAAACAAATATTGACTGAATATGTCTAAAACTATCCATTTTTATTTTAAGATTTAACTTTTATTTCCTGCTTGAGTTAACCCTGGAGGAAAGCCATCCTGAGATGTGACTTGGGGTTTTACTCTCTCCTTCCTGTTGTTGTACATGAATTTTTGTGCAGAAGTGTTTGATCTGTGGATGTGTAATCATTGGGATTTGTTTTCAGAATGTGATCTTAAACACATAATTTCTAAAGAGACTTCCTCTTTTCTATGGTTTCTCATAAGCATTTGAAATTGTTTATTAATTATTTCCTTCCCAGGCCTCCTGGCAGGGTCTCATCATTCCTGAGGTTATTTTACTTTCCTTCTCAGCTCATCAGCATAAGGGGAATTGCTGGTTAGTTTCTACAGGAAATGATCCCTTGAATGAATCATTTCTTGCTCCGAGTGGCAAGTTATTTCTTTTGTAAAGGATGTTATTTCTTTTGTAAACTATCATGTGCCAGTTTTTATAAGACTGTCTAAGTCCAGAAAGAGAGCTGTTCATTACGATCCTGCTTGCTTTCCAAAGGACTATGGGGAATGTAAGCAGTTATGCTAATTCTTAGACCTTCAGGGACTTCCTGTGGGGCACATAGACTCTATCCTCTAGGTCTTGGTTTGGTGACCACAGACACAAAACCAAGTGTGAATAAGTCAGGCATGTCAGATACAATGCCTAAGAAACTTCTCAGGTTCTTTGTGGATGTGTTACCTTGAATAGTTTGTTGCCTAATATTTTGTTTGCCAAACTGATGTGCAATCAATAGCAAGCTAAAGGAAACCTATGCCTTGAGTTTTGCTTTGATCTATAACATGGTGAAATTTGAGTTCTGGGGGTTTTAAGGATATGAAATTTTACAAGTGGATTCCCCACTTACAATCCTGGAGCCCCCTTTATCCCAGAACAACTGTTACACCTAGAACCTGGTCACTTTAATTCCTCTGATATCTGATCAACAACCTTGCATTGGTTAAGGTCCCAGGAAAAGACATGCTCTCTTTGGACTGATAACAGTCATTTTGTTTCTAATGAGTAAGACCAAAATGGGCCATCATGTCATTCTTGTTATTCCTATGCAGTGGATTCTGA
Source organism: Perognathus longimembris pacificus (assembly GCF_023159225.1). Taxonomy (NCBI): domain Eukaryota; kingdom Metazoa; phylum Chordata; class Mammalia; order Rodentia; family Heteromyidae; genus Perognathus; species Perognathus longimembris. The sequence continues at coordinate 50,689,771 of NC_063163.1, forward strand.
GAAGCAGGCTCTATAATACATGGGATGATAAAGACTTAGGTTTTCTTTTTCTTCTACTCAGGACATGGCTTCTTCCATCGGGCCAGAGAGGTAACCTGTTTGCCACCTGTGCTTCATCGAATCTCTGCTACCGTTTGGATCTGGAAGGAAAACAACTGTAATTACACTGGCCATGGTCCTATTGATTCTTGCTCATGGTGGCATGATTCTCTCTCTCTCTCTCTCTCTCTTTCCCTCTTTCCTTCATGCATTACTCCTTGCTCTCCTCATCATCCTTTCCTTCTCCTTCTCTTTGATACACATACTATATTTGAGAGCAAGACAGACAATGAGAGAGAGAGAGAGAGAGAGAAAGAGAGAGAGAGAGAGAGAGAGAGAGAGAGAGAGAAACAGACCAAGACAGCAGCCAGAGAGCACTCATAGTCTATTAAATAAGAATGTCCATTTCTCCAGGTACAAATTTGTATTTATTTTTCAGGTGCTCAGAAATTACCACAAGTAAAGCAATAGTGTCACTTTGTGTGCCTGTGTGCATATGTGTGTGTGTGCTTGTGTGTGTGTGCAGAAATGAGACAAATTAAAGCCTTGTGCTTGTGTACTTGTTTGGCTTTTCTTTTTCTTTCTTTCTTTCTTTTTTTTCAAGACAGGCACTCTACCACTTGAGCCACACTTCCATTTCCAGCTTTCTGCTGGCTAACTTGTGATAGAATGGGCTGGCTTTGAAATTCAGTCCTCTGATCTCAGCCTCTGTAACAGCCAAAATTACAGGCTTACGCCCTCAGGGCCCAGCTGGTTTTTGTTTTGAAAGAAGATTTTGCTGTACAGCCCAAGATGGCCTCAAGTTCGTAATCTAGTACCAATATACTTAATTATTTATTCATTCATTCATTCACTCATTTATTCAGCTAGTTCTGAGGCTTCATTTCAGGCTTTAGTATTCTTGATCAGCTTTTCCTGCTCTCAACTAGTGCTGTGAGTAATAGAATTACGTGAGCCATCCCTCCAGTGTGGCTTTGTGGCTGTCTCTGTGTGTGTGTGTGTGTGTGTGTGTGTGTGTGTGTGTGTGTGTGTGTGTGTATGTCCTGGGGCTTTACAGGGCCTTAATTGCTGTCTTTGAGCTTTAGTTTTGCTCAGGGATAGAGTTCTACACTTGAGCAACAGCTCTGCTCCACTTCCAGCTCTTTTGGTAGTTTATTAGAGAGGAGACTCTCATGAACTTTTGACTTTCCTGTCCCAGCTGCCTTTGAACTGCAATCCAGTCCTCAGATCTCAGCCTTCTGAGTAGCTTAGGATTACAGGTGTGAGTCACCAGTGCCCAGTTTAGGGTTGCTTTAAATTAAATCTTTGGCTTAGGGATCTCAACCTTATCCAAGCGGGCTGGGCTGTGATTCTAGTGGCAGTAGAGTTTTCACTTTCTCTGCACAAAGCCGAAGGCAGAGTGAAGCAGAAAAAGTTCTTTTGTATTTGTTTTCTTGGTTCACTCTTTTCTTTTGAGCCTAGCCTTTTAGAAGTTGTGCCTTTATTGGTGCAGTGGCTGTGTGCCATCCCCTCCCTCTGGTTTCTGCTTTGTCTTTTGTTTCCCTTAGGGGCTTTAGAAACTTGAATTGGCAAACAGTGTTGGTATAATTGCAGGTTTCCTAGAACTTGCTTCTCTGGGTTCATAATTCAGCTTTGTTTTTGGCCTCTGGTGACCTCCCTTATATTCCTGCCATCTACAATATTTTAAGGTGTTTTGTAGTGGGATTGCTTTGAAAATAGCTAAGTCTCCATATGACCAAAATAGAATCTAAATAGTCAGCTCTGATTCTTGCCATGTTTTTTAAAACTACTTACGCTTTCCTTGACAAACTTAAAAGGTAGTCTACCTAATTTTCTCAAAGGATTACCCTACATCCCTAGGTCAATATCCTACAGGCTTTCTCATTTACTTTAATATCTTTTCCTCTAAACTTGTGCCAAATTGCTGCTTGGAACTTCAGGTCTGGATTCCTCATTACAGTATTTTATAGGAAGAACACCTGGACTTCATTCCCAACACTGGTGACTTCCGTATTTCTCTTTGCTTTATATAAAAATCTGCCAGAGATAACAGAGATAATGCAACTGTGCTTTTCCCTAGTCTATCTAGGAGCCAACAATGAATAACTTAATCATGTGCTGGTGGCTCACACCTGTAATCCTACCTATTCAGGAGGCTAAGGTTTGAGGATTCCAGCTCAAAGGCAGCCTGGGGAAGAAAGTCCATGAGTCTTACTTCCAATTAGCCACCAAAAATCTGAAAGTGGTTGTGGGGCTCAAGTGGTACCAGCCTTGAGGATAAAAGTTAATGGGCAGCTGTGTGCTTATGACTCATGTTTGTAATTCTAGCTACCCATGAGGCTGAGGATTGTGGTTCAAAGCCAACCCGGGGAAGGAAGTCCATGAGACTCTTATTTCTAATTAACTACCAGAAAACTGGAAGTGCCACTTTAGCTCAAAGTGGCTAAAAACCACGTAGAACAAGTGATGAGGAAGAGGGAAATTAACTTGGGAGAAGATCCCCCTCTTGGGGTTTACCTGACCCTATCCCCCCTCAAGGCCTGTTTCTCCCCAGCCCCCCCCCCCCCAGAGGGAACGCCTGGGGACGGTAGGGGTTGCCGCTGGGGTGGGAATAGGTGTTGGAGGTCTTGGTACCTCGTCTCATGTTTATGATAAACTGTCTAAACAAATGATTAATGATATGCATTAAGTTGCTAGCACTATCCTAGATCTGCAATCTCAACTTGATTCCTTGGCTGCTGTGGTCCTCAAGAATCGCCGGAGCCTGGACCTGCTTACCGCAAAAGACGGGGGACTCTGCCTGTTTTTACAAGAGGAATGGTGCTTTTTATGCTAACCGCTCTGGAATTGGCCATGATAAAGAGGCTACAAGAGGATCTTGAGTGGCGGCAAAATGAGCTGAACTCTGGATTGGGCTAAATGGGTGGCTCCCTTCCCCCTTGTGGGCCCCTTGGTTAGTTCTTGTATTTACATTTGGCCCTTGTGTGGTTAAAAGGCTTCTTCAATTTCTTAATGAGCCACAGCTTCAGTTAATGGTGGTCTGACAATGATATGCTGCCTTACAAGAGGCTGATTGGGAACCCTATGAGGTTGGCCATGGCCCCTACCAGGATGTACAGGCATGAGGCGAAAATAACAGGGCTTCCTCTTCAGTGTCAATCTCTCCCCCCGAATTTCCCCCGAGAAGAACTGCAGCCAGAGACGGGTAAGAGGGGGTGCTGGTCTGACCAACCTAAGACAGGGCCTTCAGCTTAGCTCTGAAGAAGTTCCTGATGACGGGTAAGACAGACAAGGTGACCCACCTAACCTAAGACAGGCGGGTTCGCTTCTAAAACAAAAAAGGGGGAGATGTGGGACACACCTGGATCAGAAAAAGGAAGTCAACTAGCTGCCCCGCCTGTTTCTCAGTCCTGGGGCTATGTGTAGCTAATCTGGCCGCCTCTAGGATTGGTCCCCGACTCTTCCGCCCCTATGGACAGCTCATGCGTCCCCTTACAGTCCCTGGATAGGTGCACGTATACTCCTCCCCTTCCTGCCGTGATCTGATTGGCTCTTGTGCCTTATATTAGTTACATGTGTTCCCCTCAACAAACGAGATATTGTGCTGACTTGACTCTGGTGAGGGAGGGCTGGGTGTGGGCGGTCTGTCGACCCTTTCCTTTCTTGGCTTGTTTGGTCGGGGCGTGCCTTCCCCATCTCTCCCACAGGTCAGGGGAGCGTGTGGGGGGGCTAACAACCCCCCCCCCCATGCTAACCTTGAGTAAAAGAGCTCAGGGACCGAGCCCAGGCCACAAATTCAAACCCTATGACAGAAGGAGAAAGAAAGAAAGAAAGAAAGAAAGAAAGAAAGAAAGAAAGAAAGAAAGAAAGAAAGAAAGAAAGAAAGAAAGAAAGGGAGAGAAGGGAGGGAGAGAAGGAGGAAGGAAGAAAGGAAGGAAGGAAGAAAGAAGAAAGCTAATGGACATGGTCCTTTGTCTTTGTTATTCAGCATCTCCCAAAGGTCTTGCTACTTCTCCAAATCCAAAGCCTCAGTGAGAAAGCTTCAGCTGGTGAATGGGGCAGCCTCCCTGCCAGTAAGAACAGTGACTCATCTCCTTAGCCTGAGAGGTCATGGTCTCCATCTCTCATATTTACTGCATCCAATATGTCTCCATGCTGTCTCCAATATGGCAGCCAGGTCCCTTAATATACTGGTTGGGCTACATTGTCCACTCGCAAACAGGGCCACCTAGCTAGGTCGACTGTGCCACAACTGATCAAACATGGCTTCCAGGGGGCTGAAAACCTGGTTCCTTCTAATTCTTCACGTTCCAGATTAACTTCATTGAATGACTTTCAAATTATGTATCCTTGGATTTTACCAAGATGCTATTTCCAAAAAGCCACGTAAAAACTCCATTTGCATGTGCCGAATAAGCACTATTCATTTGAACTCTGTTTCCCATACATAATAGTTTTAAGAATTTAGCACAAAGAGATCTTTTGGGGTGTAGCCTTGGAGAAGATATTTTGACCCCTCTTTTGGGTTGCAGTTCTTCATGTGAATAATTGGGAATGATAATGTCAACCATATGTGGCTGTTGAGAAGACCAGATAATGTATTTAAGTCACAAAAATTGTCAGGCACCCAGTAGGACCTCAGTAATATTATTAATAATAATTCAATGTAGCTGTGACTATGTAGTTATGATTAAATTTTCTTAGCTTTTTTTTTCTGGCTCTGGCAGAAAACTCACAGATAATTGGGTATCAGTCATATAATTGCTTTTCTTTCTGCTTCCTCTTGCTTTCTTTTTGCAAATTCCTATCTTATGGAAATTTTTTTACAGTGCTGGCTGGAACTTGAACTCATAGCCTCCAGTCTGGTAGGCAGTTATTCCACCACTGAGCGACATGCCCAGTCCAGTAATTCTTTATTCTAAAAATTCTCAGATTTTCAGCTACTTCACCTCTATTAAAGGAGCCAGTAGTCTCTTATATTCTCACTCAAAATGAAGCCAAACAAAACAAAACCAAAAAAGTAATAACACATGTACATACTCTACCCCCCCACCCCACCCCCAACCTTCAGGCTCATGATGCAAGCTGACACTTGCTAAGGTCCTCCAGGCTTCTGGGCAGCAGGCCCAGCTATACTAACTCCTTCAGTCTCCAGAACAATCCAGTACAGGGACCAGGCCTCCCTTTCTCTCTGTGTGGCTTGCTTCTAGGGACTTCTTTTTGTGGTAACTCAGCAGTGCATTTGAACCATTGTTTTGTTTTCTATTCAACATTCTGGTGTTGTATTTGGGGAGGGCATTTGGGGTTTCTAGATCATCTTTACGGTCTAAGGTGGCGGAGGCTTTTCCAGACACTCCTTGGTTAAGTCAGTCCTCCATTTCATTTCACTAGAACTGACTTTCTTTGCTGCTGAGTAAGAGCAAAGGATGAGAACGTGCCTGGCCCCAGCCTGGAGAAGGCTCATGGAGCCTTCTCTCCCTACACACCACTGCCTTGGAGCCCTGGCCTCCAGCCATGATGCCCAACCAGCCTGCAGGGCTCAATCTCATCTGTGAGAGCAATGGGAGGTTGAGTTTACCAGAGAGAACCAGAATTTGGGGTGCTTGAAGCCTCTCCCCAGGTTCTACCAGCCCCTTCATTGTCTCCTAGGACTGGACAGGGGAAGCACAGTGTAGTTTCTCACAGAAAAATAATTGACATAATCTCCATTGTTTCAGTGATCCAAGATGGTGGCTTCTTACTTCCTGGAGTGGGCACACATCTGAATTTGACTCTGTCTGACCAGGGAGGAAGAATTTGTTAGTTTGGTTCAGTCAATCATAGCTACATTTCAGGCAGAAGCACTGTGCCCGACTTTCCAGCCACTACTCTTTAAGCCATCCTAGGTGGGTTTACTTTTGGCTATCTAAATTTGGGGACTTGAGACTCTACCTCTTCCAAGGCTTCGCCAATTGGCCCCTCTTCTCTTCTGATGGTGGACATCAGATGATTATTAGAGGCTGATTATGGAATTTCCAGAATGTATAACATTTTGAGCTGGCTCCAATGGCTCACAACTGCAAACCAAGTTACTAGGGAAGGAGAGGTAGGAAGATCACAGTCGAAGGCTAACATAGGCAAAAGCACAAGACCCTATCTTAAAGAAAAACTGAAAACTAAAGGACTGAAGGTTTGGAGACCTCCTGAGTTCAATCCCCAGTGCTGCTGCTGCTGCTATTGCTACTGTTGGTGCTGTTGCTGCTGCTACTACTACTACTACAAAGCAGCATTTACAAAAAATTTCAGGCACTGATCTTACTTGATCAAGAAAGGGTCATATAGCAATTGTCTACATGGTTCATAACTTCATTTGAAAGGTAATGGCTAGCCCATTTGAGCTTACTCTCTAGCTATTTGTTTTTGTATCTCGTTTCATTTTAGACTGAGGACCTGGGACTTCACATCAGGGCTGGAAACCTTTCGTCTAACGTTGTGAGAGATACCTGATGCCCATTCTCCAGCCCTGGCCCCCAGGAGTGAAGGGAGTGCTGCTGACTGGGACAGTGGTACCCAGCTTCATTCCTGTGCCATCTTGACCAGCCATGGGTATATAAATTAATCATGACTTTTGTGTGAGTCTGTAAGGGTGTTTTGAGGTGAGATTCCCATTCAGGAGGGCAGATGTCCTCCATGATAGTGGGGAAAGGCTACTCCGCCAAGGCCTGCAGAGAACTGAACGTATGTGCATGGGAGGGGAGAGCATTTTGTATGTGGGAGTCTTATGCAACTTGTCTTTAAAAAATAATTAATTGTACTCTGCTCATACTGATGCTTGAACTCAGGACCAGGAAACTGTCCCTTAGCTTTTGTTGCTCAAGGCTGGCATTCTACCATGTAAACCACAGCTTCTCTTCCTTTTTTTAAAAAGCTGGTTAACTGGAGATGAGAATTTCATGGAATTTCCTAACTGAGCTGACTTAGAACCATAGTCCTCAGCCTTCTAAATTGCTAGGATTACAGCTGTGTGCCTGGCTCATTATGCATCTTTTGTTTCCTGCCTGCTTGAGCCCAGACAGCTTATTTCACCTCCTGTTCTCTCTCCCCACCCTGGGGACTGGAGTTCCCGCTAGCTCCCTCAGTACTCAGTTGTTAGGACTGACTGAACCGTATCATGGACTACCAACTCTTCTGGGCCTCCAGTTTATAGACAGCAAAAGATGAGACATTTTAGCCTCCAAACTTATGTGAGCTAGTCCCTTACCGTAACCCCAGCAGTGGGTGTACATGTGTGAGTGTGTTTGTGTGTGGTACACCTGGGTGTCTGCTTGCTATGGGTCTCTTTCTTTGGAGAACCCTAATAGTTTTCCTCATCACAAACACTTCACTCCACCCAAGCTCCAATCAAAGGCCTTCCAATCTTGTCTCACCTGTGGTGTTCGTGTTGTCTCCTTGGTCCTGGACAGGCAGAACTTGGCTTCTCCATCTTATCTTCAGCCTTGGCAAGGGTCCTTCTTCCCAGGACTTCCCAGGCTGTGGCAAAACTCTTTAGTCTTTGACCCATTCCTGTGGGAATCTCTTGCCATGAGAAAGGAAGAAAGCAAGCAGGGATGTTGTGATGATTTGAAGGTTCAATGTCCCCCTTTTAAAAGATCACATGAATCTAGGGCCAGTGGCTCACACCTGTAATCCTAGCTACTCAGGAAGCTGAGATATGAGGATTGTAGTTTGAAGCCAGACTCTTATCTCCAATTAACCTCTCAAAAATCAGAAGTGAAGCTGTGGCTCAAGTCGCACAGCACTAGCCTTGAGCACAAAGAGGCCCAGGGATAGTGCACAGGCCCTGAGTTCAAGCCTTGAAGGCCTGGTTTTCATCTGATGATGCTGATGGAGGTGGGGAATCCTGTTGGAGGCGAGTCCTGATGGAATAGGGGATGTTTGGTCATTGTAGATGTATCTTTGGAGAAAATATTGGGATCTCAGCCCATTCTCTTGCTTCCTGCTTTGTGGCACACTGCTTTCCTATAACATGCGCTTCCACCATGATATTCTTCCTCACCACAGGCCCAAAGGGTTCTAGAAACAGCCATCTACGGACTGAAACCTCTAGAGCTTTCTCAGTCAAAATTTCCTTCCAAATTCTTTTTCTCAGGTATTTTATCACCATGATAGAAAGTTGACTAACTCGGGTGTCTAAGCTTATGATCAGAGATTTCCATACTAGGCTATTTTAGCCCTGAAAGCAAATAGGGAAAACATTTCATTGGTCCAAAACAAGAATAATCAATCAGGGAAGGGGCTTGCACTAAGATGGCTTTCTTATTTCCCTGAATGGCTTCTTATATTAACTAGTATGTTTAATTAAAAATACTAAATATAAAAGTAAACCAAACAACATCATTTTTATTTCCTAAATGCTAAACAGAGGTGAATTTCATGTCTACATGTGGGGGTGGCAGGCCGCTGGTACAGAATCTCCCAAGAAGAGCCATAGATTTCACTTAAAAAACAGCCCCCAACTTTCCTGTGAGATTTGGCCAGATCCTAAAAGCACCAGAACGAGTGCCTGAGGATTGGTTGTTTGGTAACCTTGCAGTTACAGGACCCTTGAGGTGATATGCAAATCATGTTACCTTCTCAAGATCTTCAGTTTACTGAATGGCTGAACAAGCCTGGGAAAGCTTCAATTATTTACCCAAGACCTCAATGCTGATCTGCGGAGAAACTGGGATACAAACCCAGGTCTCCAGGGCCCATGCTGATCTGTGCATATTCTTATTTGTTGGGGCTCACAAAATGATATTCCCAAGTATAGTGCTTCAATATGCTCAGTATTTTGACTAAAGCACTCTGCAAGGTCTCAGAAGCAGCCTCAGAACCAAGGTCTTTCTAATCTGACCTCCTCTCTCACCTTTCCTCTGCCACCCGCCCCCCCCCCCCCCCCAATGCAGTGAATCATAGAAACCAGAATTCCTCTGCTCCTTGGTGGGTCCTAGAAACTAGAACCCTTTTTAGCCAAAGCAAGCTATGAAGTCTAAAAATATGACTCTCATCTTCTCTGGGATTTCTGTGTAAGAGCTGCCTATAAAAGACATTCTCGGGTCTACTTGGTCTGATAGTACATCATAGGGCCCTCACATAAGAAGAGATTCTGCCTTGTACCTGAGAAGAAATGCAACAGCTGAAAAGTCAAGAAGAATCAGTTAATATCATTCTGATTTTCCTCTCAGTCTGTTACCTTGTCTCAGACACATTTTGTCCACTCACATTTGTACAGGGTTGTTGAGCCTTCATCAGAACTATGCATTAAAATGGACACTTTTTCCTGCATCTTGGAGTCTGAATTCTGGAGACTCCTGTAGCACATTAAAGTGTGTGTGTGTATGTGTGTGTGTGTGTGTGTGTGTGTGTGTGTGTGTGTGTGTGTACTGGGGCTTAAACTTAGGGCCTAGGTATTGTTCCTCAGCTTTTTCCCTCAAGACTTATTTTGCCACTTAAGTCACAAACTCCTAATTCTGGCCATTTTGCTAGTTAATGGGGGATAAGAGTCTCAAGAACTTTTCTTTCCAGGCTGACTTCAACCACAATCTTCATATCTGAGCCTCCTGAGTAGTTAGGATTACATGTGTGAGCCACTTGTGCCAGGTTTTACATTAACATTGTGATTAACAAAATTGTTATACCTTTCTATTTTTAGGTTATGAGTGTTTGTTATGACACTTATGAAGGGGGAAGACTAAGCATGTAGGTTTACAGTTTGAGGAGGAAGAAAGATGTGTAAATGACAGTGACAATGCACTCTGTGTCTAGGACATGAAAAAGAAGAAATTCCTTAAGTCACTGTCACACAGTAGAAGGGATACGACCAGTGAGAGCACAACATTTTCATCTTCTCTATATCATATATTCCATCCTAATATCTGATATGTTATTAGTAAGAGGTGGAGGTGGTATTGAGGGTCAGAGACCTCATAAATGAGGTTCGTGCCTTTATGCAGAAGACCAAGTAACTTCTCTCTTATCTGCCTCTTCCATTATGTGAAGACATAGAAGGTGCTATCTGTGAAGAATGGGCCCTCACTGGCTACAAAAATCCCCTGACACCTTGATATCAGACATCCCAGATTGTAGACTAATAGTACTGTGAGTAGTAAAGTTCTATTGTTCAAAAATTACCAAGTCTCAGGCAGGCATCAGTGTTTCACACCCGTAATCCTAGCCACTCAGGAGGCTGGTATCTGAGGATCAGGGTTTGAAGATAGCCTTGGCAGTAAAGTCTGTATGATTCTTACCTCCAATTAAGTACCAAAAAACCCCTCAGAAGTGGAGCTGTGGCTCAAGTAGTAGAACACTAGTACAGAAAAACAACAACATAAAAAGCTCAGGGGTACCTCTTAGACCCTAAGTTCAAGCCCCAGGCTGGCATATGTGTGCACACATGCACACACACACACCAAACACACACATTTCTTAGTCTCAAGAGGCTTAAGTAGGAGGATTGCAGTCTGAGTCCAGTCTTGTGCAAAAATGTGAGATTTTATCTGAAAAATAACCTGAGTTGTTTACTGGGAATTGCTATTATTGTTTTTCTGGGAAAAAAAGGCACCCTTGAGTAGTCACTGGGGCAGGAGGCTCTAGAGTAGGTGGGAGCAATGTGGGGCTGTGGTGTGCTGGGGCTTCGAGAAAGGAGATTGGGACAGGCCACAGACTAGCCTAGGTCATTCTGCTACTATATGCTGGGGGCTATGATATTCATGTGTTTTTCCATACCTTCAATGTACATCACATTTGTTGAGAACCTACTCTGAATCCAGCATCAGGTGACTTGATTAAAGAGTTCCATTATCCAAGAAGCTCATAGGTATGGTGTGGAGAGACAAATGTGATGACAACACACTAAATCAGTGCTGTCAGTGACACACCAGTGTGGAGAAGCTAGCCCAGTGGCCAGAGAAAACCTCACACAGCAGGAACCATTTCAGGAATGTCTGTAAAACTACAGAACAAGTCATGATGTTAGAATCATCGAATATAGACATATAATGTGCTGATTTATACTGAATTCTAGGGGCAGTTGAAAAGTACATTACTGGTCATCAAATCAGGAAGATCTCACCATCCCTTCAGTTCCAGATTCCTGATCCTAAGGGAAATAAGAATCTTATTAAGATAGTAAATGCTAAAGATGACTCCTCACTTGAGAAAATTATTGGCTTTTAAATTATGATAAATGATAGAAATAGCCTTTATTGATGAACCTAGAGGTACTTAATTTATATGAATTCAGTATAGACTGGCTAACATAATGAAGAGCCATCATTTCCTATCACTCCATAGTAAAATATAGTTTGCTATCTAAAAATGGTGCCTAAGTTGTCATTTCTCAACACATGGGTTAGGTTTCTGTCTACTAATTCTACCATAAGTCTCATGTCATCCAGTTCCTAGAGTGTTTCTGTGTTTGGACTATCTTTGCTATAGAATGGTTGTCATATTACCTAAAAAGGCAGAGCACTGGACTTCATCAATCTTGAAGAGTTGTATGAATGGTCTTGTGTTTATATGCTGAGATGTGTTTAGTTAATTAGTACTGTGGCACAAGGTGGCCCTCAACGTTTTCATGATACCACTATGCAGATGAGGAAGTCAGACTTGGGCACAACTTTACTTGACAAACATGACTGTACATGACAGTGTAAGTCAATTTGCAACATAGAGTTAAATAGGACCGTGTGGGCAGAGAGGCACTGAGTAGGAAGAACCCAGGGATCAGGGTGCAGGAGAGTTCTCAGAGACTTGAGGCAGATAAGCTGGCCTAGGGTGTGGCACCTGGTACAGAATTTGTTCCTCCTTGTTTCCCTGCTGTAAAGAGTTTCATATTTTATGCTTCAAATTCCTATATTGCCCAAGATACCACATCAGCTAATATGGGGGATGGAACTAGATTCTGCTTTTAAAAGCTCTCCAGGTGATTTTTTTGTTAACCCCTAGAATTTAAGAATACCATTCTTATGTTACTGGCTTGATTTTGCAAGGTGCCAAGCAAGGTATAGAATACACAGAAGTGGTTTAGAGATTAGAAATCAGCCTCTGGTCAGTAGGTTTGGGGGCAGTCCAGGTGACAGTGCTGGAAAGGAAAGAGCTGTATGAAGGCACCTGAGGAACCAGCCATCTGCTGAAGTCACTGACAGGCTGTGAGCAGGGCATCACTGAGGCAGCCTGCCGGCCTCGTATAACCAATATGTTCTGGGACAGGATGGAGAGCCAGAGGCCAGGCTTTCCCAGGGAACCTGGTGGTGTTGTCCTTTTGGTCCCCAGAATATAGATGAATACATTAATTTGCAGTTCTCTCATCGCCCAGGGTCTCCTGGATTGCAGAGGTACAGACGGCTACACCTGTCGATTTGCAATTTGTATAACCCAAGTCACACAGCAGTTTCTCCTGGCCCTCACCTTGAAGGCCAGCAGCATCTGGTCTTCCTCAGGCCTCTCGTTCCCTGACTATGACATGCTTGCTTGATGATGAGTGTGACTGCAAATGAAAACAGCATTTCTTGATACACTCATATATTTACATCTTTCATCATTTCATTTCTTTTAAATAAAATAAAAAATAACCCTCAAGGTGGATTATGCAGAATAAACAACCCAAACTATTTCCCTGTGGTCACTGTTGCCCCAAATCCCTGCCAGATGGCCCAGAAGAGCAGCTCATGTTTCAGCAAATTAGGGTCCTCATTAGGCCTGGATCTCATGTTTGTGCATGCTCGTCCCTTAGATGAGGCACTGCTGATTTCTGAAACTCACAAGACAGCTTAACGAATGCACATTAGTGAGGTGCCCAATGAAATGTGAAACAACCAGTGAATTCTTTGCATATTTTATTTTTCTTTTTTTGATTTCCAACTCACACACATCTGGCATATTTTACATCTTTGCAATAAAACATGGTTACAATAGCTTAAGGAATTTATATATCCAAAATATTTCACCATGATCTCAAGATGAAATGAACTTGTCTTCCAGATGTTCAGTATCCTCCCCATTCTAAGCTACAAACTCAAGATATTGCTTACAGCCTGGTGATGAATAACTTAATCATTACGCTGATTCCCCTTAATTTCAGAAGTTCATAAATACAAACGACAATGAAGAAGGAATAATTCAGTGCTAAAACTTACTAGTACAAGGTGAGTAACAAATAAGTAATCACATCAATAAATAATGATATGTTTCTGGTGCAAAGTGCCAATACAAAGAACCCATGATCTTGTTTTATTTTTTTAAATAAATGACTGCAAGTGAGTGTAAATTCTGAGAAAATTACATTCCTGTAACATGCCTCATAGCCCTACCGACACAATATGTACATCTATGACAATACAGTCACCAAATATACAAAGAAGAAACATGGATAAAGTGTATATACCCCTGGGTGTATAACTGGATCAGTACAAGGATGGAAAATCATCTGATAGCCATCATCTTATGTCATAAAAGATGAAGGGCCTTAGGTGAAGAATGTGGCTTTTGGTGAGAATTTCACAAGAACCTAAAAGCATAACTTCAGTTATTGTTGTAAAACAAGTCATTACTAAAGAAACTAAGCTATTCAATAACCAAAGAGGTAAAAAAGAAAAGTTAGCATCATTCTCCTCCCCTAATGTACACACACTTCACCCGTGGGATGACTCTGGAAGAGATGTCCAGGTGTGGGAAAGTCATTACTGTGAGATGAATAATCGCGACTCCTGTTCATCCAATAAAACCAGGATCTCATCCTTAAGCCCCGTCTTCGCTGTGTCTTGAAATTATAAAGGGCAGGGCTGAATTTTCTTTGTATAAGTTACCCAAAATGGCAAATAATGGCTTAGTATCCAAATGCTTTATGAGCAAATTTCACTTAGAAGAGATGAATTTTGATTAAAAAGTGCAAATTATGTTTGGGAAAAATGTTAAAAAAAAATGACTGATTGAGCCCAAATTCAACCCTTTCCTACAAGCTGTGTCCTTGGACAGATTTTTCTGTTTCTTAGTGTGAACGCACCTATTCCATCAAGACATCAGGAGTAAAGAACATGCAAGTTGTAACTCCACAATAAAATTAAGAAACAGTTTTGTTCTTTATACAAGGTTTTACTTTTATAAAAGTATCCCTTTAAATAAGATGCATCTGATGTACAAAGTATCAAACGTGGGTTTTTTTCTCAGCTTGAAAAGAGGCTGGAAATGGGATGCAGGTTAGGTTCAAAGCTTAAACTTTGTAACAACTGGGCACAAGGTTCCTCAGAATTGTCAAAAGTCTCTTGTGACACACCCTACAACCTTTTCTCAATAAACAATGATATATGAAATAATTACCCAAACATCTCCTAATTCATATAATTTACATGATAGAAGCTTGCTTGACAGCAGCTGGTGTTCAGTCCTGAAAAAGCACACAAAGTGAAATGGTTGCTGACTACAATGTACAGCTATTGCTGGGTGTGATGGAATGTACAAACAGAGGCCGATGCAGACGAGCGTTCCCACCAGAGATATTGCCTTGCCATGCAGCACTTGTGCTCTACTTGAACTTGGCTTCTGGTTCTTCATTGCTCTTCAGTATCTGTTCTGATGCTCATAATGCCACCGATTAAAATCTATATTAAAAGCTACGATGCTGCCCGAAGCCATGCCAGTAATCAGAGTCCTGGAAAAGCAGAAATAGTAGTTATGAGTGATAGAAACTCCTGATCTCCAACTTTCCTACCTCTTAGCTTTGAGTCCACTGAGACAGGAATAACATTTCTTCTTGGTTCTGCCATGAGATGCTAAGCAGCCCTGTACCAGCATGGCAGCTGAGGAGCTGCTTATTCCAGTCACCTCCTCTGCTGCCTCTCACAAACATGCTCATGCCATTGGCTTCTCTGAGAAGTCCTGGTCTTTCTCCAAATCTTTCTAACATATTTTTTAGTCTCCCCTAATTGCCTCACTCTTAAAATCCTCACTCTATATGCCCCCCAACCTTCTGCTGGGCCTGGGCAAATGTAATCACAATCTCTTCTCATGATACTTTCTCTGTGCCTACTGGATGTCTTTGCCTACTGATGACAACAGGCCATGTCACAGAAACCTCAGACTCAACACATCTACTCCGAGTCACTGTCCACCTGCTGACCTCATAGGTCATGTCACCTTGTCCTTTCTCCTTTATGCCTTCCAACCAATCAGCCAATTGTTCTG
This sequence comes from Perognathus longimembris pacificus, assembly GCF_023159225.1. Classification (NCBI taxonomy): domain Eukaryota; kingdom Metazoa; phylum Chordata; class Mammalia; order Rodentia; family Heteromyidae; genus Perognathus; species Perognathus longimembris. The sequence continues at coordinate 50,705,011 of NC_063163.1, forward strand.
AGGTTCCTTTCTGTGAGATGAGGTCTCCCCAGGCTCACTGCCATTAAATTCATAGTTGAGGTTCTAGGATCTACCTAGATCAAGTATGCTTAACTCCTAACCTAGCTCTTCATTTGGTAAATACTTATGGGAGTATACATAACCAATGTGTGTTTACACAGCAGTTTATAATGTTTAATCACATACTACTGTTTCACTATCAGCAAAAACCAATCAATATTAAAAATGAAATGAAAATAGAAATAGAAACTTAATATCTTTCCTTATTCTAGTTAGGCACCCCTGACACTGAGACTTTAAATAATTGGGCTCAGTAATCTTGTTATGTACCCTCAGCATTTTGCATAATACTTCACCTACAATAGTAGATGCAAATGTTGGCATAATGATTACATGAATGAACATTAACTATTGTTCCCCAGTAGAGAACTCAAATTATTTCAAATACTTTAGAAATACCCATTTTTTGGCCTGTTATGCTGATTTTTTAAGCAATGATTTATGAGACTCATCAGCTTAATGTGAGAATGATGGATCTCAGAGACAAAATGAAATATCTTGATTAGTTAAAATTAAAAACCCAACACATTGCAAATGTGTTGTTTATAGCGAGTATTTCTGGATGGTTAAGATAATTTTTATGGCTCTTTTTGGAAAGGGCTAGAAGGAAGAGAAGAGAGGAGTGTAAGGAGACAAACATATCAAAATATACTGTATCTATGTATGAAAATGGCATCATGAATTCCACTAAAAACTGTAAAAAAAAATTCTGCAGGCAAGAGGAGTGGTGTTAAGGAAGAGTAAATACAGTGTCTAATTTGATCAAAGTACAATATACATGCATGGAAACAGCAAAATGCAACTCCTTTGTGCACTTAAAATAAACTAATAAAATTTTCAAGAGTTAAAAAAAGAAATACTCATACATAAACAAATAATTACAACAAGCCACTTCTAACTTATTACCACATATGGAATGTTTTGGAATACACCAATAATATAACCTTCATCTTTCTTTAAAAATTTTGGCTACAGACCAAATATCTGTTCATCAGACTAAATTACATTATTTTCCTTGATGACTTCAGTACCATTTTACTATGTTATTTTTCTGTATCTTAATATTTAAAATATTTTACAATAGTCTTGTATGAAATATTTCACATAATTGAAAGTTGATTGGTAGGCTTTTCTTATTTCTGTTCAATATATAACAAAACGATATAATACAGGACATCTGAAGATCATAGGCTTTTACTTCATGTTTTTTAACTGAGACACTTTAAATGTTATATTTCTCATACACTTTTTGCCTTGGTACAAACCAAAAGTCAATTTTAGGAAATATCAAAATCTCATAGCAAACAGACCACAGAAATTTGTATTAATTAAAGTTCATATAAAATATTTTAAGAGAATACATAAATTACAACAAAATGACATGAGAAATAAGCGAATAAAAAGCTCAAGGGGGAGGGATTGACTCAGATAATTAGTGAACAGTTTGTAGTTTTGAATTGGAGTCTATCTGTCATTTATATATGCTTGAGATTGGTTAGCTAGATGCAGGCTTCGCCCTTCTGAAACCTCTGCTAAAAAACAAACAAAATAATATGCTTCTTTCTCATCATCTCATTCAGGGAAACCTTGTGTAAGATGAGTTGAGGGACTGTGCAGAGAGATACTGATGAAAATAAGTTCTCTATCATAATGAGGAAGAGGTAAGCCTCCTTAATTAGGTAGATTAAGATTTTTTCAAAAATTGCACACATACATGTGGCGAATGACATGGGCATCTTTTACTGACTTGTCCTGGGTAACTGCTCTACCAATAAAATGATTTGGGGGTGGGGTGGGGAGTACATACATAGCCATCAGACAATCAGTGCAAAGCGGAAAGTGGAAGGAGACAGGGGCGGAACCCTGTACTGTAATAACCAGTCTACGAGAGGATTCCATTAGATTCTCAGGTTGTAGCCCCCATCCATGGAGAGTCTGTGCTCTATTTTCACTTTCAAATAAACTTGATCTGTCTGCTTTAAATATTTTCCTGTCTTCTAATCCTTTACGGAATAGAGAAAAAGAATCCCTATGCTTACATGGCATCCTTGGACCCTTAAAATGCATGTGGATGTACTCATTCAACAGATATACTTCTGAGATTTCTTAGTATTTGCTTCTCTGTTTCCCTGATTGGATCCTTCCTTAGGAAACTCATGTTTACCCTTATTCTAGTCCATATAATCTTTGCTAGAATGTTAAGTTTTTGTTGGTCATTTGTTTCTTTGTGCAGGTCCTAGGGCTTGAACTTGGGTGTTTGGTGCTGAGTTGGTGTCCCTAAGTTTTTGTGCTCAAAGCCAGTGCTCTACCATGTGACCCACAGATCCACTTCTGGCTTTTTTTGGTGGGGAGTAGCTACCTGGACTTTTCTGCAAGGGCTGACTTCTAACTGTAATCCCAGATCTACTGAGTAGCTGGGATTATAGGCATGAGTCACCTGCATCTGGGTTTGTAAAGAGCTTATGATGACTGTTCTGTGGCTATTTATTTCTTTGGGTAGCTCACCTCTGGTCATGGGATAAGTCCATCGCTCTAATACCAGCATCACATCCGGGGTAAATGTACAGCTGCTTGAAGTCACAGGCCTGCCAGACCTCCACCACACCATTGTCCCCTCCGGTCACCAGGTTCTGACCATCACTGCTCAGGAGAATGGCCTTCAGAGAAAGACAAAACCAACCATTTCCTTCAGTGTTTTTTTCCCCTCACAACAAATGGTCAGTACTGAAAATCAGTCTTTTAGTTTAGGAGGGCAGCTCAGGGGTAGAGCCCTAGCATGTGTGAAACTTGTTTTCATCCCCAGTAGGGGAAAAATGAACAAAAAATACCCAGCAATCTGAAGAGCACATGCCCATTCCCTAATAATAATTATCTCCTTACTCAGTCTCCTGTACAATTTATAGAGGTCAATTAATTCTATAAACTTCCAGTGTGGAATTCATCAAAGAAACAAAAGATCTTTTAAAACCAATTTAAGCAATGACATTTCTTTTTGTGCCTGTACTTGGATTTGAACTTATGGCTTGGTGTGGCTATCCTCTAGTCTTTTCACTCAAGGCTGGTGCTCTATCAAGTGAGCCACAGCCTGACTCCTGTCATTTTGCTGGTTAGTGGGAGATAAAAGTTTCCAACAGGTCTTTCCTGGGCAGGCTGGCATCACATTGGCCATCTTTACATCATATTGTAATAGGGTCCCACCTAAGGAATCCTGAGGCAATTAACTTCTAGACCACCTGTAGCATCCACCGATGAACAACAAAATACACTTGAGACTGAGTCTATACAATAACTATGAATACCTCTGCTATTTTCTTAATTCTTCTTCTAGTTAAACCTAAAAGCAAATGCATGTACGTGAAGACGCGTGTGACTTTTACCATTACGTGGTGTACTAGGGTGAATGGCTGGACTGATAAATGGAATTCAGAAGTTTAAACTTGGATTTAAAAACCTCTAATGAAACAATATGGCCTCTAAAGTCTAATTCACTGAGTCAATTTCTTCAGATTGAAGGAATTTTGGAGATATTCAAAGTATCTATCTTTGTGAATTTATGTACCTTCTAAATCAGCACACATTTATTTGACTACCACAGGCATGGTTATATCATTTAATGTAAATAATCTTTGGTCTTGGCTTCTATCCTGTTTAGCACCAGAATTGCAGACTTACCCGTGTTGAATCATTGATTTCCATTTGGGCCAAAAGTTTCCCATTAATGCTGAAGTTGCTGAATCGCCCTCGCTCGTAGTATATGATACAGTGTCCTTCACTGGACACGGAAATCAAACGTGGGAACAAGCAGTTTTCAGGTCCCTCCAGGGCTCGCAGCAGATCTCCAGTGATAGTGTGTACAAGGCAAGGGCCCTCTGTAGTGTGGGGACATGAGTGACAGATAAGTGAGTGACCATGAATGGCTCACCAGATCTCACCAGCCTAAAAATGTGCCTGGGTCAGCACTCAGATTTGTTGAAAGAAGACAGAAAAGGAAAGAGGTATGTTGGCCAGAGCTCAGCACAGAGCTTATATTTCAACAGAGAAAATATATAGTACATACTTCTAAAGTGCTCCAAACTTATCCAGGCAAACAACTGAGTTTTCCTACCTTGGATACTAGTACTCATGATAATAAAATGACATAATATGCAGACTAAGTGAGAATACAAGACTGAATGTCCCAGAAGGCTTTTTCCTAATGCTTTGGTACAGTTTTTTTTCTCTTGAAAGCTTAAGAGAATTATCAGAAAAGTTGCTAATTTTCTCTAGTAGCATCAAAATTTTCATGTTGTATTACATAAATACATGAGCAAGCAAGTTTTGCCTTCATCTACAATCAATACATAAAATACCAAAGGAAAATTAGGGAATTGATCATCAAGTAATTCAGACTATACATTAAAATACATTTTTGTCCTTTAAATACATTTGCAGTGAAGCAAGGGTATAAAAGCACTTGAGGAAGGACTTTAGTTTTGGAAGAATTTTACCCTTGTAGAAATCTTGTTAAGATAAAAAGCCCACTAACCAAGTTCATAAAAATAAGTGTCTGTATTATGTGTTTGGTATTACATGGCTGTCTCTCTCCCTCCCTCCCTCCCTCCCTCCCTCCCCCCCCCTTCCTCCCCCCGTCCCCCTTTTGCTGGTCCTGAGCCTTAAACTCAGGGCCTGGGTGCTGTCCCTAGGCTTTTATACTGAAAACTAGTGCTTTATCCCTTGAGCCACAGCTACACTTCCAGCTTTTTTTTTTTTTTGGCCAGTCCTGGGGCTTGGACTCAGGGCCTGAGCACTGTCCCTGGCTTCCTTTTGCTCAAGGCTAGCACTCTGTCACTTGAGCCACAGCGCCACTTCTGGACGTTTTCTGTATATGTGGTGCTGGGGAATTGAACCCAGGGCCTCATGTATAGGAGGTAAGCACTCTTGCCACTAGGCCATATCCCCAGCCCCTACTCTTCCAGCTTTTTGATGATTAACTGGAGATAAGAGTCTGGGAGACTTTCCTGCCCAGGCTGTCTTTGAACCACAATCCTGAGGTCTCAGCATCCAGACTGTCTAAGATTATGTGTGTGAGCCACAAATACCCTGTACCTTGCTCTCTCTTAAAAACAAACAAAAAGGGACTTTGTAGAGGAAGATAGATCTAAGGCAAATGTGATAAGTGACCTGACCCTCCAATCCCACTGCAGGGGGACATTTCCTTTCATGTTTTAAATACTCTCTTCAACAGCTGTATCTTGTGGATGCATAGTCATTGAATCTACCAATGTTATGGTTAGCATGCTGGTGACCATAAAATGCTGCATAAATTTTTATTCATATTTTATATTAGTACTAGTAAATATTAGTAACAAAAGGAAACACCTTCAAAGAGCCTAGAGATTTCATTTGTGTATAGACAGTCTTATAGAAGAAATAAATCAGAAAGTACAGATTGAGTAAACAGTACAATTAAAATGAAATAACTGACTTCTGACCTTTAGCACCACTGATAACGAGTCCAAGTTCTGCGCAGACAGAAACACAGACAACCTCATGGTCATGGCCTGTGAGGACCGCTCTGGGTGCAGGATAGTCACCTGCAAGAGAAGAGCAGATGTGAGTCTCTCCAGACCAGAGGCAGATAGAAGGAACAACACTACTAAAGTCCATGTTTTCTAAAGTCATCACCTGTGATTTATGAAGGGCATTTACTAGCTGTGTGACCATAACCAGTTGCATTTAAAACTTTTCCTGCTCTTCCCTCATCTGTGTAATGGGTATAACTGCTGTCTCTGAGACATAGACTATTTAGAGGACATGATACATTAACATGTAATGTCCTTTGACCACTATGACTGTCATAGTAGTGATGGTATTCTTTTCCTACTGATTATTGTTATAAAATAGGTGTAATGCTTACTAAAGCATTTTTATGTGTGTTCTCACATCTAATCATGGTAATATTCCTATGAAGGCAGGTACTATTACTGTAAAATCAAGATAGTACAAAGTGATTCAACTTCATAGAGCTAGCAAATGTTAGATTTGAATTTCAGCTTTTTAACGGTGAAAGCCATTCTCTTATGAGATTAAAAACATTCCCTAAATTCTCCAACAGAATAGGCAGAGATGACCTTTAGGGTGGGGGGAGGTAAGAGAATGGGTGTGGGGAGTCAGGAAGGAAAAAAAAAGGGAAAATGAATCTTAAATCTCCACCTTACTGTGCAAACCTAAGTCTGGTGGAATCATTTAGCACTCTCACTTGTAAGTGTTCTCACAGACTGCACCAATGCCTTCTAAAGACAGGCATTCTTCTGAGTGGGTGAGGTTTGAAGGCATAAGGTATAACCTGGAACTGTTGAAAAATAACACATCAAATACCTTTGGCTTTCGTGTGCTTTTACCACTTTGAGCTGCTCAAAAACACAACAAATGTGAGGAAGAAGGGATGTGTGCACAGGAGATCAGAAGTAATGAAAACTATCTTGACATGAATGAAGAGAAAACCAGAACACTTGGAACATATGAGAAAGACCAGCAAATTTAGGGAAGGACCACACTCAGCAGGGCCTTGACTGGGAACGCTGCTGGGTGAAGCCAGGTTGGGATGGAAATAAGGAGTGCCTATAGGCTTGAGGTCAGGGGAAAGGAAGTAAGAGAATGTCTGAATGGAATGTGGAAGGTAAATGGAACCATGTACCATGTTGGTAGATGGTGGGTTTGGGGTGATTTCTTTGGTAGATAGATATTATCAATGTTTAATGGGTAATTTACATTTGAAAAATCCTTTAATTGTCAAAGCAAAGGAAAATTAGGTAGTTGTGGGAACTGACAAGTTAATAAGAATTTGTGAACTTGAAGGAAAATATAGCCTATATAATTATGTTATTCAAATTATGTTATACACCCGAACTCTTTTAAAGAGAAGACAGTTGTTTTTTGCTGAATTGGTGCTTAGATTCTCACGTAGCAAGGTGCTCTTTTCTCCCCACTCTGGTCTATCAATCTCTCCCTCCTAACCACTCCCATATTCTATTTCTCACAGTTTTATGTGAGTCTTCTCACCTATCCACCTTGCTTCTGATTTTTTTTTTCTGTTTTTTTTTTTTTTTTTTTTTTTTTTGGCCAGTCCTGGGCCTTGGACTCAGGGCCTGAGCACTGTCCCTGGCTTCTTCCCGCTCAAGGCTAGCACTCCGCCACTTGAGCCACAGCGCCGCTTCTGGCCGTTTTCTGTATATGTGGTGCTGGGGAATCGAACCTAGGGCCTCGTGTATCCGAGGCAGGCACTCTTGCCACTAGGCTATATCCCCAGCCCCTTTGCTTCTGATTTTGAAGCATCTCTGAAACACAGTGTGGGAGAAGGGGACTGGTATCCCACTCATACCAGCCTTCCATTGGATTCAAATCTACACATATCAGTACAATACATTTTAAACTATATTTCCAGAAGTTCTGGATTTGTCTGAAATGTATTCACATAGTTTACAGACTTGTGTGTCCTAAATACCTTGAATTCTCTGGTTAAACAAGGATTAAGTCTTGATAAGATTTTAAGTGTAATATTTCTTTTTAATTTTTCTGAGTATTTCATCATGGATAGATAAGAATTGAAAAACCTTGAAACTATGTTTCATAAAATTTTTATAGAGTCCTTGAGACCTAACTCAAAATATTAAATAAAACCTAAAACACAATTTAATTCTATTTTATTGTAGGGAATTAGAAAAATGTACAAAAATATTCATTACATGTAATATACTTTCTATTAAGAAGTAAGGCCTTTAAGTGCTATAAGTAATTTACTGAATTTACAATGTTTTATCATTTCATTATAATTTCCCTAGATCTTTATTCAACTTTATTCAAAATAGTAAAATTTAAGGGGTATTGTTTAGGGGCCCTAGAAGCCTCTTTAAAAGGGCTTTAGTGTAAACTGGAGAAAGGCAAATACAATGTTATTCTAGGATTTCTGAAAGGAAATATACATCAAGGAGAAAATAGATTCCCTCTACATATTTCCAGGGACAGATGTTCACCAAACCAACTATCACTTGCAATCACTATCCTGATTACAACTGATGGATGTCACTCAGGGTTAAAGGGCCTACGATAGAGAGATTTGCAGGTGAGACCTCCCTCCCAGGACTAAAGACCTCTGGCCCTCATTCCTTCTCATTGCCTCAACAGAATAGCCCTCTGTGTGATGGAATTGCTATAAGAATAAAAACACAGGTCGAATTTTCAGTCTTCATAGGCAACATATGGAAAGTCCAGATATAAAATGCATAAAATGAACAGTTCATCTCATTTAAATCTAAAGTCATTTCCTAGATGAGAAAGAAATTACATATTAGATGCTTCTATTCATATAGAACTGATGAGGAGAGATTCTTTTTTTTTTTTTTTTGGCCAGTCCTGTGGCTTGGACTCAGGGTCTGAGCACTGTCCCTGGCTTCTTTTTGCTCAAGGCTAGCACTCTGCCGCTTGAGCCACAGCGCTACTTCTGGCCGTTTCTGTATATGTGGTGCTGGGGCCTCATGTATAGGAGGCAAGCACTCTTGCCACTAGGCCATATCCCCAGCCCGAGGAGAGATTCTTAACAGATAGTCTATGGAACTTAGGAAGATGGTCCAAGTAGAACTCACTCATGGTTCTTATTTAACCTTGTTTGTGCAGGGAAGCATTGGTCCTTCTGAACCAGCTGAATAGTAGAGTCTCTAAGAACTGAAGCACGGTGTACTAAGCACTAAGTACTGTGAAGCACAGTACTTTTGCTGTAGTCAGAAGATGAGCTTTTTGGTCATAAAGGACATTCAGACTTTGCTCTGACCTTGGCCAAGTCATTGCAGAAGTGTGGTAGAATCTGTGTTCATTACTGATTATACTTACATAAAATATGATGGGTTTTTAATAAGTTACAGGATAAGGGATTTAGTCAAAGGATATAGTTGTTTCATTGCAATTGTTACTGGAAGATTTCACAGTATTATGTACAGGTATGCTGGGACAGAGGGCAGTGTCAGAGAGGAGTCCCTTGTATCAAGACACTGAGTCCTCAGCCACAGGTGAAGCTGCCACAGAGTTCTGCATCAAGTCCCAAATATGGCCGGGTCCACATTTCCCAAGGCCTCAAGGGAGCACAGTACAAACAGTCCATGTGCTAGAAAAACATCAGTGATGCATGAAATGGTTTGCTTTGACTGAATATCATATAATATTCAATGATGAACAGAAGACATACCCTCAGAGAGTATTTAATGAAGTTTAGAAGATCTTCTATGGAGAATAGAAGACCCATTCTCTATGAAAGCCTAAATGGGTGACCCTACTTATTCATTTACTGTAAGATTTTTTTTCCTCTTCAGAGGTGAGATGACATTGATTACACTAGCTGGACAAGTTGCAAATTACAGGGCAAATCTCTTCCCCTGAAGTCCTGGATCCTGGATCTGGACATTGTATTGTACTGATCCTTCCCACACTGCCACCCAAACAACCACTAGAACAATGCACCTGTCCTTCCCAAGGAAGCTGGGATCCGTATGATGCCTTGACACCCCTGTGCTGTGATCTAAAGGTATCTGATCAAAGAAAAAATTAGCCAGTGATTTTTAAAATATTGCTTCCAGCTCAAGACCTTCAAGACTCTTCTTGAAGCTTTAGGCTTAAGTAAGGAAAAGGAAAGCAGAGATGAGGAGAAAGCATTCTGCTTCCTAGTCACAAACTCTAACAGTCCCCAGATGTGAGACTGGAGACTAGGTGCTGAGTAGGCTCCTATGTTCCCAGCCAGGGCTACAATGTTCCATTCCACATATGGCCACGTGATCCCCAGAAAGCCCTGTGAGGTAAGAATTCTTACACATCTAACGATGCTCCTGCTGATATCTATTTTTTAAAAGGTTTAATATTTACTAAATCCTTGCTCTGGGAAGTGGCACAAACTTAGTTAACAATAGATAATTTTTATCTACATCTATAGAAATATAAATGTACTTAAAGAGTGTCTGTGGGCTAGTTGCCCATGCTTTAGACTCATGTAGTAGCATGGCTTGTGGCTGGATACAAACAAAGAGAGGCTTGTGATTTGGCAGATGTTTCATGACAGGCTCTAATTGACAGGAGGGTCAGTGTCCAGGGCTGAGGCCTACACAATAAGAGCCCAGAGAAGGTATGTGTGCACAGCTGGACACCCCTTTTCAATTGGTTGATCCTTTCATCATCTGTGTAATACATGTACATGAGCTTAGAGACCTGTGCTTAAAATGTGGAGGAGAATAGCATACAATGATGTCTTATACACAAGGTTAAGTGAGTATTGTCAATTTGTTTTGAAGAGACAAAAGTAAATCACCTTTTAAAGTTTCACATTACTATTATTTTTATAGTTCCATATGTATGTACCATCATTTTTTATATAACACCTTATATCTACCATAAACCTTTAAATTGCATAGTTTCAAAGCAGATTGGCTTTTGAGCTGAGGTCCCAATGTATTTTCAGTGCCTATTGAAGACACAACAATGTTAACCTGCCCCTCTGGTGACTATCTTGTTGGAAGCTACAGCACATAATGAGAAATGTCAAGTCCCAAGATCAATGGAATTTTGGACTCTTGGGATTCAACAGGAATAGCATTGATCCTTTTAAAGAACACCAGTCAGAGATGGGTTGTAATATATTGCAGAGGGCTCTGGAGAATAAGCGGCCAAGTCCAAGATACCTACCTGACAAAAAATTCAATCAGCTTTTAGCACAAATTGCCTGCTCTGCTCTGCTTTCTTTCATGCAGGAGACTGCTTCCAATTAAAGTGCGCAAATTAATTTTTATCACTTCCAAATTAGTTTCAGAATTTGTGTAAGACTGTTTCAGATGAAAGCATCTGTCCCTCACATCTTTGCAATTCTGTTATCTAGTTAGAGACCTATTTAAAATCTCCAAGATAATTTCCTATGTTCAAAGTCACAAGTTGGAACGAATAACAATGAGTATTACTAGTATAAAATGCATTAATAAATCAACTATAATTCAACTCTAACATATGCTAGGTAGCCTTTGCTCATTTCTTTTATGGTCTGAAACTCGCTGTGTAATAATGTTTGCACATTTTCATTGTCTTTGTGACAAATCCATTAAAATGGGAAAACCTCTAATACTTCTGAGATGTTTAAATTAGTCACAACGATAAATTTCACTCAATAAATGCATAGATCCTTTCTATATCTACTTAAAATTACAATTATAATAACAATGTAAAAGATACAAATATATTAAAGCCACTTGAATTTACCTTGAGATTTCAGTGATGTGTGTATAACATTAGATGATAAATGCTACCATTTCATGATGTGATTAAAAAAAACACAACAGTATATTTGGCCTCTCTGCCATAAAAAGTGATTCAATGTCCACACTAAGACCAACCCCTGACTCACAACAGCTTCGGGGATATTATGTTTCATGCAAGGTATCTCCCTTCGAATCTAGGTTATTGCAAACAACCTCTAAAATCTAAGGGCTTTGGGTCACATGCTTTAATGCAAATTACATAACTAGCCTTTTGATTTTGAGCAACACTGGGTTTGAAAGAGAAAACAGATAGCCTGGTTCTTTGACCTGTGAATTGGTAGCTGGAGTAGATTAAACTGGAGTAGAAAAAGAACCTTTTCTTTCATATTGCCAGTTTACAGATGTCAGCATCTATGTCTATGGATGACCATGTCAACACCACAGTCAGATCACAGACATGACCATCAGTTCAGTGTGTTCTGTAACTACTTTTAAAATAAGTAAACTGACCAATGTACCACTGCTCTAGTCAGGCATGAATCTACTCCTAGGCTGGTTGCTTTAGACAACCGACACATAATCTGCTAGTCCAACCACATGCCTGACTTATTCATTTTACTATTGTGATTTTCATTATGGCAAAATGTTGAAACTGATTTTTTTATGCAATCACTAATCTATGCTCAAGATGTAATGTGAAGTACTATATGGACAAAAAAGAACTTAATATATAAGATATTATCTGGTACAGTAAATGATTCATGTAATTAATATACAGTATCCTCAGTACATTCAATAGAAAAAGCAGTTTTGTGATGAGCATAATATAGAAGGCCAAGGAATGTAAGTACCCAACACTTAGCTGCTAAGAGAGTATTAGACACACAGTAGACATTTAGTGCATATTTATTTAGTGCTTGATTCATCTTGTAGGTGCTTGTCGCATTTATCAAGAGGAGCATTTTTTTCTTATATGAAAATAATGGAAGCTGCTGTAATATATACCCACCTGAAATATCTAATAAAGTCTATACAGAGTACATTTTATGAAAGTTCATAATGATGACAAGAGGTACTTTACCCCCTAAAGTATAGACTGTGTGTGTGTGTGTGTGTGTGTGTGTGTGTGTGTGGGTGCGCGCGCGCGCGTGTGTGTATGCATGGAGGCTCTTCAAGCCTGAACTCAGGGTCTGAGAGTTGCCCCTGAGCTTTTTTGCTCAAGTCAAGCTCTCTACCACGTTAGCCATAGCATCACTTCTGGCTTTTGGGCAGTTTATTGGAGATAAGAATCTCATGGAATTTCTTGCCCTAGCTGGCTGGCTTCAAACCGCAATCTTCAAATCTTAGCCTAAGTAGCTAGGATCACATGTGTGAGCCACTGGTATCAAGCAAAAGATGTTTGACCAAAAAATAAATCTTTATAGATGGAGGCAATGCTGGAAATCACATATAGATAATCCAGATAATCTGCCATAGTAACTTCTTAAGGATAGCCTTGTACTTATTTAAGGTTTAAATAAAATACTGCTTTAACGAAATACAATGTTTGGCATTTTGTTCTTAAGGATTAGTATAACCATTTTGTATTATGTAGTTCCTGTTGTAAGAACTTCAGACATTTAAAATATTATCATATTTAACTTTTGGTGCTAGCTATAGACCAAAACAAAAATCAATAGTCAACTATTCTTTCTTTTAAAAAATCATTAGAAAATAAACTAGCCAATAACATAATTTAGTGTATTTACTATAATAATAAACATTTTCTTTAAAATTCTTTATCTCATAGTGACACATTTAATAAATGTCTTATCTTGCTTGATGTAGTGGCTCACACTTGTAATCCCAGTTACTTGGGAGGTAAGAGAATGGGAGGGCTAAGGTTTGAGGTTAGACCAGATCAAAAATATTCATGAATACCTAGGCATGATGCTATGTGCCTGGCATCCCAGTTATGTGGGAAACATAAATAGGAGTATCAGTATACAGGTTACCCTGGGCATAATAATGTTACCCTGTCTCCAAAATAATTAAAGGACAGGCGATGTGGTTCAAGTAGTATAGCTCTTGTTTATCAAATGTGAGGCTATGACTTCAATCCCCAGTATTGCCAAAAGAACACACACACACACACACACACACACACACACACACACAGTTAAAATAAAAGTTTTACTTTTGTGGCTACATGGCAGCTTTTAAAACATGAAGCCCCTGTCTGAGAGTAAAGTTCACATCTCTGCATTTCATTTGGAAGGTGTTAATTATATTTAAAGCTCTAGCTTGTCTCTTTTCAATTTTTTTCTAATAGTATTTAATCATGTCAATATATATGGTAAGATACTACAGATATGCTGTTTAAACATTTTAGAAATGCTGCATATGAAAACAAAATTTGGAACATGTAAAATGTATTAAAGTATTTATAGCTATATTATATTTAGTAGATAATATTTAGATACTATATATCACTTAACAGTATTTAATCTCACATGTCACTATTCTGGGACCTGGAGACTCTCCTGATCTCCTTCAGCATTTCCCTGGCTAACAGTACCTGAGCTCTTACAGGATTGCGATACCTACTCTAACAAGAGCAAAAAAGTTTCATAGAAAAAATAAGTTTCAGAAACTATGAATTCAACAAATACTAGCAGATTTATTTGTGTTGATCTTTGAGAGCAGAGGGGCAAGGAGCAGCTGGAGAAAGACAGAAAGAACGTGTAATTTCCCCCCAAATTATTTTTCTAGGGAGTCCTGTCTTTCCCCCTTCAAGACATCATAGGCAGCACTGATGAACAAAGAATACTTGAAGATTTCTTTTTTTTTTTTTTTTTTTTTTTTTTTTTGGCCAGTCCTGGGCCTTGGACTCAGGGCCTGAGCACTGTCCCTGGCTTCTTCTTGCTCAAGGATAGCACTCTGCCACTTGAGCCACAGCGCCACTTCTGGATATGTGGTGCTGGGGAATCGAACCCAGGACCTCATGTATACGAGGCGAGCACTCTTGCCACTAGGCCATATACCAAACTTGAGAGACATAGGATAAACAGACAAACCAATGCAACAGCAACACTTACAAAACTATATGGTATAAACCAACTGTACAACTCATGGGGGGAGAGGGAAATGGGGAGGGGGAAGTGGAGAAAAATGAGGGAGGATTTAACAAGTTGGATAAGAAATGTACTCACTGCCTTATGTATGAAACTGTAACCCCTCTGTACTTCACTTTAACAATAAAGAAAAAATGTTGTAGAAAAAAAAAGAATACTTGAAGAATCATTGCAGGTAAGGAAAGGAAAGTGTCATATTTAGTCTGCATTTTCGATGCTTAATCTGAAAGCGGAAGGAGGGAAGGCTCAATCATGTGAACAAATAATAAACGGAGACACTAACTGTACCACAGGCTAGCAAGTAATAAACACTCAAAGGAGGCCCGAGTGAAATTCAAAGAAGGAAGAGGTTGTATTTAGCTGAGAGAAAGCTTGAGGGTTAAGGGAGCAGGTGAAACTTCTGAAACTTCCACAGCCCATGTGGAAGTTAGGCGGCTGAACAGAAATTTATGGGGAAGGATATGAGAATAAGCCCTGGCCCACAATGATATAGCCAATGCCCACGTTTACATTCTGAACAAAATAAAACCTTAAATGGTACCTACATTCCAAGAAAGATTTCTGCCATTTAAGCCTTCATATTTTAAAATCTTTATAGGTTCAAGAAAAAAATTAGGAAAATTGGAGAGGTAAAATATATGTAAGTGAATTTGTAATGTGACAGAGCAATTCCAGAAGGACTCACTGCTATTGGGGTTGTCTCCTATGATGTGGTGTCGTCCACTCCAGTACCAGAGCAGCAAGGTGGCATCCCGGGATCCAGACACGATGTAGCAGTCCCCACCGATGTAGGACTCTGACCTGGCCAGGCACGTCACTACATCCCAGTGGCCAAATACAATCTGGGTCAGCTTTCCTGCAGGGGTGAAACAATGGATTCACTTACTCATTTTCTTTAGATGATAGTGAGCTTAGCTTTATTTTTACTAAATATGTGAAGAGTAAATACAGACAGCTTCAAATTTGTAAATTAAATTAAAACCTACCTACAGGTGCTTTCTTGACTCTGAAAATTGATGCAAAGATATTTAACAGAAGGTATGATAAAATAACAAAGCTATGTGAACTTTCTCTTTGGAGTTTGGAGGTGTTTTTTTTTTTAATTTTTGAAGTGTCATAAAGTAATGTAGCTATGATGTGTGTCTTTGCGGTTTGGACTAGACTGAAGGGAGGTTGAAGGTATTTTACTGGATGTAAATTAATTTTGGGAGGGGGACAACAGCCTCATCTGCCCTGATAACTCAGGGGTCATGAGAAATTTCAAAATGGCAGTACCATAGTTACTTAACTTACAACATGAATGTTTAACGTGAATCCTGACCATTGATTCACAGTAGGCAAAAGATGGAAACATCTACTGTATGATTTCATGTTGACCTCTAGTTTGAATACATTATTTTAAAGAGAATAATGTACTGCATAATTGGGATTACCTGTTTCTGTAGAATAAACTCTGAAGCTCTTATCCCAGAATCCACAGATAAGAATATAGCGATTGTCTGCTGTGACCACAAAGCAGTGGGCATTGATTTGTATACTCTGGTCCACAAGGTCTGTGATCTGTCGTTTGTTCACACCAGAGTTATTAGCTACAAAGAAATAGAAAGTATTTCAAGAAAGATTCTGAAAGAATTCCACTAAGCCTTCAGAGCAGGAACAGAAACAATACATTTGTGCTTCATCTAGTAATAGGTTTTTAAAGCTACACAATTATTAAGATTTTGACATTCTCCCCTTTGGGGATATAATTTTCTAAGTAGCAATGATTATTTATGAAATATTATATATTTAAAAAGCATGCCAGAATTTCATGTTCTTCCTCCACCAAAAAAATAAGAAGCATATGAGGAATTTAAGAGAATGCATTTAAAACACATTAACTAATATTCACTATGCACAAATGTCTAATAAGAACAAACAAAGGAGAACTATTACATAAAATATATAAGAAAAAAGAGATCTTATATTTTCCCCAATCTCTCATTTTCCAATGACATTTACAATCCATGTAAAAAAGAAGAGGGTAAAGATTTGAGCAAGGCATGTTGTTGTTTGGGAAGCCCCACAGGGAGCTTTAGGTCAGCAGCTCTAAAGACCTGAATTGTCAACAAACAGAAGGCCTTTCCAGAAAGGGCTGGCAGGGAGGAGAGGAATAAAAAAGATGGGAGAGTGACTGGGAGGAAAGAGACAGGCAGCGAATCAGCATATAGCACTGGGATTGAATCTGAATAAAGTCAGGAACTCAGAGACACATCTGATTTCCCCAGTGCCTGTCTGGATGCCAGCTTGTCCCGATGCTACGCCATCCTTTCAGGCAAAATCCCTGGACTGAATTCTTAAACAGGAAATGCAGATGTAGAAGGTGACCACCCCCAGTCTCCAAAACCAATTAAGTCTCAGTGTTACTATTTGTAGATATCTTCTAACACTATAAATATAGTTACTAGGGAAGGTAAGAAAGAAAAGAAAAGAAAGAAAGAGGGAGGAAAAGAAAAGACAGAAAGAGAGAGAGAAAAAGAAAGAGAAAGAGAAAGAAAAGAAAGAAGGAAGGAAGGAAGGAAAGAAAGGTAGGAAGGAAGGAAGGAAGAAAGGAAGGAAGGAAGGAAGGAAGGAAAGGAAAATAAACTGAAAGTCTAGGTCACTGGAAAGCTATGTAAGTGGGGTCTGATTAATTATAATAGAGAAACCCATTTTTCTATGGTTATATACTAGCTACATATTTCATTATTGGTGTCTACTGAAAAGAGGAATAGCTAGACTAGACTCTAAAAATAATTCTATTTCTAAAACTTATATTCTCTAAATGATGTGTAAAATGTTATTAGGGTATAAGTAACTGGTAGATACAGCTATACCTTATCCCTTGGTTCAACGATGAAAGATGTATTAATCTAAGAACAAAAACCCAGAGCTCATATCTAGTATAATAATTTTCATAGGACTGCTTTTTTCTAATTTAATTTTCTGAATAATCCCATAGGATACATAGAAGAGCATTATTATGAATGATCTCATAGGTGTGAAACTGAGAAATATAGAATGATTAGGGGCTTGCTCTGGATCCCAGGCCTAATATGTCCAATTATTTAAAAATATTTTAATACTCTCCATGAAGAATTATACATCATGTGTTTGAGATACACTTTTACTTTATAAATGTTTAGCCCTTCAGTAGTAGTTTCTCTTTGAATCCTTAAGTAATAAAAGGTTGTTTGAAATATTTTAGACTGAATTAAAGGATAGCTTTTAAATTATTTTCCTTGTTTATGTTCAACTAAATGACATCCAAAAATGCTACAAAGATTTGCTTGAATAGCAAAAAGTTCCTTCAAGTGGAAATTATGATTTACATGTATCTTTAATGATAATCTGATGATATTTGTACTTAAAAGTTTGTGGGAGAAAAAAATACTACATACAGGAATATGTTGATACTTTGTGTTCATGAAAATGAATTTTTTAACGTACCAATTAATGGATCCATTTCAATTGGAAGATGATGGGCTTGATCCAAGGAGTAACCTGGTGCACCCCTGAGGCCTAAAAATTTAAGAAGAGAGACAGAAAAGACTGCTATAAATTATTACAAAATAATTTCCTAACAAGGAGTTGTTTATGATGATTACAAAGAATGTTTATTGGCTTAAAAGTTTTGGTGAATTATTATTATTATTATTATTATTATTTATTTTGCCAGTCCTGGGCCTTGGACTCAGGGCCTGAGCACTGTCCCTGGCTTCTTTTTGCTCAAGGCTAGCACTCTGCCACTTGAGCCACAGTGCCCCATCTGGCCGTTTTCTGTATACGTGGTGCTGGGGAATCGAACCTAGGGCTTCATGTATGGGAGGTAAGCTCTCTTGCCACTGGGCCATATCCCCAGCCCCATTGGTGAATTATTTTAAGAATGATTCATTCATATTATGTAACTTTGTAAAAGTAGTCTTAAAAACATCTTCACAAAGCCACACGGTGGTAGCTCATGTCTGTAATCCTAGATAACTCAGGAGGCTGAGATACGAGGATCAAGGTTCAAAGCCAAGGGAGGCAAGAAAGGCTATGTGACTCTTATCTCCACTTAATTAGCAGGAAGCTGTAACTGGAGCTGTAGCTCAAGGCACAGAGTGCCAGCCTTGAGCAAAAATGCCCAGGTCTGAGTTCAAGCCCCAGTACTGACACAAAAAACAAGCAATCCAATGAAAAATAACCACCACCACATCAAGAATATGAGACTCCTACTTAAGGTGTAGAAAGCAGGAGTGATAAGGAAGATCTGGAGAAAACACAATCATGACATTTATTGAGCCTATTAAAACCAAACAACCAATAAGTCTAAATTTAAAAAATAAAAAATAAAAAGAAAGGCTGGGCTTCCATGCAGGTATGATAGGAGCAGAGGCTCCCCTGAGCTAGGACTGGGCAGAATCTAGGTTCCTGGCAACCGGACCCTCTATCCATACATGAGTAGCAAACTGAAGATAAAATTTTAGCCACATTTTAAATCTTCAATCTCACTAAAAGGTACTTTCCATGAATTAACATTTAGAGTTTGAGAGTTCATTAGTCATCACTTTTCCGCATGATTATATAATATATATTCATAATACTTTTGAACAATTTAAAAGAAATATTCATTCCTTTATAGTTTATACTCAATGTAAAACATTTATAAAGGATGAAGCTCCTGTGAATAATGAAGTCCTTAAGATGTGCTTTTCACGCTTCTGGTTGAATGAGAGTAGTGTGATCCTATGGTGATTCTGTCACTAGGAACATAAAATAGGTGCACATGGAAACACTTTGGGAGAAAACTATTGTATAAATCACTCTTTTTCAGGGCAAGGTAGAAGTGAGTACAATAGAAGGATTCAGGTTAATTCAGCATGGCTCATTTGTTCAGTCCTAGGGACAGTGGGAGTCCTAGGCTTCCAGGGAGAGCTTAAGAGGAAAAGTAGGACAACTAAATCATCTGGTCACATCTACTTCTGCCCTGGTTAAATAAGTATCAATATGTCTAAATTTTTACAATGGTATTATATCACTTCAAGATGTGTTGGCAGAAACAATCAGAAGTAAATTTGGAGACAGCATGTGTGAAATCACTGGGCAACTAGAGATGATGTTTGTCTTCCTCATTGCTTTATTCCAAATGCTTTGGGGTTTTGGACATGTGATGGATATTCAATCAAGTATCTGCTAAATATATTAATGACATTAAGAAAACAGGATTTGAGACTATTATCCAGAAAATCTAGATTCATTTAGACTTAATATAGGACAAAAATTAGGGATTTGGGTATGTGTGTGAAGATCTGATTTATTTGTATAACTGGTTAAATTGATCAAATATGCAGTGAGAGTTTAAGCACTCCATTGAGAGTGAGGCACTCCTGTGCAGCTGCAGTGAGACTGACCTGTGTTGTTTAGCTGGGCTTGACAACAATCTGTTGTTTTTGTGGATGACACTGCTACCCAACACCCTTTTCTCACCTTAACTCTTCAGCGAGTGCCTGGGTGGCCCACGTACCTACAGTGTTGTGCCATCTGTTCACTGCAAACAGTCGGCTGCAGGTCACTGTCACTACTGCAGGAATAGTCAGGTGGGGTAGGGTGTTGGCAGCCACGTGGGTCACTGGAGAATTTGATGGAAACTTCAGCACCATTATTACATCCTGCTGCATCTGATCTTTAAACATGAGTGGACTCTGTGGAAGGAAACACTGTTGAGTAGAAAGGGAAGAGAACAAAAGGAAAGAAAAGGGATAATGCAGTTAGTGGAAGGTTTGGGGAGAAGGAAGCTCAACATTAGACAGGCTGGCAGGGAGATGGAGCAAGCTGTACTGTACTGCAGTCTCTTGTCTTTCCAAAATACAGCACCTTCCACTGGAGGACTCCCCAAGTCCCTGACACAAGACATCAGATTGCTAGTAATCAGCTGTGATTTAGATATGGCTAGAGTGCTATGTGGAACATTGCTCTCAGACAGGGACACAAGATGTAACCTATCTGTTCAGTGCTATTAAAAAAAAGGAGTTTGGTGGAAAAAAATAGTCAATCAATGACTGATATAGTTCACTTGTAACACAAAGTGAATTCATGTGATGGATACTGTTGACATGAAATACAGAGTGAATTCGTTGCTACTTTCCTTCCTATCTGGTTGATCTGGGGTCACCGCTACAGTCTAAATAATGAAAATATAACAGCCGCCATAAAACAGTCCAAGCGTTCCCCTGTCAGTACTTCACACACATTTCTGCTCTGGTGCTGACTGAATTTATGGTTTATGCCTTCTACACTCAGAGTTTACTGACAGCCAGCACTTTTTCTTTTTAATCTTTTTTTCTTTCTCTCAAACATCTAGATAGGAAGCAAATACTGTAAGCATTACATATAAATACCATTGTGTTAAAAACAGAAAGTAAAGACATTGGGAACAATCTCTATTTAGCTTTTGTGCATGTGTTGGGATTGTTTCCTCTACACATGAATCTTTTGCTTAGAAACATGAACTAAGAGAGCTCAGATATTCTGTTTAAAACAATTCTATGCAAATCTAGTCTCACAAAAATTATCCCTAGGAAAGAAGTGAGTTCTGACTGGGCATTTCTCCAGGATACAAACTATTATTATTGTCCTTAAACAGAGGTAATTAAGACAGGCACACTCCTCTGCCAGACCATTTCATAAAATAGTGTTAGAGATTCTCTCTTGGACAGTGTATTGCAGCTGCCACTTTGGTGCTTAAACTCCAAGACCACATCTCTGCACTGTGGCAAAGGGTTTGTCTGGGAAGAGGCTGGCTCTGGGCAAGCCCTTGTGTTTTATCACAGCAGGACCACAGGGTGCATTAGTGAGTAGCCAAGGTGCTGATGGTAGAGAGGAAAAGAAATGTTGGATAACAAATAAATTAAGCTCTGTTTCCATAGGACTTGGGAGGAGGTTCCTCAAGGGTGAAGAAGATGTCTCTGCACCTTTATTATTTTGCAGACCAGGCTTCGAAATTTTTGGTTAAATAATTGGTAATTTGTTAAATAAGTAAAAGATATGAATGTTTTTAAGAAAAGCTTTAAATTTGTTTACACTTAATAGGCCACAATGAGCTCTTTACTCCATTGCAAGGGACTTGTTGCTTAGATATCAGTACAAAAATCGATAAGCTGGATTCATTTGGGAAATGTTTTTACCTTCAAATATTGTAACCAAAAAAGCTAGCCAAAAATTGCAGTTTACAAATATTTTTCTCAAAAATGTTTCCTTTTTATGTATTTTGAGGGGATAGGTAGGATTGAGATAAATGGGGCGTAAAGAGGACAGTATGGAAGGTATGACATTGATCAGATACATTGTACTCATAAATTGCCATGTCAAATTGAAACCCTCTTGTAGAACTATTTAAATATAATAAATATAAATTTCAAAATAAAAACAATAAGTGCTTATAGCAGATAGTAAATTTATCAGCTGATATGTTATAGAAATGGACTTTAACCTTTAGATAAAATTTAAAAATAACATGGTTTTTCCCTTGCATTTGGAAATAAAGGTTTAACATGAAAGGCTACTGATGAGGATGTCAGAAAATATTTATAGAGAATTTATAATCCAGTGGCTAATCTAAATGCTATGCAGGAATGACTCATTAGATTCTCAGTGATAGCTACTAGTTTTGTCCCTAAGTTACAGATGTTGGAATGTTGAGTATCTTGCAGGAGTCATTAACAACTCAGTAGCAGGGATGGTGTTCAGCCCAGCCCGTCTGGCTCTCAGAGCCTTTACTCTCTTACCTACTCTATCTTACAGACTCTGTCTCTGCAGGGGACATAAATACTGTTGTATTTTCCCACTCTTTTTAAAATGAATTACTTTCCTTACCCCATAATGCCCCCCAAATTAAATTTGGCAATATCATATTGTGTCTATATTTACACTGTAATTTAAAAATCTAATTTATGGGGGGAGAGGGGAAGGGGGAGGGGGGAGGGGGGAATGAGGGAGGAGGTAACAAACAGTACAAGAAATGTATCCAATGCCTAACATATGAAACTGTAACCTCTCTGTACATCAGTTTTGACAATTAAAAAAAGATGTAAATCTCAAAAAAAAAATCCCATTTAACTTTCATTAATGTGATCATGTGTATGTTTGCTTGTGTATGAATGAGTTTACACAGAGGCATACTCAGAGAAGATGGCTGTTTTTGTGAATCCAAGATTGGGGTAGTTTCGGAATTCAAAGTAAGAATTGTATTTTCCTATTTCTCCCTGAGGTATCCATACATTCTTTGGTCTGAAGAGTTAATGAATAAATTGAGATAACTTAAAAAACGCTGCTAAAATCACAATTTTATTTGCTCTATGCTCAGGTATGAAGGAAAAAAAAAACCCTCAACATGTTGATGTCTTACCAGGTGCATGGCAGAGCTCCGAGGCGGATGTGGCTCAATAAGCAACTGAGATGGCGTCTGTCCAAAGTTCTGTATCTGCGCTTCCATGGCCTGCAGGGAAGGAGGGCGACTGTCATAATCAATATGCATCAAAGAGAGAGGTCAACACACTCTTGACAATGCAAGTGGATCCCAAGTCAGCCATGAAAAAAAGTCCAGAACATTCACCGGGTGTTCTTTTCCCAGGGTGCAGAACCATTCAAGTGTTAGTATTTTGTAGACAAGGTTGGATTCTTCTTCCAAACATGCTTCAGTTAACCACATCACTGTTCTTATTACCAGAATCTGGGGTTAAATGTGGAAATGCTAAGTGTGATTTCATGCATGCAGCTAAACACCAAGGAACACTTTCAGCACTAAATACAGAATATATACCTTAATAAAATCCTTTGTGAGGAGGAATGTATGGGGATCTCTAATGAAATAAGTTTCTGGAATCTTAATGGGAAAATAAAATAAGACACAAAGTCTGCCATTGATAAAAAATAAAATTCAGAAAAATCAGACATTCCAATCAAATCAGAGGGCAATTAGTAGAGAGGACACTGAGACTTTTGTGTAATAGCTAAAGATAGCAACATTTCCACTACAAAAATACATTTTAGCTTGCTATGTTTTTTTTTTGCCGCCAGTCCTGGGGCTTGGACTCAGGGCCTGAGCACTGTCCCTGGCTTCTTTTTGCTCAAGGCTAGCACTCTGCCACTTGAGCCACAGTGCCACTTCTGGCCATTTTCTGTATATGTGGTGCTGGGGAATTGAACCCAAGGCCTCATTTATACGAGGCAAGCACTCTTGCCACTAGGCCATATCCCCAGCCCCTTGCTATGTTATTTTAAGGTGAAATTTAGAACACTGTTTATTAGGTCTGAATTAATTTTTCTCAAGTATTTTCCCTGGCATTTTAGAGAGAAATCATTCAAGAAGGAAAAACTTATTTTGCTACCTCAAGTTATATGCTAATTCATTAAAGCCTGTGCAGATGGAGCTATTAATGAGATTTTATGGCTTCCAAAAGAATCAAAGTAGTTAAGACCTCAAACTGTCTGGATTACACAATATATCTTTGTGTGTATGTGTGTGTGTGTGTGTGTGTGTGTATGTGTGTGTGAGAGAGAGAGAGAGAGAAAGAGAGAGAGATAGAGGCTTATGAAAAACTTAAGTATTTCTTCTGCACATAAATTCGATGTATAAAACATTTCAACATATTAAGTCAGACTAAGAATATTTTTTTCTGAAATGTTCTATGTATATAATTTAAGTCAACAAGGAGAAGCACGATATTTACTATGGTCATTACTCTGTTACCATGCTAATTTTCCTTTAAAATTGTGTGCAGTTTGGTTGCCCATAAAAGTGAAATACGAAACTCACTGCAGAGTGCTTGACGAAATGCAGGTAAGTTGGTAGATGGCTCCTCACCCAGCACAGACTCTAATCGAATCACTACCTACAATTCTCATTTATAAAGTACTTAAATTTAACAATCTGTCCTCCTAGACTGCATTTCAGAAAATGTTTATCAATAAAAATGTGAACTTTCAAATTTATTAGCAATATTACACATGAATGGATCATTATCCACCATATTTTAGCAACTACAAAGACGAGACTTCAGTTCGTTTATTTGCAGAGGCAATGGGATCAATGATTAAATCACTTTAAGTGCTGTCCAATTTAATGTATACATTTATATGCAGTGTCCACTCATATGCAAAATGTGACTAGCTAAATTATATTCACAAATGTATCATCATACTTTGCCTCTCTATTACAAGACTTATGATTATAAAAAGAGGCAGAAATCATTTCTATTTAAGTCCATATTATTAATGCTAAACTCTTGAGAATTATTGGGAGGAAAAAGCAGTAATTTTACTACTAGAGCCAACCTAGTTAGTGTCCAATATCAAGCACAATGTATCACCAACAGCATTCGACTCTAACAATACCTTTGTCTATATTTTTTAACTCCTTCAAGACAAACACCCATAGAGGTAGTAGCTGGGAGTAAAATTAAGCATATCTGATCTCTAGATTGGTGCCTTACAGTTACTTAGCATTTAGATGCTCACTGAAGAAATACATCACAACAACAAAAAAGGCTTCTAGCTTTCTTTTTTTTTTTTTTTTTGGTTTGGTAAGTTATGGGGCTTGAACTCAGGGCCTGGGTGCTATCCTTGAGCTATTTTGTTCGAGGCTAGTGCTTCATCATTTTGAACCATAACACCACTTCTAGTTTTGTAGGGGTTAATTATAGTTAAGAGTCTAATGGACTTTCCCTGCCCAGGCTGGCTTTGAACTGTGATCTTGTAATCTTAACCTCCTAAGTAGCTAGGATTACAGGTGTGAACCACTGACACCTAGCTCAAACATGCTATCTTAACATTAATTCTATTTCTGAAAGAGCAGTAGTAAAATTGTACTCGAAAATCTAGGAAACTGCCAGGTGCCTGTGGTTCATGCCTATAATCCTAGCTGCTCAGGAGGCTGAGATTGAAGGATCAAGGTTCAAAGCCAGCTGGAGCAGGAAAGGCCATGAGATCCTTACCTCTAACTAACCACCAGAAAACTGTAGGTGACACTGCAGCTCAAAGTGGTAGAGCTAGAGCACTAGCCTTGAGCTGAAGAGATCAGTGAGAGTACCCAGGCCCAGAGTTCAAGCCCCATAATTGACAAATAAACAAACAAAACCTAGGAAACTGACATCATTTGCAGATCTTTTGTAGACATCTCTTCCATGGCTCCCATCAGGAACATCAGGAATTGGGATGAATCTCCCTCTTTCATGAATACACTCTAGTCCCTATTTGAATTTATTCTTGTATGACTAAACTGATCCTTTCTATTCTGCATATGATATCTTTATAACCCCAAGGATCTTATTCCAATATTTATCTTTAAAGGTCTTGTACTTCTGCCTTCTAGTAATTTCTTGCTCTGTGAAAACTACAAACCTTTCTGATGTTAGAAACGCATGCTATATCCTTTAAGCTCTATTTTTTGGTCACCACCAGAGATTTAAAAGTAAGAGAGCACCTGCTGTCATTCTTCACCTGCTCCAGGCCTCCCATTTCTATCCTTACTTTTAATGTCTGTCTTGTCCAGGAGATAAGTACTGGGTTTGGGAGATGAGCCTACTGAAACACAGGACCTCTTCTGCACTCCGAGAAAGTTCCAGAATCCTGTGCTGATTACAGAAGTGATTAAGATACAAATGTCTGTTGAAAGTTTAGACAAGGCCAAGGGACACAAAGTCAGAAACCAGACTGACTTCAAGAAGCCTGCCGACTTGGAAGGAGAGATGTGAACATTCATGCCCATGACAGGTAGGACTGTGGTGGAGGTAAGGCCAGACTGTCCTGAAAGTCCAGAGGCAGGACAGGGGAAGAGAGAGTAGTGCTCTTACAAAGGGACTAACATAAAGGAAACATACAGAATTGTTCTCAAAGGAGGGAGGAGGGAACAAGCATGACAAGAAATGTCACTACTTCATGTATATAACTGTAACCCCTCTGTACATCACCTTGACAATAAAATTAAATTAAAAAAAAAGAATTGTTCTCTTAATTCCCAACTACATCAAGTTTAAAAAATTACTTACAGCTAGTTATAAGATAGATTATTTCCATATTAACAGAAATGGCATAGTAAAGATTACATAAATTTGTATTTCTCTATAAGGTATGCTTCATGGGTCAGAGAGAATGTCAGCTGTATCTATTCATAGAACATGTATTTACTGAGCATCTACTATATACGGGGTACCATTCTGGATACTTGCAGCAGTCATCAGACAGATTTCTGTCTGTACAGAGCTTACATTCAGCTAACATTGAGGAATTTTATTTAGTTTACAGATATGATTTCTAGTTGAGTCAAAATTTATATTCAGAAAGTTACATACAGGAAATTGGAGTTTGGAAGAAGAAGGAAGAGGAGGAGGAGGAAGGAGGGAAGGAAAGTGGTGGGATGAAGGAGGAGAGAAGAGGGAGGAAAAGTGAAGGGGGAGGAGGAGGAGAAGAAGAAAAAGAAGAAGGAGGAGGAGGAGGAAGAAGAGCGAGGAGGGGGAGGAGGGGAAGGATGAAGGAGGAGAGAAGAGGGAGGAAAGATGAAGGAGGAGGAGGGGGGTGAGTGCAAAAGATCTGGCAATACCTCAGCAGCATTCATTTCATGCACAGCATCACTCCCTGGAAATGAGGTCGCTACTCACGTAGCCTAGGCTGCACTGTGCTCTGCTCTGCTTCACGTGTTTAATCCTTGTGTGGTTCTTAGAGACTTTAGAATCTGAATTTTTTCAAAGCCTAACAAGTATACTCAGGAGCATACATACAAGTGTGTGATAAAATGCTAAAGCTTTGGAAATGTGTATCCATCTAACTTGCTTCATGGAATCTAAGATGTTATCTAAACATTAGAAAGATCATTATGGCACATGCTATCCAGAGGTAAGAATGGCTCCAATCTAGCTAGGATCACTGACTGTCAAACACATGGTACTTAAGCACTAGATTTTTACAACTTGTTATCTTTAAGTAATTATACAAAGGAATTGCCACTTAACAAAGCAGTTTCTGAATATAAATGGGACAAATGATGAGTAGATGCACCTCAATTCCCAGAGGAAGGAGAACTTTCAATTCATTATCTAAGGAGAGTGTCTTTGCACATGTGCACAACAGGGGCCAGGTGTGCTCACTACGGTGTGACATGTGACATATGCTTTATTTCTTTTAGATCTCTTGCTTTTTTCCTTTCCTTCTTTCCCTGACTTCCAAGGTAATTCTGCCTCCACTATGAGCTTTGTACTTCCTCTGTCGTTGACCTGAGACCACACTTTAGAAGAGAACAGAAAGAGGTTATAGGTATGTGGTGTGGCAACAGGTAAGCCAAAATATAGTAGGTATACCTTCTCCAGTGTGCAGTACATAAGAACGTCAGTTCATTTATCTGGGCATGGTGGCTCATACCTTTAATTTCAGCTACTGAGGAGGCAGAGCAAAGGAGAATGACAGTTTGAGGCCAGCCCGGGCAAAAAGCTTATGAGACTCCATTTCAAACAATAAATAGCTGGCCCTTGATCATGTATGCATGTCATGACAGCTAGGAGAGAAGTGAAAACAAGAGATATATCTGAAATGAACAGAAGCCTCTATTTGAGAAATAACTAAAGCAAAAGAGTTGAAGGTGTGGCTTAAGTGGTATAGTGCCTGCCTAGCATGCACAAGGCTCTATGTTCAAACCTAGTACTAGGGTAAAACAAAAGAAACTGGCTAACTTTTTAAAAGCACAACGCAGGTTAGTTTACCTGCGTACATTTTTTTCTCCTCACAGATTCTTTAAAGATAGTAAATATTTTTGTTTTGTTTTGCTTTGTTTGCCAATCCTGGGGTTTGATCTCAGGGCCTGAGCACTGTCCCTGGCTTCTTTTTGCTCAAGGCTGGCACTCTACCACTTGAGAACTTCCAGCTTTTTCTATATTTGTGGTGCTGAGGAATCGAACCCAGGGCTTCATGTATATGAGGCAAGTACTTTACCATAGGCCATATTCCCAGCCCTAGATATATTTTTTAAAAAAACATAATTCAGTATCTTTCAGACAAATCACCTACAGAACAGGAAGAAATAGAGGAGAAAGTTAATAATTCATGGTTCTCAAATGACCTGTCATGCTTCCTCTGTCTTAGCTTTTAAATCTACTTCCAGAAATATCAGCCTTTAAAGCAGTGGTTATGCCACCTACAATTCCAATACACTAAACTATGTTCCAGTAATCAGATTATTTTATTGACAATTTTCAGAAAGTTCAAGGAAATGGTAAAGGTGGTTGTTTGGGAACACAGAAAAACTTTTTAAGTAATTTTCCTTAGTATTCCTACTTACAATGCTTTTAAAATTAAAATGTATCTATTCTTTAAAAAAACAGAAAATATAAATTTGACACAAGCAAAAGTAATATATATGATTTAGATTATTCTTTTCTTCAGCATTATTAATATCACCTGAAAAATACAAGCAAAAAAAAACCCAGTAGATCTCTGAGATGTCTGAAATGATAAAAGGAAAGGTTACTTACTGGCTCAGTATATTATAACTGATAAGCTTTTGCTTCTGGTTTATTATTATAATAAAACATGATCACAGAAAGCATTACTTTTTAATGCTGGAAAACCAGGACCAAAGTAAATCAGGAAAATAATATATGCACTTTATTATTTCTTGCCTTATTAACATTAAACTATATAAAAAATTAAAATGCTGTTTTATATTCAACTGCTTCTAGTTTTTCATAGGAACCAAAAACAGAAGCACAAATTATTTCTCCTTTTGTCTTAAGGTTCAATAGTACTAAATCTAAAGTCTTTTCTAGAAAATTTATTAAATATTTAAGCAAATATTGGATAACTCAAGTACAAAAGGACCATCTTTGCTTTAGTTAGCAAGACACTGTGTTAGAACATGTGTGAGAAGCATATTCTAATTCACTCGCTGCTTTCCTTCTTGCTTTCACTCTTTTATTGTAAAACCCTCTCTCTATAACTCATTTCTTCCTTGGAATGATAATTCATAATGATAACTTTATATAACTGACTCAGCAAATGAATC
The DNA here is from genome assembly GCF_023159225.1 of Perognathus longimembris pacificus. Taxonomy (NCBI): domain Eukaryota; kingdom Metazoa; phylum Chordata; class Mammalia; order Rodentia; family Heteromyidae; genus Perognathus; species Perognathus longimembris. Next base: position 50,734,494 of record NC_063163.1, read on the forward strand.
TGAAAAATAATTACCATTTTCCTCTGGATACAAATATTCCACCCAGAATATATTATATTCTTCTTAAATCAGTTGTTGGTGAGAAAAACAATCATTTGTTTTAAGTGTAAGTTTATTCACATTGGGATCTATGGATTTTTTTTTTTTTACTGGAGTACTAGGATTGAACTCAGGCCTGAAGCACAGCCCCTATCTCTCCTTTTTTTAATTTTTATTTTATTGTCAAATTGATGTACAGAGAGGTTACAGTTTCATACATTAGGCCTTGGTTACATTTCTTGTACTGTTTGTTACCTCCTCCCTCGTTTCCCCCTTCTCCCTCCCCCTTTCCCTCTCCCGCTATAAGTTGTTCAGTTGATTTACACCAAATGGTTTTGCAAGTATTGCTTTTGGAGTCATTTGTCTTTTTATCCTTTGTCTCTCCATTTTGATATTCCCTTTCACTTTCCTAGTTCTAATACCAGAATATATAGTATCCAGTGTATTCAGATGAGATACAGTGATAGCACGAGTACAAACACAGGAAGGGATACAAGAGGATCACCAACAAAAGAAGCTATGGTTTCACAGGGTGTGTTGAAAGTAATTACAACCGTGATATAACACTCGTTTCCATAACATGGAGTTCATTTCACTTAGCATCATCTTATGCGTTCATAGGGGCATAGCTATTAGGCTCTTGTGATCCTCTGCTGTGACTAGCCTAAACCTGTGCTAATTATTCCCTATCTCTCTTATTTGTATTTTGTTTTGAAGATGTGGTCTTGCTAAACTTTTCTCAGCTAACCTTGAATTTAAGCCATCCTTCCTCTCTCTCCATAGTAGCTGGGATTATAGGCATGTAGCAGGTTAGTAAATGGATTTCATTGTAGTTGGTACTGGGTGGCCTATCCTGGATATATCAAATAAGTTTGCATAATATAATATCTAGTCATCCAAAAGATAACAGAAATAATTTTCTGGATGATACAGAGACTTTATTACTCAGAAGCAAATGTTTTTGTAGACAACCTCTTAATGATTCTTCTAAGATTTGGGGTTGTTTGCTCACTTTTGTGTGGATCATTGCGTAGTACATAAAGAAAGGACTCAACCCAGCCTGCATAATCATATGTGAGAAGAATCAGGACAGCATCCCTAATTCTCCTGGTGGAATAGTTTTTCTAAGTATGTGATGTTCTGGCTGATGAAGGTGGTAGGGGAGGAAGTAGGGAAGCTAAGGGAGATTGTGGTGGTGGATGAGAAATGGGAGAGGAATAGTTGTACAGGTGGTGGCAGTTCACTTGGAGTGTCTAATTATGGGAAGACAATAACAATGAAAATGGCAATAAAAATGAAAATGATATGCAGAATGATTTCTAGACAGGTTCACCAGGTAGTAACAGAAATATTCTAAAATAAAAGCCAGTCTTGGGGCTTGGATTCAGGGCCTCGGTGCTGTCCTGAGATCTTTGCTCAAGACTAGAGGTCTACTATTAGAGACACAGACCCCCATTTGGCTTTTTCTTGGTTAATTGGAGATAAACAGTTTCACACACTTTCCTGACTGGCCTTGCTTCAAACCACAATCCTTAGATCTCAGCCTCCTGAGTAGTAGGATTACAGATGTGAATCACTGGTACCTGGAAATATGCTTTTATTTTTAAAAAATCAGATTAAAATATTACATCTGCAGCTAAATAAAATGATTGTATTAAATTTTAGCATAAATTGGAAGCAATAATTTAGAAAGAATATATTGAGACATCAAGTGGGGACATTAACAAAATGTTTAAAGCCTTAAAAAAGGAGTCATAACTAACTGAAATATTTAGGCAATTAGATTGAGTGATATCTACTTTAACACATTGAAGCATGCCACATATTTGGGAAAATTGTTAATTTATACTGAGGATAACAAATATGTGATATAACTAAAATTTGTATTACTAGAAGATAAGAAACCCTACAGGTATTTCTCCTATAAAGAGCAAGTTGCAATTTGCACCCTTCATCTTTTGAATAAAATATGACCAAGTGTTTACTGTTAACTTCTGAAAATCAATAATTAGGATTGCTCAACTGCACACAATGAAAATAACACAAAGTAGAAAAAAAAGGATATCTGTATTAGCTATTGGCTGCTCATTTGGTCCAACCATTTTTATGAATACCTGCCCAGGAAGGGAACTCTGTCCATGAAGACAATTAGGCCACCAGGCCTCTCCTACTTGTAAATGAGCAGCAACTCACTAAGGCAGGTCCAGAGAGTAGTGATGAGGTACCTTGTTATACCAAAGAAGTCAGAAGTTGGGAAAGGAATATAAATAAAAAATGTACACAGGAACAAGCCATGGGGGTAGAGGCTATCAGTGCTGTCACTACCGATACTTTTCTTTTACATCATCAGACTGAAAAGTGTGTTAATATTTTTCATTATAAAATTTATGAGTTCATCTTCAGGGAAAACCAGCTTTGCAGCTGTTTTGGTTAAAGACCCATCTATCTTACTGGTTCATGACAGCCTATCATGTCAGGTCTCTACAGTTGCAAAAACTATTTCAGTAAGAAAATCAAGTGAAACCTGAAGTCACCCATTGTACTTTCTGCGGGGCAGGGTATTTTCAACATAGCAGATGTGTATCTGGATGTATAAGGATGCTTTGTAAACCCTGCCAAATTGGAGAAAAAAAGAAGAAAATACCTAGGAAGTACAAGAAATATTAGTAACAGAAGCCAGGCTCTAATAGCTGATGCCTATAATCTTGGTTACTCAGGACATTGAGATCTTACGTTCAAAGTTCAATACTAGCCGGGGAAGAAATGTCTGTTGAGACTTTACCTCCAATTAAGCAGCAAAAAGTGGAGGTATGGCTCAAGTTAGTGGAGCTACCAATCTGGAGTAAAAGAACAAGTGAGAGAGTAGGGTCTTGAATTCAAGCTCCAAGACCAACACCAAAAGAAAAAAAGGAAATGACTGCTGATAATAACAATATATATATAATATTTTGAGATGCAAAACCAACAATTGTAATGAGTGAATATTGCATGGCCCATATGCTCTAGTAGCTTCTATCAAATACTACTTTATAATAGGCTTATGTGCATACCTCTCACTGTCAAAGAGAAATCATCTAAGCCATTCAGTCTGGCGATGTCAACAGTAAGTATGACAAGTTCTATGACGAGCTCAGAACTTAGTGTCTTGTTAATAATTTGTCTGATGTGAGCTTACAGCTTCTGTTGGAATGCAGTCTCCTTTTTTTTTTTCTCTCTTGCTGAACAGGTACAACTTAAATGCTAATACCGTCCTTGTTCTAATTCACTTCACACTACGAAATGAAAAGCTAATCATACAGAAAAAATAGTAAACTATAAATAATAATATAGGATATAAATGGTAATGAACCTACATCAAGACAAAAAAAGAGTGTTACAGGAAAAACATGGGTTAAAATTACAGAATCTTTATAGAATTTTGGATATTTTGTTGAAAAGACGCATCAAAAAACTAGATCACTTAGCTACAACAAAAAACAAATTAATTGATTTCTCTACTGTTGTCATAGACCTTTTCATTATTGATAACTTTGGTTACATTTACTTTATTACATAAAGACAGATAATCATGAAATCAGACTTCTAAGATTCTTCACTTTGGGGCAGTAATCTGTATCGGCAGTGTGCAGTGTTTCTAATACATTCTTGCCTATCTTTTCTGCCATGAGTTAGGTTTCATTTCTGCCATCATTTTTTTAGGGTTAGTGAGTGGCTTAATGTCACTCAATTATTGAAGATGGGGCTATGAATCTGATTCTTCTGCCTGGGCATACCTGAGGCAGACAGGCTTTATTAATGCTATCTATCATCCTAAATGTAATCATTTCTTAAAACAGTTGAAGAAGAAAATATAATTTCATTATAAAAGAATGTTGATGTTTGCAGCATTCATTTAATTTGTAGTGTCTATTAACTATGAATGATGGCACATGGCACACAGTTCCTTTGAAACCCTCAAAAGATGATAAAATGACATTTTTTTCCTGAGGAGTAATAGGAATAATGGTTAATAAAACATCTGATTAAGTTTTAGTCAAAATCATCTGATTTTTCCTTGAAATAATCTAAATTTTCTTCCTATCATTACTGAAAATTTTACTAATTGGAAAGTTTTAGCTAATTCAGAAGTATGACTAGAAAGAAAAACATTACAGTCTGGATTGGTGAAATGGACATACACATTTAAACATCCCCTCCCTTTTTTTTTTTTGCCAGTGCAGGGTTCAAACTCAGGGCCTTGGGCTTTCTCAGCTTGTTTGGCTTGCCTTCTACCACTTGCTCCACAAATCTAGTTTGGCTTTTTGCTGGTTATTTTTGGAGATGACTTCTTGGGGATTTCTTCTCAGGTTGGCTTTGAACCTAGATCCTGTAGATCTCAGCTTCCTGAGTAGCTAGGATCACAGGCACAAGGCACGGGTTTCTGAAGGCCCTTAAAATTTTAAGAATCATTTTTCGAGACATGGAGATGGTTTTATTATACACTTGTTATTTTTAATTTCCTAAACAATAATGGTACTAAAGAAAATCGGACTCAAAAATGGGGTGGCTTCATTCAAGTTCTGCTGCTGTTTTGATGGGTGATTTTATAAAATTATTTAGTAAGAATGTTAGGCTGGATTAGTGATTTTTCTTTTTTTCTTTTTTCTTTTTTTTTTTTTTTTGCCAGTCCTGTGGCTTGGACTCATGGCCTGAGCACCGTCCCTGGCTTCCTTTTTGCTCAAAGCTAGCACTCTACTACTTGAGCCACAGTGCCACTTCCAGCTTTTTCTATATATGTGGTGCTGAGGAATTGAACTCAGGGCTTCATGTATATGAGGCGAGCACTTTACCAGTAGGCCATATTCCCAGCCCCTTGGATTAGTGATTTTTAACTGTGAATGTATATAAAATTTTTGGAGGGATTTTCCCGTCCCCCAAAAACCTGTTTGAAGTCTCTCTACAGATATTTTAAAAGGCCTGAGGGATCAGCAGGGTAAGGCAGATGGACAGTTAGCTGAGATGGACAGACAGGTTTAGAGGATGATGATGTAATGAGCTGAAATACGGTGATAGGTACATGCGGTTTGTTATATTATTCTCTCTACTTTTATAGGGAAAAAATGATTCTAGCAGAACTGTCCTCGAACACTGTGCTTAAACTTAAATGTCTCAAACAAGTCACTTACATGTTCCATTGAATACTTATTCTGAGTTAGCAGTTCAGGGAATTAGGAGCTTCAAACCAGACATTCTAAGTGGTGATGATTCCACTGGGTTTGGGGCCACATTTGACAAGCAAGGAGTTAGAAAAATGAGAAACAAAGCTGGAGTTGTGGCTCAGGTAGGGATTCAGTACAAGCACAGTGCTTTAAGTTCAAGCCCTGGCACTACAAAGTAAAAGAAAACAAAACAACCCAATGGGACTTGATAGTTGCTAGCCAAAATATTTTATTTCCTAAGCAGGTCCTAGGACTGAATTTATACAGCTATACAGCAAATCATATTATTACTGTTAATATGTAAAAAGAGCAAGAAAGACTGTCTGTTACCATGCTTGAAAAACATTGCCCTAATAGACAGTTGAGCCATCTGTGAAAAGAGTGCCTAGATTATGATGTAAAGCAAGACTTGAGACAATTTAAATAACATCTACTATCCAACAGATCAAGTGTTTACATATTAAGAAGAGCTTTGTACCAGAACTGTACTGTCATGTTTCTGCCTAGAGGCTGTCAAGATAAAGTTTATGATCAATTACTGCTTTACAAGTATAGAATAAGTTAAGCTGTCATAATTTTCTAAGCTAGAGATCCTAAACTGTCAAAGAATGTCAATTTTTAATATGACATAGAGAAGAAAATTATCTGTTATTCTGACCCCTAATTTCTTGACATTTTAATGCTATAATTGCTGCGGTTAGTGCTGCTCTGTGATTTCACCTGTCAAGGAAGAATGAATCAATAACCTTAAGCCATTTCTCAAATTTTAGCACTAACTTCAAAGCTGAAAGTTAAAGGCAGATTGAAGAAATTTTTAAACAAGGGTACATATGTAGATGCTTAAATATTTCTTTCCTAAGCCTGCATTTAAACACTAAAAGAAATCTTCATCGGCTAGTTGGCATTTAGCATTAGACAATTATAATCTTCCTTTGTTTTTACCCATGTGATCTTTGTACTTTAAAAATACTCAGATGACCATTATAAATAACAGGATGTAGGAAGCTAAACAAAAAGGTTAACATTTTGAACTATGGTCTATGTAGGAGCCTGTATTCAATGATCCAGATGGAGCTTAGCTCTCTCAAGTCAGAGTACAATACAGCAGATCTCTAGGAAATCTAACATGGATATTTGGAAGACAGGCATTGTGCCTCCTGGAGGGTCTACTCACAGGAGCAATGAATTAGTAGGGGGACCATGCTACTTCATCCCACTCATCTGCAGATTTCTTTCTTGTGATAGTAGATGCCAAGTGCTCTTATGTTAAGCAACATATGTGCTGCCCTTTGTAGGCAGAGCAATTGAGGCAGAGTGAGATTCAATAACTTGGTCATCTTCAGTGAGTTCAAAGGATCCAGATGTGTTCTAATCCATTGGGGAGGGTATTGTTTCTCAAGCTCTTAAATGTTAGTGCAGAAAATATGTTAGGTTCTAATTGTTTAATTGACAGTAGCATTAGTGGGAATGCAATGGTGTGAGTAATGATGGAGAATGGGGGAGAAGGAATTAGCTCTCCTTAAAAACACTAAATGTGTTGTCTATGCCATATAAAATGATCTTCTACCTGATAGCAAGGACACGCAGTATGGTCTGAAGCCTTCTTGACTTGACACAAGTTCTCAGAGTCAGGGCAACCATCTTTGCTGGCATGTGCTAGGGCTAATGCTAGCTGAGAGATGGGAGGTACAGTATTCCAGTTACGTGTTCCCTCACATCTAATATTCTTGTGCTGAGAAGATAATGTATATAGGCAGTAATCACACACACACACACACACACACACACACACATGCACACACGAGCAAACACGTTATCTTGGAATCTAGTCAACCTTAGTATCTGGTAATTATGTATTCAGAGAGAGAATGCTAGAAGGAGACTCCTAAGCTAAACATCCTAACTAGCTAACATTAGACAGTGTATCACTCTGACATAATAATAGCCTATGGTATAACATATTGTCCAGAGCATCTATATAATACGCAAACATAAAACTAGAGCCATCCCCAAAAACAAAAACAAAAAGATACATATTTTACACAAAGTTTCATTAGGCAGTCTTACAGTTTGATGATTAAAGGCAATGAATACTTGGCTTTCCCACTGTTTAAAGCAGTGGTCCCTATTTTATAGAAGCAGATATTTTAATAAGGTTCATATATGTATATATATATATATGTATGTAAAGAAGGTCTCAATTCTAACTCTCATTTCATTCTATTCTTTCATTTATCACTTAATCTTTACTTAAATTTGAGAATCTGCTATTTTTGTCAATTTTAATGTCTTATATATTTATCATCCATAAGGCTCAATGAGCTTTAAAAGTAAAAGAAACACACACAAACACACACACACACACACACACACACACTAAAACAAATACACAAGAAACAAAACAAAACAAAACAAAACATTTTGGACCTAGTCTTGGAATACAAGAGTGAATTGTTCAAATTATTACCCTTTTTCTGATTTGAAAAGATCTTAGTTCTGAAAGAAGAATTTAGTTATAAGGAACTTATATAACAGGCAAAGGTGTATAGTGAACAGAACAATTAAGCTAAACATTAGCTCCTACCAAATAATTTGTTTACTATTTATATACAATGGAAGGTTCTAAGTTAGATGAGTATCATGGTTACTGGAGAAAATTCCTTATTGTACCTACCAAAGTCATAATGCCTTGTTTTTCACTCATTCATTCATTTTCTATCTCTAATTCCATTTCTTTGTGCACATACCATGGTACAATGCTGCCTCTAATAGAATGTTTGTAATGTGTTCTATGAATATTCACCCTAAGAATCCAATGAAGCTCTTCCCTTCACACTCCTCTCAGTTTGGTTTTATAGAGGTACGTAAGAAATATCTTTATGGATATCATTTTTTTAAACTAGAGCTTCACGTCCTAAATCTACATGTTTTCTACCTCTAAAGTTAAAATAAAAACAAGACATTCTATTGCCTGGAGACACAGTATTGATGACTTGTTTTGCATATAGCAGATGGAGTATACTGGGTGGATGAAGGCTAGTGTACAGCTTCCTTGCAGCAACACTTTATGTAGCAGCTGTTGCATCTTTGCTCTTTGTATCTGAAATCATTTTATGCAAAGGGAAACAGTACTTTATATGAATATCTTCAAACATACTTAAATAATTCTCAACTATAAACATTTCAGGATGAGAACATATGGAAATAAAATACTGTAATTTCATCTCTTGCATGGATATATTTCCTTTAATGTTAGGTTTCGAAGGGTACCATTTTGCTTTTATTTAAAAAAAAACACTGGCAGATTATTTTTATGTGAACTACTCATATTTACTTATTCATCTAGGTCTCATTTATTATAACACAATGAATTAGACATTTTAATGCAGATTCTGAAATAAAATAAAATGATGACACAGAAGTGTATGGTACATGCCTGCAACCCAAAAAGAAACAATGTGTTGGCCTCATGACTTGTTTCTGACATATGTTCTTTTTTTTCCCTACATTTGTCAAGAACTTGAAGTCTTTGCAGTCCAGAGTTATGGTGAAAGGAGATTTACACAAAAAGAGAAGGAAAGTAAAATTTGTGTTTGAGTAATGTCAGGCATTACTCAATTACATGAAGGAATATGGAACTTTACACTTACCTCCCTGAGCACCGGATCAGTGATACTGTCCAGATTCACAGAGCCTTCATAGGTCAAGTAGTGGAAAACATTCAGAGCACGAACGGCTTCTGGTCCTCGCTGTTTGTAGCCAAATATCAGGTCAATCCACTGATGGAGTTGGCAAGAAACAAACTCACTTTCTAGGGCCTAAAATGAAGCAAGAAGAAAATGAGAGCCTGTCCAGACATAGCAAAGTCCCACAGTTCTTTCTTATAGTGAAATATTTTGGATAAATAGGGAGAACACATTCTTTACATTCCCAATTGATATATCTGAATTACACCTTCCATTCCTAGTTAGTAGACTATTAAATGAAATTTTTAAAAAACTTGAAGTGCTTAGTTTTCCATGGTTCCATTGTGAAAACAATTGGATTTTTATAATAAAATAGATTCTTTCAAAAAGGTACTCATGTTTAAAAGAATAATTTTAAATAGCTCTTTTAATGCCATTTTAAAATAATATCATGTCTAACTTTTAATTAAAAAAATGTATAAATCCCTTTGAAACATCCATTTTTCTTGCCTAAATTCCTCTAGCTCTCCTCTAGGAAGACTATGAAAGAACGCTTTCTTCTGCTGTGAGTTAGCTTAGTTATTTTGGAGCTTGGGAGTAACTGGGAAATAATTTGGGATATTTACTAGCAAGTGAGAAAAAAAATGTAAATTATGGAGTTGGTGACCTTGTCTTTCCTAAGAAGCTACCAGTAGCCTCTGAGGGAAATCTTGACAGGTGAAGAGATTTTAAACAGAATTTCTATAATCTGTAGCTCAACAATTTTAAAATAACTGTTCAGAAAAGAGTACAAGAAACAAGACAAAATATGTCCGAGGAAAGATTAGTTAAAATTCAATATTGGTTACATTTGCAATTTATCATTTGTACAAATAATTTTGTTGATTCTGTATAACTATTCAATTAGGAAAAAATGCAATATGTCTATTAGTAAGAGTAGCAGTGGATGAGATTAAAGGATAAAAAATGAAATGTGTAGGCTCATTATTCAATGGTTGTGGAATTTTTATTTAAAGAAAGATTTTCAACCTACATGCTTGTCTAAAGCAGCAACTATTTTAAATAAATGTTGTAGATAACACTAAAGAAATGATTGGCACATTTATTATTTTTTTTAGAGAAAAGTGGTTGTTGAATAAGATGCCTATCATAAGAGACAGAAAGAATGATGACTCTTCACTAATTTGAAGTTTTAATCTGAACACCCTCTTTGTCTCTCTCTTCCTCCAAAGAAACTATTATGTGCTTAATATTTCTTCTTTATAAAACACTACTCACTCTGCATGGGCAAAAAATGTATGCCCATGTGTTTGTGATGTAGAAACATGGTCTAGTGTTCCAGATTTCATATTCCTTCATTTGTCTCTTAGCATTGCTTTCAAGCCACGACATGTGGCCCATTGCTGCTCGCGCCTCCCTTTGTGGCAAACTCCTTGTTGCCTCTAACTCCTGGTGACATAGGCTGTGACGAATGCTGTTTATTCCCACGGCTTCGTAATCTCTGAGAATTGCTTTGGGATTTATGATCTGGAGTGGAACTGATGCATCCTTGTACTGGTGTGTGTACACTCCACATTGTTAGTTCCCAGCTCCTCTTCAGTGCCTTGTCCCTACTTCCTGCCATGGGTACATGTGTCCATATCTCCACTGACTCCTGATGTCATCATCCAAGTTTCAAATTTTGATCAGTGCAATAGAAGTATTGTTGTTTTATTCTGTATTCCTGTTTATTACTAGCAAATTTTACATCATCTTAAAGATGTTTGCTGGTCTTCTGGATTTCCTTTTCTATAAATCCTGTTCATATCTTCTGCATATTTTTAAATGAAAGTTTCTGTCTTTTTGTTGTTGACTTGTGAAAGTTCTCTAAATATTTTAAGGAACAATTCCTCCTTATTGGCTTAAGATACTGCAAATGCATTGTCTTATTTGTCACATATCTATTAACTTTACCCATGTTCTTTATTGAAATGAATTTTCTAATTTTGAAATAACTGAATAATTTTTAAATGGTTATAGCGTTTTGGGGTGACAAAGATAGCTTTCCGTATTTTCATTCATTAGCTTTACATTTGTGGATTTATTTGCCACATTTTAATCCATCTAAAATCTACTTACAAGCATATGTGGTAGAAGTACAAAGCATTACTTTTTACATAGTAATATATGGCCAATTACCATGTGATTTATATATTAATATCATATACTAAATAAGCTTTTCCAGAATGATGTATTGGTGTTATCTTTATACTTGAATATATATTTAAATATATATTTACAGACTCAGGAAACTGAGATCTGAGGATCACAATTCAAAGCCAAGTCAAGCAGGCAAATCCATAAGACCCTCCTCTCCAATTGACAAGAAAAAAAAAGAAGTAACGGTATGGCTCAATTGGTAGAGTGCCCACTATGAATGAAAAAGCCAAGGGAGAGTATGAAGCTCTGAGTTAAAGGATGGAGAGAAGAAGAGAGGGAGGAAGGAGAGAGTGGTGGAGAGAGAGAGAAAGAGAGGGAAATGAATACACAATCTTCTGAAATTCTTCACAGGATTCACTTAAAACTTAATATAGGCTGTACATTTTCCAAGGTTATAGGAAAATTTTACTGAATTGCTTAAAGGCTCATAAAAGTCTCCATTTTTAGCATTTTTTACATTTTGTCCAGTATTTGTCCATTTTGTCTCAATGTTAAAATTGCTTAGTTCATAATAAACTTTAAGAAAACCTGTACCCTCATACATATATTTTATTACATATATTAGTGCATGCAATATAGGCTCTATATTAGAGGAAGCATGGTAAACTGATAATTGTAGGTGAATAGCCATAAGTTTTCTTTTTTGTTATATAATTAAATGATAATAAAATAAGGAAGTAGGAGTTAAGCTAATAAAGTCGCACAGTTTTGTTTTGATCTTTTTTTTGTCTTGCTAGTCTTGTGCAGAGAGAAAAAGAAAATCTAGTTTGGAACATTTAAAAGCTAAATATGGTTCAACATCAAATATACATCTAAGAACTCAATATTAGCTATCATGTAATTAAAGTAAAAAATGCTGAAGCCTGACACAAGGGTTCTTTACTATCCTATAAACAGTACTAATCTGTTACTAAATATATGACATGTACTCATTTGCTTTTTTTCAGAGATGAGTTTTCATAAACAAATCCATTCTGGACTTGATTCTAGTATAATACTAAAATTTGAAAAATGTAGAGATTACTTGATTGCTAAGCTATTACTGTTATAATGGTCTGAGAGCTTTCTTTACCATCTACTTGCATATCTAAAGGCAGAAGCAATTGCTTTAAGCCTAGATAAACCAATTCCCAATTCATAACTCTACCCTGGGGATCTTGAGGAAGGAAGTAAAAAGAGTGATACTGAAACCAGAGAGAGCATCTCTGAGATGGATAATACTTATCTAGTTCTAATTCCCATTTTGTCCCATGGGGATTAGATGGTAGAGAATTCTTTCTCTAATAGATTAGGGATAAAACCTCTCTTAAAATTTATAAAAAGGAATATTAGGTTACTGACATAAACTCTGAGGAGAGAATATTTATTCTTCCTGAATTCTTTGTGAGTTTTGAATTCACCAGACCAGAATAAAAACACTTTCATCCTTTTCTCTATTATCTCAAAAATCTGCTTTTGGAAATAAAACCTATCCAAGAAGAGTTGTATGTATTCAAGTAAAAAAGTCATAAAATCACATTTTTTAACCTTTGTAGTGTCTATGCTTGCTTTTATCATTATTAAGCTGAATTGTTGTCATTATAACTTCAATCATGCAATTGTTTTAAATAAAAACTGTTGTTATAAATGTTTATGGGGAGGGTGTTAAAGCATTCCATTACTTGATCATTACTGTATATAGAATATACAAGATTATTTCCTAATTTGCAATCTTCTCTGCTGTCCACTTGAGCAATAGAATTGGATCTCTTTCTATAATCCAAGGCCCTGCACCCTACTGGCTGAGAGCAGCAGCCTTCTGAAGCCACCATAATCACTCACACTGTGTCCTGTATTCCATACTCATCATGGCTCTTCCAGCCTAACACATTCACCATAAACCTCACCTGATACCAGCTTTTCAAACAGCAATCCCATCCTGTTCCCTACTGGTTCACACAGCTTCCTAATATAAATCCTAAGCCAGGAAGAACAGGTAGTCACAGCACTGGAGCTGTCATAGCTCTTGGTGTCACCTCTGCATCATGGCTGCTTCTTCTGCTTTACTTTGAAACAGTTCATTCTCCTGTGTGTTTCTGAAGACATGCCTATACTTCTTATTCAGTTTCAGTATCTGCTTCTATTTTTCTGTTCATATTTCTGTTTTTCTCTTCACAGTTTTCTTTTGTCCTGAGTTTTTATAATGTTCTTCATAATCACCCTTTTGTCACTTAACACAGTAGGATAGTGCATACAAACTCTGTAAAACCAGTTTGCATACAAACTAGACAGTGTGGCACAAGAGTGGGTTTACAGTACTAAGTATTAGCACTTCACTGCTTTAACAATGCAATGTGACCTTCTCCTAGAGAGTAAGACATTGTTCTAGGGCCCAGGAATACTGAGACACAAGGTAAAACCGCATAATCAAAGGTGAATGCAGTCCAATCTTTCTTCTGCTCTAGGTTACCGATTACTTACTGTAAGTCAGGCACAACCATGGAGGATACATAAAGAAATAAGCATTCTCTGTGCTCAAAAAGATCAACTAAGTAGGGGGAAATGTGTTGATTCTGGCTTTTCCTGTGGCTCAGAAATTCTGTCAGAATGCAACTTGACAAAAGGCAATCACCTCACCTCCATATCCAGTGTAATTTATTGAAAGGTTGTGGGTCTCTCTGCTATGATAATATATATATATATATATATATATATATATATATATACTCATCTCTATACTTTACTTGCTAGTGTAAATGGAAGTTTGAGGAAGAAAGTTCACTGGTAGTCACAAGTCCAGTTTTCAAATAAACTCGGAATCAATAAATTTCCTTATGACATTCCAGGCTCTTCCCCAGACAAATCTACCACCATATCTCTAACAATACCTCTTCACAAATTCTAGTGCCTTGATCATTCATTGCTAACACTAAGGTTAATGTGATCCCTTTGAAACTTAAGTGATAACATTTTACTCTTCTGCTCAAAACACTGTCGACTCTCCATGTTACTCAGGATAATTTAGAGCAGAAGAGAAGGTTTTATCTTGTGTCTCAGAATTCCTGGGCCATAGAATATTGTCTTACTGTCGAGGAGAAGATTTACATTGCACTTTTAAAGCAGTGAAGTGATAAAAAGTAGTAAACCCATTCCTTGTAGCACACTGTTCAGTTTTATGCAGACTGGTTTTACAGTTTGTATGCATTATCCTACTGTGTAAAGTGACAGGCTTATAATGGTCTTAGTGTCCCAGGTGATTAACTTCTCTACTGCTACTCTTTGTCTTTTATAAACTTAGTTGTTCACTCTACCCTGGCCTACTCACTACCTACTACAGGACTTTTGCTCCAGATATCTCTCTGTTGGCAGTGCTCTTTCCCAACAGGGTCCCTTGGCTCACTCCTTCATCTCCAGGCCTTTGCTCAAATTTCACCTTCAAACGAGGCTGCCTGACCCACCTCCCTCCACTCCTGACCTTACCTGGAACAACCACCTTTTCTTCACAGCATGATCACCTTCTAACACACTAAACCTTCTTCTTATTTATTTGTTGCATTGGTCTGTCTGTCTGTCTCTGGCAGTACTGAGGACTGAACTCAGGGGCTCGTCCTGCTTGCTCACTCAGTTGGTACTCTGCTACTTGAGCCATTCCTCCAGCTTGCCTTTTTGCTGCTTATTTTGGAGATGGAGTCTTGTAGACTTTTCTGCTTGGGCTAACTTTGACCTGTAATTCTCTGGTTTTTTTCTATTTAAAATCACTAAGTAGTTGTACAAAGGGCTTCCAGATCAGCAATATCAGTTTGTGAGTGTATTGCATCTTGTCACCACTTTCATCATAGTGAATAACTAGGATAATAGGTATGAGTCATCAGCACCTGGTTAACTTAGTGTCTGTCTCTCATGACTGAAAGTAAACTGAACAAGAGCAAGAGCAGATATCCTTGCTTGTTCACTGATGTTCCTCAATCATGGAAAACAGTGTATGGAACTCTCAGTAGTTGCCTGTCAAACTGAATGAATATTATCACTGCTTGGTTGTTTTTTGTTTTTTCTTTGTTTTGTGCGAAATTCTGGGGCTTTAACTCAGTGCTAGGCACTGTTCCAGAGTGTTTGTGCTCCAGATTAGTACTCTACCACTTTATCTGCAGTTCTGCTTTGTGTTTTTTGGTGTTTAATCAGAAATAAGAATCTTTTGGGTTTCTTTGCCTGGGGTGGCTTCAAACTGTGATCTTCAGTTTTCAGCTTCCTAAGTAATAAGGATTACAGGTGTAAGTCACAGGTGCCTGCTTCAGTTCTTTTTTTGCAGCAAAGTGGCTGTTTTAGAAGAAAAAAACACCTTGGGAATATATCCTAAATTCAAACTTACCTACTATAAAATAGACCTTTTCTTTAAAATATGAAAATTTTGTAAAAGATACATGACAGAAAAAAGGAAAGGCACTTGAATGTCAGACACGTGATACAGATAAAGTTCATCATTTTGTCTAAAAGCTTTAGGAATCTGCTAGGCTGGGGCTGTATGCGATTGTCAGTACACATCCATAAAGGGCCCTTTTCTAAAACAAATTTTAAAAAGGTCGATTATGATTGATGAAGCTAGCATTAGGGTAATGTTATCAGAGATACTTTCTATTTCTGCCCTTTGTCAGGAGGTCAGATTATAATTATGTTAGAACTGAACACAATCCCCAAACAGTGCTTTATTCATGTTTCAGGGGTAAGTCACTCATAATACGCCTAGCTGTTTGAGGATAAATTAAACCAATTCTTGATGTACAGACTCAACACACATAGACTTTAGTAAAATGTCTACTAAAAGTGACTATATAATTTTTCCATGTGTTCTGAGACTAAAATCTGAAGTTCACACTCCTTCAGTGAAATAATTAATTCTCACCATTTTATTTATAAAACAAAACCATTTTAATCCATTCTATATGCTGCAGTCCACAATTTAAGCAACAATACTAACAGCACCAATGGACTAAAGAAATGCATCATTCAAAATCCAATGTATTTTGCTAGGGGTAAATATAATCAAAGTACATTATAGACATGCATGAAAATGTCATCATGAAAACCAATATTCTGTATAATTAATATGTAGAAATAATTTTAAAAATCAAAGTACTATTTCATTTTTAAAAGTTAGAATAGGATATTAGTTTGTAGACATACAAAGGCTGCTAACAACGTCTCAAACACCTGATCAGTTGTTGGCATGGGATAATGAACCGGAACATTTAGAAGTCAATGATATCCTCCCTTTCATATTATTTTGTCATTTTTTGCCTTGAATTCCTTAATGACAGCTTGAAAGAGGAAGGAGGGCTGCTCACAGATACAGAATACTAATCTGTACAAAGAGATGAAGGCTTTTTACCACCGTGAGTGTCATTTCTTTGAGATATTTGACATTTTCATTTTACACTTTAGGCTCATTATAAGGAACTCCTGCAAATCACTGAAGATAATCCCAGTCCAAATTATAAATATACCAGAGCAAATTTTCTCTAAACCTATTTAGAAGAACTAAGTCCTACACAAACTCCCAGCCAATAAAAGGTAGAAAGGTTTAATGTTACAAGACAGTATCTAAAAGTGGTGGTTGTATTCACGGAATTTATGGATAATTCAAATACTTTTATATTGTGTTTTATACTAATGCCTTGGTATTGTGCACTGGAAATACATGCAAAAAAATAGCAAAATATGTAGCTCACTCATTACATATTTCCTGGTCTGGCACAGATCTCTGTTGTTTCTTCATGATGGTGGCATGACCAGACTGCATCAGCAGTATAGGAAAACTGGCCAAAAGCTGGAGGGAGGATTTTCTGCCCTGAGTAACTTCAAGTTCAAGAAATATGAAGAGCAGCATCTCTGGAGACATGGCCCCATTGGATGAGCTGTCTTTTCATAGCTCTGCAGCCATAGCTGTTCCCAGAGGCAGCATTCTGGGTTTGTCCTTTAACAGTAACTCTGAGGCAAACCAAGGTTGTCACAGATATAGCATCCTGCTGATACACAGCCCTGTAGGGGCCCTCCTAGGGAGATCCAGATGAAGACAGAAAGAAGAAATGCTGCTGAAGTCACGTCTAAGTTCTAGGCAATTTCCTGTATACCATCTACTTAACTTGGTACTGGTTCTGGTGATAGAGAGAGCCAAGACCTGGACAGTACAGTTTCACTAAGCAAAATCTCAGTTCACTGAGCAAAGTCTTTCTCTATTCACTAATGGCGTAACAGGATTTGGGTTAGAATAGATTGAAACCCCAGTGCTTGGCTTCTTTTATTTCTTCATGAATACAAGTTGAAACCTAATACTTACAATAAAAATGTACTGTATTTCTAAAAATGTTTTATATTTTTAGAGAATGATAGGAACATATCTCTTATATTTTTAGAAAGTTGTAAAATTTAATTTTTTTGAGCATGTAGGAACAAATCTTTGAGGAAAAGTGACGTCACCAAGTTATATGTAGTCCCGTACATATACATGTGAACACATGGTTTGATAAACATGTACTTAAGTTGTTGGTTTGTTTTTCCCCGTTGTAGGGTTTGAACTCTGGGCCTGGGGTGCTGTCCCTGAGCTTTTTCACTCAATGCTAGAGCTCTACTACTGTGAGCCACAGGACCACTTCTTGATAAACATGTACTTAAAGGATACCACATATGGAGGCCTATTTTAATGGAGAATACCATTTTAAAGTCTGCTAAGCATCACTGAGCTGTTAAAAGGACAAGATAGTACAAGTAAGAGGTATGTGAAGAGAAATCAGTACTTGGACTGATAATAGTACTGGGAGTAAAATGTTGTTATATTGGGTTCATCTGCACTAGAAGTACAATGAGCAATAGCAAATAAAATAAATCATTATTCAAAATTTGTATTCATGTATTTTATTCTCCATTAAAGTAAGGGGAACATTTGAGAATTTAAGTTGTTAGACTTTGTTGATGAGTAATCTTAATTTTCTTATTAAAACCCAAGTGATATGAAACTTGAGAAAATCGGGTAATTTTTAGAAACTGATGTGGTGGTCATATGAGTAATGAACTAGACAGAATGCCACTTGTGGCAACTTTATTATAAGTCTAGATCACAGTTAAATGCCTGGAAAGTGTCCATGCCTATAGGTGTTTGGCAAATGTTAAACAGGTTATTGCCAAATATAATTTTATGATTGAAAAATAAATCCTGGCACAAACAATATTCTACAAATCTGGGTTTTTCCTTCAGTTGATCAGTAAAATTATGTAATTCAAAATGTAGGTGAAGTTTGAAGTTATATGTCAACCTAGAGAATGTTATTCAGAATTTAGACATGCAATGCTAGGCACAGTCAGGTAGATCTCATGGGTGTTCAGACTTTCCTAGAGTCAACGTTGGCTTTCTGGACTTTTACTTCGTCATTGAAATAAGTTCACTTCTAAAAGCCTATGATTCCTAAGCTTAGAATGTATGAGGCTTTTATTTTCTGCGTTTATATAAGTTGTATGCCCTTCTTTTTGCAGCAGCTGGGCAGAGAAAAATTGGGATTTCCTATGTTCTAAAACAACGTATTCCTCAATGTGAAAGGAAATTTCCAGGGTAAAGGTAGCAGATGACAGAGGCATAAGTGGAAACTACAGAGGTTGGGTCAGAGTAGCTATTGGGGCTGTCCCAGGCTACTGTCATTAAGATCACTTCCCACTCATCTTGCTTTTCTTCTACTCACTTTAATGACCTTGCTTCTTTCTTCTCTTTATCCTTCCCTTTCCATAGCACTTCTGGCCAACACTTATTTATCTGGGAGATGTACTAAGACTAAGAACACTGCAGCTTTGATAAGTTGGTAGTTTTAATAAGTTAATTTATCAGCCAGGTTTCAAGTTAATACTTATACTTTTTTTGAGAATTTATTGGAATGATGCACTTAAAACTCTAGCATAGTATCTGATAAAGAATGAACATTTTGGGGCTGGGAAATATGGCCTAGTGGTAAAGTGCTCACCTTGTATACGTGAAGCCCTGGGATTCCTCAGCACCACATACATTAAAAAAAAAATCCAGAAAGGGTGCTTTGGCTCAAGTGGTAGAGTGCTAGCTTTGAGCAAAAAGAAACCAAGGACAGTGCTCAGGCACTGAGTTCAAGCCCCAGGACTGGCAAAACAAAATAAAACAAAGAATGAACATTTAAAATGAAATAGTTCATGTTATTTGCTCTTGGATAACTTTAATGTTGAGTGACTCAGGAACAGCACTGAGGCTTGTGGTTAATTGATTAAGGTTTGCAGTTGTTGTTAGCAGTACATCCTGGACAGATGAAGGGAAAATGAACATGTATTCTGGGGAGTGGTACACTAGGTAGACAGCTGTTGACTGTGGATAAGAGATGTAAACTGAATAGAGTCTACAGTAACATTTCACTTACTAAGATAGGGTTTTTAGTGTCATTTAATCTTTCAATATTCAATTTTGAAATCTGAAGACCATCATACAATAGCAACCAAACATAAGTGGAAGCTAAGGTCACTAGCTGGCACAGGTATGAAGTCAATATTTCCTCCAGGGCTTTACTTAGCACTCGACTGTCAAATTCTTATTTAGCATAAAGACACAATACCTAGTTTTTAGCTTCAAAATTATTATAAACAACAAAATGAAATCTGCATGGTTGATGGCTATTGAAGAGTTGTGGTGGGGCTGGGGATATGGCCTAATGGCAAGAGTGCTTGCCTCATATACTTGAAGCCCTGGGTTTGATTCCCCAGCACCACATATATAGAAAACGGCCAGAAGTGGCACTGTGGCTCAAGTGGCAGAGTGCTAGCCTTGAGCAAGAAGAAGCCAGGGACAGTGCTCAGGCCCTGAGTCCAAGCCCAGGACTAGCAAAATAATAATAATAATAATAACAATAACAATAATAATAATAATAATAATTGTGGTGACAACAGAAAAATCCTAAGAAGAAAATAGAAAATGAATTGGTTCAGAATTCTGCCACTTAAAGAATAATACTGAGTATTAAGGAAAACAGAACTGAGCCACTAAGCCACATTCCCAGCCAGAGCTCTTTAATCTTTTATACATTGCATAGAATGAATGCTACCAAGATCATTATGCTCCTAGTAGGAAATATAGCCTTGTCCTGGAATTGGCAGTAAATAATGCATTTTGGCTACACTGACATAAGTCTACAAAGTATCGTGTACATTTCGTAGTGCAAAATCAATTTAATTTTATTTAAGAGTTAGCAAAATAACAAATGGGAATTGTCCAGTATATAATAACTATGCTATTTTTCCTTAATGCATATTTAAGGCTAGTGACCTTGCAATTTTTATCTGTGGATGATCTCCATCAACAGCCTTTTTAATGTTTAAAAGAAGAGAAATAAAGAAAATCACAACTGGCATTTATAAACCTAAAAACAGAGCTTCCATAATCTCAAAGAGCTGCATAAGGAGAGACAATTGGTATCCTGAAAACATACGACTTGGGAGTTAAATTTGTTTCTTTACTTGAATCTGGAGTCTGCTATCTACTGACTTCATTGCCATGGGTAAATTACTAAACACCTCTGGTCCTTGCATTTCTCAACTGTAAACAGGGTTACCTTATTAAACGAGGTTTCCTTATGAACATTAGAAAAAAGGAGTCAAGTGTCTAGCCTACAGCCTGACAAATTAGAGGCACTTATTGCCACACCCAGGTGAGAACTTCTTTTCAACAGCATGAGCAATAAAAACAGTGGTTGAACAACTTTTGACTACTTTGCTTGCCTGAGTGAAGGATTCATTTATTTGGACTGGAATAGGTCAGTTAAATGTTTACGAGCCAACTGCTATGTCACAGGCATAGTTCTAGATTTTGGAGATACATTAATATGATGTCACAAAAAGATAGTGACAATAGGAAGCTTTTCGGATTGATTTTGTAGTTCTAGTTTTCTTATACTGATAGTTTACTCCACCTGACATTTCAATCCATTATATCCATAACTGACATTCAAGTACATAAGGATAATGTGTTAATGGGCGATCAATTCTAATAGTAAGTAAAGACGTGTAGAAGTATGCATTACTTACATACAAATTGTTAAAACATATTTTAAGCATATTATATGGAATAACTCCACATATCTGAAAGCATCAATTTATGGATGAGAAGTGAGAGGGAATATACATAAAATTTGTGCAATGTATGACATAATCCTTCAAAGGAGGGATTACAAATTGCCTGCCTATATGATATTATAAAATATAGGCATATTATATCGGCACCAATTTTGTAAAATAAAATCTATTGAAAGTAGAATGTTAGAGACAGAAAATTTAGCTCTGAAATAGAAGGGAGAATGTCACTAACAGTGATATCCAAAACAATGTGACAAGGTGTGGGAGCGAGCTGGGGAGAAACCACTTAATATATGATTCTGTCTATAAAAATTTTCCAGAACAGAAAATGATCAAAAGAAAAATTAGAAACAGAAAACAGGCATAGAAAATAGATTAGTTAGGAAAAACAGGGTGAGATGCACACAGGTCTGGGGTTTCTATATGGAGTGACAAAAATTAAAACTGATCATGGTAATGGCTGCATAACCCCTATCAGGCGGAGACCCATTTATTTATTTTGACTTTCAGAGGATGAACTATACGGTATGTGAATTATATCCAAATAAAGCTCTTTCAAAAACAGATGAAAGAATACGTGAACTCAATTTCAATGTGTAGAACTTACTTTGCTCGGTATCAAATTAAATAAATTGTAGAAATAAAATAACAGATTTATCATTTGGAAAAACCTGAGAGTGAAACAGGGTTAAAGATAGATTTTGGGTCACTGATTTTATTGATAAAATTCCCCAAATGATACAAATGATCAAGTATGCTAGGGATAGTTGGGTAAAGTGGTTCAAGTCTCTATAGCTTACCCTCATACAGATCAGAATCTCCTTAAATACGGATAAAATATATAAAATCCCTACATACCCTCATTCTACTTACATATTTCTTATTGGAATGTCAAACATCTATGATACAGATAAAAAAGGATGTTTCTGAGATATGTGTTCTCTTATAGGCCAGTACATACATGGTGAGGTATGCTTCCCAGCTGAAATTTCCTACATGTTCCAATGTCATTCTTTCCCTGCCTTAACTATTTTCATGAGAAGAGTGTGCAGGCATACTAGTTACAGTAAACAGTAGGGAATGGGCATTTGTTGTAAGCATATTATGCTATATGACATCAGTCAGCAGATGCTCATCTGATTGCTTTCTCTTAAAGGAGCAAACATAACTGAATTATCATTCATGGGTTAGTCTTGAAGAAAGGAAATTCACTCTACTAAAAAAAAATGCTGTCACAACACCACAGTAAACTGCTTCCCTTCATTACTTTTTTGAACCTTAACCTTCTTTACATGATAAGTGGAAATTTGTAATAGTTAAAAATAAAATTATAGACTATCTGAACTTATGATTGCTTGAGTCAAGACAAAAATCTTACCATTCTGTTTATGCGTACAAAGTCTTCAGGTTTTTTTGCCCAAGGAGGAAGATCAACATCGTTTACCACTACTTCATCATCTCGGACTCCCAGATGGTAGCCATTACTGTTGACAAACATCTCAGGTAGGTAGTAGAACTCTGGAATTAATTCCTGTCGTGAATAAAAGGTAATGAATTTGACTACTTAATAAAAAATCATTGAATAAAAATATTAGCTTTTAACTTACTAACTATAAATGGCATAAACAGTTTCTTTACCTAAAACCAATGTTTTAGTGTATTTATTCTTTTGTTTAAGTTTTCAAAATGTATGAGTCTGAGAAGAGGAAAGAATCACTGCTACTCTTAGATATATCCGGCCATAAATGACTAATTATTACCTAATGGAGTCAATGTGTTATCCGAATGCACTTCTCTGTTTGGAAATGCTCATGCAGTTGCTTGGTTTGAAGGGTGATTTATTCTTAACAGAATCATATAAGTCAGGGATTTGCCTTGTTGCCTTCCTTCAATTATTTGTCATTCTGTCCAATGTGTTTATATCTCTGTCTTCAGGAACAGAGAAGGACATATACACACATTGACAGAGCAACATGGATTTATTTTTTATTTAAACAGTTCAAACACTGTCAACTTATCATCCACTATCTTGAGTGTTTCATGGTGTCTTTCCCATTCTTTCCTGTGGTATAACATCCTATAAAATTCATGGTTAGTACTTCCTACTAAATATAATTCCATTGAATGCCATTAAATTAGATTTGTAAAGGCACAGGGCACTTTGAGCAAACGTGAATTTTCAAGCATTACTTCTTGAGGATTTTTATTGTGAGATGAATCCCTTATAGCTCTTAATGCTATACTTTGCATGCAGCAGGTATTCATTAAATATTAAACTGCTGAAGATATTAGATAAAGTTATTTCAATATCACTAGGAATCTTTGAGGGAATCTTCAGATGATTGGAAAAATGGCTCAAGATAGGGATGTGGCTTGATACTACACTATGCAGGAGGCTCTGGGTTCAATGGCAAGAAGAAAAGAAAAAATAACATACTGAAAAAGTTTTTTAAATTGGCACCACAAAATTCCTAGGTTGCAGAAGTAGGCCCTATGCCAATCTAATGTGGAAATGGAGGGCACTGAGAGCAGGCCCTCACCAGGGACAAAGTAAGACTAAGAAAAGTCTGCCAATGGAGATTGAACAGGGCTGAGGCAGAGTGCTTCGGTGGAAACATGCTTAGATAGTCTAACTAGAGCTAGCCCTAAGAAGTAGTGATACTAGCCTTTAGAACAACCCCATATGGTAGGACTTTTTCTGCCCCCATTTTTTCTTTGGCTGACTAGAATGTACTTCTAAATTAGGGGGTTTAGTTAAGAAATGGGCAAGGGAGCTAAGAAGAGACCACAGAAGAAGAAGAAGTAGGAATGGCAAAGAAACACAGGAGGAAATGCTCATCATCCCTGGGCATAAAGGAAATGCAAATCAACAGCCCTAAGATACCATCTTACCCCAGTTAGATTGGCCAACATTTTGAATTCTAACAGCCATAAATGCTGATGTGAGGGAAAAGGAACCCTACTTCACTGCTGGTGGAAATGCAAACTAATACAACCACTCTGGAAAGCAGTCTGTAGGTTCCTTAAAAAACTAAACATAGGGCTGGGAATATGGCCTAGTGGCAAGAATGCTTGCCTCCTATACATGAAGCCCTGGGTTCGATTCCCCAGAACCACATATACAAAAAATGGCCAGAAGAGGCGCTGTGGCTCAAGTGGCATAGTGCTAGCCTTGAGCAAAAAGAAGCCAGGGACAGTCTCAGGCCCGGAGTCCAAGCCCAGAACTGGCAAAAAACAAAACAAAACAAAAAAAACCCACAAAACTAAACATAGACCTTCCTACCACCCAGCCATAACATCCCTGGGCATCTACCCTAAGCATCATGAGCCAGGATATGATAAAGACACCTGCACATCCATGTTCATTACTGCACTATTTACAACAACCAAGGTATGGAAACAACCCAAATGCCCCACTATGGTTGAGTGGATCCAAGAAATGTGGTACCTATATACAATGGAATTTTACATAGCTATTAGAAAGAGTAAAATAATGTCATTTGCAGAGAAATGGATGGAACTTGAACAAATCACATTAAGTGAGGTAAGCCAAGACCTGAGAGACAAGTGGCATATAGTCCTCCTGATATGCAGAAGTTAGATCTAAAATGCACTGGGATATGACAAATTACACAGAATTTCACATATATACATTGAGACTAAAAGAGGATAGTCTTAGGAGAGACTCACAAAGGTGCAATACCCAAGGGCCTCTTCAGATGTATATAAAACAACATACTTACTGAAACCAATTCTAAAGATAAGGAAACAAAGGAGTTTTTTCTTGATATGCTTTTTCATTTGCTGATGACTCTGTGTTCTTTACCTTACAGAAGATGTATTTACATGCACACCTGGGAGAGGGTAGGGAGATGGCAGAGAATCAGAAGAAAAATGGTGAAAATTGCAGCAGTGGAGTGCACTGGCTGCTACAGACCATAGAGGAAAGTGAACTGGGTGGACCAGAGAGGTGGAGAACAGGCGAGAATGAGGGAACAGATGATAATATGAAAGAGAAAATGTATGTGTTACCTGATGTATGTAAAGGTAACCCTGATACATATCACCTTTAAAACAACAATAAAGTAATTTAGAAAAAAATAAATAAATTAGGGTGTTAACTAGGCTGCTGGTATAAGCTGGTAGAAGTTTGATATTTTAAGGGACAAGCTCTCCCCCATTTCCAACAGTGGGAATAATCAGTGAACAGATACATTTTTAAACAGATATGAGGATACCTGAAGCAAGGCTTTTTGGCAAGGCTTCAGAAGCTTCAAAACACTAGAGTTATCAGTGAATGAAGATGCCTGAGCCTGAAGTTCCAAGATAGGGACAATATGGGGCTCTCTGAAGGGGAAGGGAGAAGGTAATGAAATGTTAACTCTAGTCACTCAATCTTGAAAGAAAAGGTGTCATTTCATGTGTCTTACTAAGCCTTTGTACAACTCTAAGAGTTTCTAACATTGAAAAAATCAAGTGTTTAAAATATTTCTTCAATCTTCATAAAAACATCATGAAGCTTTCGGCTCTCTGACCAGCACCATGGCGGTCAGCAAGAACAAGCACCTTACAAAAGGCGGTTAAAAGGGAGCCAAGAGAAAGTGGTTGATCCATTTTCTAAGAAAGATTGGTATGATGTGAAAGCACCAGCCATGTTCAATATAAGGAATATTGGGAAAACACTAGTCACAAGGACTCAAGGAACCAAAATCTCATCTGATGGCCTCAAGGGTCGGGTGTTAGAAGTGAGCCTTGCGGATCTGCAGAATGATGAAGTCGCATGCAGAAAGTTCAAGCTCATTACTGAGGATGTTCAGGGCAAGAACTGTCTGACCAACTTCCATGGCATGGATCTCACCCGAGACAAAATGTGCTCCTTGGTCAAAAAGTGGCAGACCATGATTGAAGCTCATGTTGATGTCAAGACTACAGATGGTTATTTGCTTCGTCTGTTCTGTGTTGGTTTTACTAAAAAACACAACAATCAAATCCACATGACCTCCTATGCCCAGCATCAGCAGGTGCACCAGATCCGGAAGAAGATGATGGAGATCATGACCAGAGAGGTGCAGACAAATGACTTGAAAGAAGTAGTTAATAAATTGATTCCAGACAGCATTGGCAAAGACATAGAAAAGGCCTGCCAGTCTATTTATCAACTGCATGATGTCTTCGTTAGAAAAGTAAAAATGCTGAAGAAGCCCAAGTTTGAATTGGGAAAACTCATGGAGCTTCATGGTGAAGGTGGTAGTTCTGGAAAAGCTACTGGGGACGAGACTGGTGCTAAAGTTGAGCAAGCTGATGGATATGAACCACCAGTCTAAGAATCTGTTTAAAATTCAGAGTTTTAATAGTGACAAATAAAAGTCTTATTTGTAAAAAAAATAAAAATAAAAATAAAAACATCATGAAGTATGTATTCTCACAGTTTCCTTTATAGACATGAATGTAAATGTGAAAATTGGTACTTGTCAATAGCTGACTGAAAATGAGTGGTAAAGTCAACATATAAATCACAGACAGTTAAAATCACTAGGTCCCTGATCTTCTGTTCTTCATTCTTCCTTTTAAACAGCAATCCAGTCATTCATATGACTTGACTTTGCTCTAATTTTCTGTATTATAAATATTATTCTTTGTGAAAATTCACATGATTTTACATTCCACAATAAGGGAAAATGCATCCTAGCAGGGAGCTTGTCTATTTTGTTCCATTATTAACACTCACTCATTAAAAATGTCACTCAACCAGGTGCCAGTGGCTCACACCTGTAATCCTAGTTAATCAAAAAGCTGAGATTTGAGGATCATGGCTCAAAGCCAGGCTAGGCCAGAAAGTCTGTGAGACTTTCATATCCAATCAGTTACCAAAAAAAAGCCAAGGGTTGAGCTGAGATTCAGTGGTATAATGCTAGCTTTAAGCACAAAAGCTCCGGGAAGGTGGAAGAAAAATGAGGGAGGAGGTAACAAGTTTGACAAGAAATGTACTCGCTACCCCATGTATATAACTGCAACCCTCTCTATATCACTTTGACAATAAAAATTAAAAAAAAAAAAAAGCTCCGGGAGAGCACCCAGTCCCTGAACTCAAGCCCGGGACCAGTCCCCCCACAAAAGGTACCTGACACATAATACATGCATGTTTGTGAAATTAACAAATTAAGCAAAGAATTGAAAGTATGGCACCAGTTGGTAAAGTACCAACCATGAGCGAAAAAGTCAAGTGTGTGTAAGACACTGAATTCAAGGCCCAAGTTCAATTAAATTTATTTTAAAATTAAGATAAAGACATAAAACTTAAAAAGGAGCAAATATTGCTATATGTTCACTATGTTATGGAGTTCACATGGCAAATATTGATTTTAAGACACTGAAGGCTCTGGTTTTCACATTGCATTTATTACCACAGATGGAAGATAGGAAGACAGTGTCCCAGGCGGCAGTTCTGGGATGGGCCCTTCTACCAGACAAGTGTTACTTTTTGTGCAATAGAATCAACTAGAGCTGAGTTGAAATCCAGAATTCTAGCTAGCCTGGGTAAGTATCTTAATGTTATGAAAAAATAATAGTTTTTTTTTATTTGCAAAATGGTAAAGATGAAAGCAGTGAACTCTTAAGGTAGATAGGAAACTTTAGTTGAGTGCAAAATAATGCATTTCACAGCTTGATATTATAAAGTATATTTCAGAGGCTAATCACTACCTTCTTTCTGAAATAAAAATTATTTCTGATTAAAATGATTACTGCTGAGTTTATCCAGTATCAAACTCATCCTATAATTTTGTAGGGTGATGTAATCACTTTGTGTTGAATAAATACTTATTCAGACAATTCAGATCACTCAGGTGCTTTGTCAACTATACAGGCTAATTTACACTTACCTATATTAATCTAGTAATATGCAATTCAGCTTCAAGGTTTAAACCTAAATGTACAATCAGATTTAATAGTATGGTATAAACCAAACTAGAATTTATCTTAACCGGTCACCTGTAACATTTTTTGAGGGAAGGCTATTATGCAAAGAGGCTATATGACACCTTTGATCCCTTGTGGCATTCTACATCACCATTCTACATTATTCTACATTCTACATTATCATTCCCAGGATTCCTGATCCTCTCTCCCTAACACCCAGGATCCTTGTGGCATCATTATCAACCTTCTCCGTAAAAAGGCAAACACTGTTTCCCTGATTTCTCCATATTGGCTGCTTTGTGTCACACAGAGAACATGACAAAACAACACTTAGGGCTTTCAGGGAAGCCTAATACTTAACAGATTTATGGGCTTTGTTTGTCCTCTTAGAAACCAGCTTCAACCTAAATAGGTTGTTTCCCTTGCTGGAAATATCATGATCACGGATACTCTGGCCCAGCCAAGTTTCCCAGCTGTCATTGTGTGGCCAAGAGTGGAGCCCTGTTCACTGTGTGCTTTTTGCGGCAGTATTTTGAGATATCTAGGTCTAGGGCAATATCATCATACATCAAAAGAGTCTTAAAATAAACGACAGAGGTTGAGGGTGAGGATCATTTCCCTCATATTGAAACTGTAAAACCCCTCAGCAAAATTTAAGATAGTGGGTTACAGATATGTGCAGCTACCCAAGTGTATTCTAAGAATCCTAAGACATTATAAACAATATCCCCACCAATCTTGTCTCAAAAGGATTTGTATGAGTGCTTTCTACTAGTGAATTTTTAATTTGATATTCAAAAAGGCCAGAAGAGTTTACAGATGCTCAACCAACTTGGGCAAAAGAGGCCTTGGCTCCAACTTCCTACAATGATAAAGCAAGGAGGAAAAGCTACTCAGATACAAACAAGGCTATTTTTTTTTCATTCCTGTAAAGAATGATTCATAGGGAAAAACCTAAACCTCAGAAGACATAATAGTAAAGAGAAGGAACAATGAATGGGGAGCCAGGCCTAAATAGCAGAACCAGCCACAACTTAGGACACTGTTTACTCCAGGACATTGGTCCCATGAGCCCAGCTGGATTTCAGAATGACCATGAAACAGCAATTGCTATCCACCTTCCCACTCTCTTCTTTTCAAATGATGTGTCTGCTGAGATTTACCTGTTCCTGACAGCACCGTAAGCTAAGTGAACTTGGGACAGATAATCTGTCATAGCTCCTACATCTTTGAATTAGGGAATGTTGTGTTACATTAGCATGTAGTTCTGTGCAGATCATGTCACAAGATTCGGTGCCTGAGACAGTATGATATCTGTATGCAACAAATTCAGTATATTTTGAATGCAGTAGGTATGTAGGATTATGACTGGAGTGCAGATCATGGTAGACTGTTTCCTAAGGTGTCTACAACAATCCTTCCCAGTATCCCTGTCCCTGACTTTGCCATCCATTTTACTAGGAAGTAGAATCTATGATCTTCTCTCTCTTAGTCTGGGCTGGTTTTATGATTTTCTCTGACCAATAGAATGCCATGGAGGAAACATTCTGAATTCTGAGCCGGGGAAGTAGCCTTTTAGTTCCCATTTTGGTATTCTCTTGGTAGCCAGCTATTATGAAAAAGTAGTTATCTTGCTAGAAAGACATAAAGAATCAGCCAGAGCTCCATTCTTTCCTCCAGCCTTGCTAAGCTATCAAACATGTGAATGGAACTATGTTGAATCTACCAGATCAAGAAGGGCCACTGTGTGAACAAAATCTGCTGTATCTGATAAGCCCATCTGCAAAACTGTGAGGACACAAATGGTCATTATTGTGTTTTTAATCCACCAAGTTAAAGGGTGATTTCTCAGCAATGAAGAACTGGAGTATGACTCGAATGCACAATTATTCCAAATAGTCACAGTAGCGGGATCTGAGAAGATGACCATGAAGCAGGCAATAGGCCATGTGATGGATTAAGCACTGAAATCACTGAGTGAACTCACTGCTGGGTTGCTCTAGCTTCTTCGCTATCTGCCTATGCAGGTACTTATGTCTATGTAGCCACTTAATACCTAGGTACCACCTCTACCAAATAAGACCTGTTTCATAGGCTGTATCATATAACCAATAAAAATCCTATTCAAAGCTAAACATTATTTAAAGAAAAAAGAATGGTCAACGATCACAAGTTGTAGTGTGCACATATGGAGGCACATTAGACACTAGTTTTCCTACTTAAGATAACAGGAATTTTGCCTTCTCTTCTCCCATTGATAAATTGCCATTAATCAGCTTCTCTTTCAGGAAAAAGGCCAAGTAGTCTAAATTTCCTAAATGATAAACTGTGTGGGAAGATACTATTGTTAAAAAGTGGCAAAAATGAATATTGTAACAGGCATTTTGTGCCTGCAAATGTGATTTCTAGTTTAACAGCTATAGCAAAACCCTTTAGTACAGTTAATAGCATTATATTCATTCTGTCAAAAATAAGAAAATATCTTCAAACACAATTTCTAATTTATAAGCTTATGACAAGTTCAAGCTGGTGAGAAATTGGACTTGAAAGTATGTCTTAGAATGATAGAAGACCACTATTAACACTATCATAATTGTATACCTATTGCATCAAATCTGACATTTGAGTTTAATATATTTTGTTGAGAAAGCGTACCATTTTATGGCTTCCTAGTGAAATCAAATCCAACCCAGACATTTTCACTTTTCTAATATAATTCACTGCAAGGTTTTAAACCTGCCAACTCTACCCCAATTCCTTTTTGCCCCCAAAAGATTGATGCCTGGGCATTCGTTAATTCCACCAGAGCGCATAATGGGTCACCGAGTCAGTGGCAAGCACCTCCATTAACTGCATTAATTTACACTATGTCACCTTAATGACATTTTGTCACAGCTACCTTTCCTGACATCTACATAGCTATTCAAAAAGTAATGTAACAACTTTTGAAGGCATTAAGGAAAATTAGTGTAAAGAACTGTGGTAAGGTGGATGTCATCACCAGGAGGACTAAGCTAGGAAAAAAATAAAAAGAAAATAAAAACAAAGGACAAACTAAGTAGTTTGTCTCAACTCCAGAGACCCCTCTCCTAAGGGGTCACTTCAGAAGAGTCTTTCTTCCCCAGCTTGCGTTCATTAGCACAGGAAGAGACTGACATTAATAGAGAGAGACAGAAGGAAAGCATCTAGTTTCCTTTCTCCAGAATCATCTCAGTTCAGAGATACTGCAGCGATGCTTTTCTTCTCTGGAAATGAAAACACATTTTCTCAAAAAAAAAAATATATATATATATATATTGAATGCTGTGTTACAGTTTAAGGATAAGAACTTAAAGTTTTAACACACAATAAATGATTAACATTCTTAGTAATATAGTCTTCCCAGATTAATCAGTAATTTTTTAGAATAATATTGATTATATATACATATAACACATTTTATACATATACCACACTTTACACCCATATAGATAGATAGGTATCATGAATACAGGTGAAGGAAAAATGAAGATATATTTGGTTGGGGACACACACACACACACACACACACACACACACGAACCTAAAGCTGAAAAACTAAGAAATCACACTTGCAATGCTACTTTCTATATTCTCAAATATTGTTTTCAGACCATTTAGGGAAAGATACGAGACCCAACTGAAAAGTAAGCAAATATGTTATTTTACACATGAATAAGTGTACAAAAAATACTGAATATTATTTAAGAAATGCAAACCCCATCAAAGGCAACTCCAGTCTTCACTTACCAAATCAATAGTTCCACTGCTTTTAGCAGCAGTGATGATGTAGAATTTAGAAAGAGGCAGCTTGCCTGCTGCTGTAGGGGAATTTACCAACTTTAGGGATGAGATTTGGCAATATTTTAAAAAAATACAAACCTGTACATAGATATTAAGCCACTGATCTCATTAAGAGAAATCACCTGGTGCATACACACACAAAGGTCACAGAGACACCATACAAGGGTGTTCAATGCAGCTTAACAGTGTCAGATCTTTCTACCTCTATCAATGCTATAAACGAACTCTCGTCTATGTGTGCAGCATGCACCCTTTGCAAAGAAAAGGCTAGGTCCACATGCAAGATATTCATGACATATTATCATACAATATGAAAGGTTGGGTTGGTGGCAGAGGGAACTGAAAATGAGAGCAATCTGTGTAATGTCAAGCCAGGGAAATGAGCTCCTTATGAACCAATTAAGACTTGAGTGGGGCGGGGGATACATGTTTATTCTGTATGATTGCCTGAGGACGGAAAACAAAAAAGCCTCTCAAGTTAGTGATAGCCACATTGGTCTTTTCCTTAATGATGTGACTCCAGGAGTCCATGAAGAACAATTAGTAACAAAATGTGAATGTTGCTGAATTGGTTCTGAGCAGGAAAACAGCTGGGAGGATTTAGAGGGAAAAGCCTTATAAAGGGGGTGTTGGTCATTAGAGACTGAAAGGTAACTTGATGAAGTACCTGGTGGTCTAAACATTGATAAAGTTCTAGAGTGATGGAAGGGACAAAAACTGTATTTATATAAATAAATAAAATGACCCTAAAACAGGCACATGAGGGTGAATGTTTGAATTAACTTTAAAACTTTCTTGGGTTGATGTCAAGTAACAGTAAGCCAGCATTTTCATTTGCAATAATTTGATATAACAAGAGGATAGTCCTGTCTTCTGAGATAAGTAATCATAAATGTAATTGAATATCTGAAATTATTGATAATAATGTTTAATACGCATACAAAATATTAACTGAGTGCTTTTATGTAAACATGCTAGTTCAAGATACTGATCAATGAAATTTTGTGTGCTTCCAGAACTATTCTCTTTTATTCTCAAAGTGATACTACTTAGGAAGCAGAGAAATCAGGGACAATTTTACAATTAATTCCTCACAAAAGTTATGTCTATTAGAAGAAAAATATGGATTGCCAGATATTAACTAAGTAGAGATGCTATTTTTTCTAAATTTAATAAGTTGTATGTATAAATTAATAACCAACAAATATAACACATATGAATGTACTACACTCAGCTCCATTTCCTTTGTGTTCAACTTTGGAAAAGAACTAAACAGAAATTGTATGCATTCAGTTTACCTTTGGGTTTGGTGAAACTGTAATTGTGCTGTGTAAATGTTTTTTTTTGCAGTAGGTAAGTGCATATATGCAAATTTCAAAAATTGACTTTAATCAGTTGCCTTTTGTTAAATTAAGATCCTAAATGGAAGGGTACCATATTTTCATATTGAGTGAGCATGAGAGAAAAAGCTTGCCACAAAGAAAAAGAGGCTTGCTTAAGTAAGAAAATTTCCTTTACCTTTGCAATAACCTGATCATGTATTCTTATTATAAGGCAAAAAATTCTTTAAAGCATTTTTTTCTTCATGAACTGAATACATTTCAACACATTTTATTGTTTTCAATACAATCTTTTCATTTTTCTGAAAAGCGCCTATGTAAATGAATAAAACTATCTTTGTGTTTAACAATAGTGAGTAGTACCAACTGTAAAATGACTCTGCTTTCTGGCTATTCCTGAATCTTGTGCATGTGTATATGTTAGTTTAATCTAATGTGTATTGTTGCATAGTATCCCCAGGCACAGTCAAGTAAAAGCTAAGGCTGTACAGAAAAGCCTACATTTTAAATGGGTCTTGTCATTAATGCTTTATTAATTGCCCCGGGCTACACAAACCCAAAGCTGGGCAAGCTATAACAGTATGACACATTAAGGTCAAATCCAATTCCTGCTGTGTTTTATGGAATAGGCCAAATATTGAGTGAACAGCAGGAAAGGCAATTTATGAGCTTTTCCTTCCATCTCCTGATTATTCCATTTAAATTAGGTAGGAATTGTTTGAAATAACAAAGAGAATGCTTTAACTGAAAGAATCCCAAATTACATTTTTATGATGCTTAAAATTATTTCCTTTAAGATTAGAGGGAGCACATGACTGGAACAAAGCTACAAAAAGGTCTTTTGTACCCACTTAAATTTAACTAAACCAAAATTTCTACAGATTTCTCAAATTTATAACTAATAGCACAAAATAAAAATGCTTACCTTTACATCAGAAGTATCTCTCTGACTAGTTCTCCAAGACCTGGCAATGGATGAGAAGGTTCGATCTGGATGGTCAAATTTCCCATCGTTGGCATTGAGGAAGAAGGTTGTGAAAGGTTCCTAAAACCAAAACAGAACCAGGACAGTGAGCCTTTCCTCATTCTTTTGTACAATATGAATATGTGAGACTCTTCTGAGATGGAAGGAGCATCCACATTAAGGAGTCATGTGACAGTGGTGTAGTCTGGGCTGGAACATTGCCACTTTGTCACCTACGCTTTTCAACTGTGGCAGGTGGATGGACTTCTCCTGTGTGTGTTTGCCAGTCCTGGGGCCTGAACTCAGCACCTTGTGCATTGTCCCTGAGGTGTTTTTTTTTTTTTTCTTCTCAAGTCTAGCAATGTATCACTTGGGCCACAGCTCTACTTCTGGCTTTTTTTGATGGCTTTTTTTTGATGGTTAGTTGGAAATAAGAATGTCACAGTCTTTCCTGCCTGGGCTGCATTAGAATGATGGTCCTTAGACTTGGACTCCAGAGTAGCTAGGATTACTGGTGTGAGCTACCTGCTCCAAGCCTCAATGGGCTTCTTGGACTTTTTTTCAGGCTTATAAAACCAAGGGCTGAAAAGTCATATTGCTCTATGGTCATGTGATAAATGATTTTGATTAACACTTAGAACTCAGATTATTTTTGCTAATAATCAAGGCCATACACAGTAACACTCCAATGAGAAAAGTCACTCTGGAGGTGACTATGTCTGTGTGATATGGAAATATGTAGGTAGTGTACATCTTAAGGCACCTGCCAAAGGCTACTCAAGCACTAGTTCTACATAGTGCTTCAATTATCTTTAGAAGATGCAAATTCCATACTGAGTGTCTGTGGCTCTGGCTTGTAATGTTAACTACTTAGGCAGCTAAGATCTGAGAATCACATCTAGAAGCCAGCCAGCCATCCAGGGTAGTCCCTAAGAGTCTTATCTCCAATTAACTACCCAAAAGTGGGAAGTGGAGCTCTGGCTCCTGTGGTAGATTGCTAGCCTTGAGCAAAAATGCTCCAAGGCAGCACCCAGGCTCAGAGTTAAAGACCCAGCACAAAAAATAAAAATAAATAAAAACAATAAATCTGTTTAGTATCTTTTAATAGCTCCTCAGGGGTTTTAAGAGAAAATCTAAATAGTTAATTTATTTTAAATGAACTTGAATGATCTGGAATCATTAACATCTTATCTCATCTCTCCCTTCCACATGTTTAAAAGTCCCTTAAGCTCAATCTTTTTGTCTTTTGTATATAACCTTCCACTGCAGGGTAAAACACATCCAATCCCTAACTATCCATTACTATCCTTTTCCTCTTTTAAGTCTCAGGCCAAGATGACACTTTCCCCTGAAAAACGCTGGATTTACTAAAATTCTCCTGTGGGTTACTAGAAGTCTGAATTTTTTCAGCACTGAGTATCATACTTCCTTGTAACTAGTTGTAAACCTGCCTACATTCCCTGTCAGAAGTTTCCGTATCTACACAATGGAATTTTATGCCTCTCTCAGAAAGAATGACATTGCCCCATTTGTAAGGAAATGGAAGGACTTGGAAAAAATTATACTAAGTGAAGTGAGCCAGACCCAAAGAAACATGGACTCTATGGTCTCCCTTATTGGGAATAATTAGTACAGGTTTAGGCAAGTCATAGCAGAGCATCACAAGAGCCCAATAGCTATACCCTTATGATCACATAAGATGATGCTAAGTGAGGGCTGGGAATATGGCCTAGTGGCAAGAGTGCTTGCCTCCTACACATGAAGCTCTTGGTTCGATTCCCCAGCACCACATATACAGAAAACGGCCAGAAGCGGCGCTGTGGCTCAGGTGGCAGAGAGCTAGCCTTGAGCGGGAAGAAGCCAGGGATGGTGCTCAGGCCCTGAGTCCAAGCCCCAGGACTGGCCAAAAAAAGAAAAGAAAAAGAAAAACCCAGAAGTGGCGCTGAGGCTCAAGAGGTAGAGTGCTAGCCTTGAGCAAAAAGAAGCCAGGGACAGTGCTCAGGCCCTGAGTCGAAGCCCCAGGACTGGGAAAAAAAAAAAAAGATGATGCTAAGTGAAATGAACTCCATGTTATGGAAACAATTGTTATATCACAGTTGTAACTACTTTCAACGTCCTATGTGTATCTGTAGCTTCTATTATTGATGATGTTCTCGTGTCACATTCCTGTGGTTGTACCTACACTATCTCTGTAATCTTATCTGAGTATATTGGAAACCATGTATACTGGTATTAGAACTAGGAAATTGAAAGGGAATACCAAAATTGAGAGACACAGGGTAAAAAAAGACAAACAACTACAAAAGCAATACTTGCAAAACTGTTTGGTGTAAGTGAACTGAACACCTCAGGGGGGGAAAGGGAAAATGGGAGGAGGGAGGAGGGTATGAGGGACAAGGTAACAAACAGTACAAGAAATGTATCCAATGCCTAACATATGAAACTGTAAACTCTCTGTACACCAGTTTGATAATAAAAAATTGAAAAAAAAAAAAAGAAGTTTCCGTATCTAGCTTATCTACTGACTTACTTCCAGTACTTAGCATAACCATTTGGGTAAATTCCAGTTTTTGTTCTATTCTGAGGCTGCTTTGGTTATCATTGTCACTCAAGTTATCTTCTTACAACAAGAAAATCTTAGGATATCTTATCTCAATGTTGTGGAACTTAAACCATAACTCTCTTCCCAGACAGCTGGAACTATGGGTCTGTATCACTATACCAACCTTGTTCTTGATGACATTAAATTTCCTTCCAATTAAAAAAAAAGATTAAATGACATTTACTTTTGCTAAAGATTTATCAGTTACCTACAATCTTAGAAAAGTTAAAAATATATTTTCCTTTGTCATGCCTTAATTCTTTCCTTTAAAAATCTGAATGATGTGTTATTCCCAAGTTTCACAATGCTAATAAGCTACACAATATTTTCTTAAATACTTGTCAATAATATATACTGCCTCTTCATCCTTTTAAGTGCATTAAACATAGCTTTTCCTTTCAAACTCTTTTATTTTCCACTAATTTCAAGAAGTACTGGGCAATAACTACAAGTATTTGTCATTCTCAATATCATGTGAAGTTTAGGGTTCCTGAATATCATCCATTTTATGAGTTTGTAATGTGTTACCAGCATTTCATGGTTAGCATAGGATGAAAGAAAGTGTGATGACAGAATGATACAACAATACAGCAGGATGGGAGGCATTATTATTGTTTCACTTATACTTTTATTTCAGATTTTTAAGGGATATACGAGAGACAAATCGATGCCACCAAAATTAGATTAGGATAAAATATTTATGGGGTGCTTTTCACTAATTTGTTTTGCAGACTTTTAATTCATTATGAAAAATCAGTAGTTAATATAGCATATATGGTCACTAAATTAAACTAATCAAAATTTGAACACCAACATTCTAAAAAAGTAGCGATAAAATGAATAAAGTAAGACGGATATAAATTTGGTAGAACTATTTTTCTGTCTTGGGTAAGTTGCTTTATCTTAAATAACTGTGTCAAGTAATATACCTCTCTTCATCGATGTAAACTGGGACTTACAATACCTTAGGGATAATTGTGGGGCTTAGATGAGATTACATAAAATAATACAGGGAAAGCTTGATGTATCTTTTTTGACACAGAGCTAGAAAATGACCCAGCATTCTGCGCCAGGTCACATATTTAATTCTCGGTTCCCCACCAGGCTGCCAGACCCCTGGGCTCCTTTGAAAGACTCAGTTCCTCACATCTTATTCTCCTCTGTATCCATGCACCAAGCCTGGAGCATGGCTCTTAGTGTTTCAAAAATGTCTGTTAAACTGGGTGCCAGTGACTCATGTCTGTAATCCTAGCTACTCCGGAGGGTGAGATCTGAGGATGATGGTTCAAAGCTATCCCAGGCAGGAAAGTCTTTTACCTCCAACACACTACTCAGAAAAAACCAGAAGTGGCACTGTGAATCAAGTGGTAGAGGGTCAACTTTGAGCAGAAGTAGCTCAGGGACAGTGCCCAGCTCAGAATTCACTGAATTATACTTGAGCGATGAGGATACATGAGGGTGAGAGAGTAAGGGCATACTTTTTCTTTTCAGTTCTTATGCACAAGAAGTTTGACCAAGAGCTCTTTATTAGTCTAGGATGCAAGTCATTCATCTCTTCCTGTGTAGGTAGGTGGTAGGCAGAGATTAATTCAAAGGATCAGACTTGTCTCTGTGTTTTTAAAAGACTTCCTTGTCATCAGCAACTAGAAGCTGATTCCTATCTCATTCTCATCCTCCATTATGAAATCTTTTTTCATTTTTAACTCTTTTTTTTCAAATTTTTATTATCAAACTGATGTACAGAGAGGTTACAGTTTCATACATTAGGCATTGGATACATTTCTTGTACTGTTTGTTACCTTGTCCCTCATGCCCCCCTCCCTCCCCCCCTTTCCTTCCCACCCCCCCAGGTGTTCAGTTCACTTACACCAAACAGTTTTGCAAGTATTGCTTTTGTAGTTGTTTCTCTTTTTTTTACCCTGTGTCTCTCAAATTTGGTATTCCCTTTGAATTTCCTACTTCCAGTACCAGTAAACACGGTTTCCAATATACTCAGATAAGATTACAGAGATAGTGTAGGTACAACCACAGGAAGGTGATACAAGAACATCATCAATAATAGAAACTACACATACACATAGGACGTTGAAAGTAGTTACAACTGTGATATAACAATTGTTTCCCTAACATGGAGTTCATTTCACTTAGCATCATCTTATGTGTTCATAAGGGTATAGCTATTGGGCCTTGTGATGCTCTGCTATGGCTTGCCTAAACCTGTACTAATTATTCCCAATAAGGAAGGCCATAGAGTCCATGTTTCTTTGGGTCTGGCTCACTTTTAACTCTTAACATAGGCATTGTAAGAACAGCACTGATTGGCAGAGTGAAAAGAAGACCTATATTGAAGCTTGATTTTTATTTCTGAACACAAGTTTTATAAATCTGGTGATATGCCTTGTAAGAAATATTGAAGAATTCCAAAATTCACTGTCTTAAGTAACTTTTAAAAAGATCTGATTAACAACTGCCTCAGGGCCACATTCTGCATTACTGACATATTTTCTCATTATTCCTGAAGGCCTCCAGTGGCTACAGCAGTAGAGCACTAATAGAAATTGATAACCTATTTGTTTATAAGTGAGTATTGATCTGTTAAGCTCTGATTACTGTGGAGATTACTTTTTTCCACGTGTTTCCCTAATACCTTGAAGGCATAGTTCAAAAACCTTTTTTTTAAAAATTCAACTCATGCCTAACACAGAAGACCAAGTGCTATGTGAAATTCAAGGTGCTTTTATGTCTGTTCATCTGATGGGTTGAATGAGCCATTATTTTCCCATTATGACAGAAAAGCTTTCAGCTTGGTGGTTACGATGTATAAGTGAATAAGTATTAAATTAAATTTCAAGTAATTAAAGTACTGATGCATTAGTTTTGTTTTTAAATTTCACATAGTACATTAATTATAACAACAACAACAATGAAAAACCTCTTGTTTCTTTCTTGGAGTTCATTTCACTTAGCATCATCTTAAATGATCATATTTATAAAGCTATTGAACTATTGTGATCTTCTACTAGGAATATCCTACACATACACCAATTATTACCAATGAGGTCAACCATGAAATCTATGTTTCTTTGGGTCTAGCTCACCCTATTTGTAAGGAAATGGAAAGACTTGGAAAAAAAATCATATTAAGGGAAGTGAAGCAGACTCCTTAGCTTTTAAACTTTTCAGGTCAGGTCTTGACAATATCAGTGGCCAATGGCAGACTTCCTTCTAATTTACAAAACTCATTCCATATGTTCTAGACCTTTCTTAGGGATAGAAACACAGACTCAGTTGGCCTGTTCTGGAAAACGTTGTCCTTCTCTATTCTATCATATCCATTAGTTTCCTCTAGGGGCACTAAGCACACTTCTTGGGTACATCAGTTAATTCTACCCTGAGTAACCCAAAATCCTTGTTCTGTTCCTTCATCTCATTATCCTCTTTGTCTAATTCCATTTTCTGTGATTTTTTTTTGCTTAGTACTTTCAAAAATCTTGTTTATAAATTTCTCTTTGTAGTTATCTCCTTTGCCTTTTCTTCACTTCATTTAGAAGCCAAAACCTAGGAAAGGGAACTAAGTTATAAAATACACCTTTCTGTGCTACTGCTCACTGTGATATCTCAGTTCATCCTCACTGATCTTCCAAACTAGTTATAATTATTCGGGTTACATTCACACCAATACAGGAAATGCTAATTCTACTAGTCTTTACTCAGGAAATTTTCTCATCTCATTTCTTTGAAAGACCCTGTAAGTATCTTTCAGAATCTCCTAAAGAATTAATTTACCTCTGAGCCTCCTATGCATTCTAAGTTGACTATTCCTCATCTCTCCCTAAGCAAAATGTGCACTGCTCTTAAGCATCAACATTCAAAATAAACATGGCAGAAATATTTACTTAGTGGAATTTCCTTTTGCTTTTAATTACAACACTTACAAAACTGTTTCTATTACTTCTATTATAAATATACATTTTTAAAGTCATTATGGTTTAAATGGGCTATAGGGTAAATTTTGAGAAAGCTCCATAATTTATTTTTTAGAAGTTCTAAATTATCAACAATGTATTTTACAAAATAACTTAAAATACCATGTATTTAACTTCTTAAAATTATTATTAAATGCCTAATAAATGAGTTTTTTGAGTAGGGGGCCTGAGTACACTGGACTGGAAAATGAATAGGGTACTGTGGGCTGAAATGTCAGTAAGACAAATACTCAAGGTGGATGTCATGTGTACAAGATAAGGCACTAGAGTAAAACAATTAAAGTAAAATGTTTCTTTTTATATTAGTTATTCTATAAATAAATTCCTGGTATGATATGATAGCTTATTCATCATTTATCAAACAATTATCAAGAACAAAAACTTTCCAGAGCTTTGTCAATTAGACAAGTAATTTCACTGGTAGTTTGTCTAAAGGAATATTTTGACTCTCAAGTAATGAAGTTATACCATAGTTAATTAGCATTTTATGCAATTATCATAGCTAGACTTGGTATATTGACTGAAACTAATATTGAGTTTAATGACTAGGTCTACAGGCTTGAACAGCTTTAATTTTTATTATATTTTATGAACAAGTTTTTAGTGACAAAACTTCTAATGCATTTTCTACTTCATAAACTCCTTGGGCTGAGAGGAAATCACAATTCCCTGGGCCATTAGGTTAAACACTCAGTTTGCTATTAAATCAATACTTCAGTTTATAACAGCATGACATAAGATGTTTGGGCTACATGAGTTCCCATAAAAGTAACTCTACAGAGCTATTTTCTCTGATACAGTGGACAATAGCCACAAGATATATAATAAGGTCTTGAAATGATACTATGTCAAATACAGATGTGCTGTAAATGAAAAATATCCTTTGTAGTTTGAAGACTTAGAATAAAATGCAAAAGGTATCAATTTTTGTATCAATTCATATGATAACCTTTTGGATATATAGAGTTCACAAGTTACTTATTAAAAGCAATTTCACCTGTTTCTTTTCCCTTTAAAACAGTAGAAACTCTATGTTAAATTATATAAACCAACTTGCAATTTTATTTCTGTGTACAGCCCTGCTGTATGTAGAATAAATGTATATAGAATGTTCTGTCAGACTCCTGCAGAGATGTAAGTTCCTATTCTATTTCACTGGAAAAATAACTGCAGGGTGCATAATTGTTTATGACTTGACAGTGTTTATTCAGGATAGGAGAGTTAACTTAAGTCAAGTAGTTGAGAACATGAGGTTTTTTTTTTTTTTTGTGGATTCATACTCAAGTCTTATAAATTTGGCTCCAGGTTTGACAAACTGGTCAACATTAAAAAGCAAAGAAGGGCTAGGGATATGGCCTACTGGCAAGAGTGTTTGCCTCATATACATGAAGCCCTGGGTTCAATTCCCCAGCACCACATATACAGAAAATGGCCAGAAGTGGTGCTGTGACTCAAGTGGCAGAGTGCTAGCTTTGAGCAAAAAGAAGCCAGGGACAGTGCTCAGGCCCTGAGTCCAAGGCCCAGGACTGCCAAAAAAAAAAAGCATAGAAAATCATCTACCACATATGATTCTTGGTTAAACATCAAGAGAATGCAGTTGACTTTTTTTTACTCCAAGAAATGGCTCTAGAATCTCTTTTCCACACACAAAGTACCTAACTACCTGAGAGAAGATACCAGTCTCTCCACAGTGGTGGCTCACTATGGAAGGATGATCACACAGAGACTCTAGGGTAAAAATCTTGGTGGTAATGTTTTCTGAAGAATTCCATCTCTTCAATGTTTAAGGTCCTTCTGTGAGTTATATATGGACTAAGTGATAACCCAAATAGATTTTGTAGCTTAAGATGTGTTTCTCACAGGCTGCTTCATTCAACCTAGGCAGATCTTTTCTTAGCTTCTAGAGTAAATCCCAAGCAGCAAACAGAACTTCAACATTGCTGACATTGTTTCTCTCTTCCTCTAACAGCTTTTCTTCTTTGTTTATAGTTTTTGAAAGCTAGTAAGTCATTTCTCATGGTGGTGGTAATGATTAGAAATTTACTTTTATGGTTCGGTATTTGGGGATCAGAGAATCTAACTCATCAGTCTCTTTGTCTATTTCTGAGCACAAATCAATATAGAGGATATTTTATGTCCATGGTAAAGAAAATATTCTCTTTCAAATCTTGATGAAAATTCCAGCATCTCTTTGTTTAGTTTTGACCTATGGCTGCAACTGCAGAATAGATGTTGTAAACTCTCTGAATGTCTGTAATTTAGAAAGCCTTTCTCTTTTGTTTGAATGTGAAGTATTTTCCTCCCTCTCAAAGTAATACTATTACCACTTGTAAAATAACAGTGCTCCATTCTGATAGGTTTATAGTGATAGACAGGTATGGACAGAAATCTAATTAACAGAAAATAGAGAAATAGAACTGCTAATACTTTAACAGTGTTAGAATAAAAAAAATCAATTTTCTAACCCCTAAATGAAAGAATCCACTGTCACATAATTAAGCTGAAT
The DNA here is from genome assembly GCF_023159225.1 of Perognathus longimembris pacificus. Lineage (NCBI taxonomy): Eukaryota > Metazoa > Chordata > Mammalia > Rodentia > Heteromyidae > Perognathus > Perognathus longimembris. The sequence continues at coordinate 50,777,858 of NC_063163.1, forward strand.
CTTTAGACAAATTAAACTAACTTTACATTTTTGTTTTTAAGGAAAGAAATAATAGTTTTATGTCTTTACTTTTAATCATGTCAGAGTTAATTTGAAAGTCAAATTTGGAATTGGTCTCAATAGATTTGTAATATAAACCTCATTAATTTACATTAGTATAGGATTATAAAATGACAAAAACACCATGTTCAATTAAATTATATCTTAATTCTGAAAATTTATTTTTAATAACAGTAATTTTAGCCACCCATTAGTGGTTTTCAAGTAGTGCATACATATGTTTGTATGTGTATGTATACATATATACACACACACACATATATATATACTCAATTTAATTTCTCCCCATAATGGTATTATGGTGTAGATTTAAAATGTTCCCAAAATGTCATGTGCTCAAGGGTTGTTTTCCAGTCTGTGGTATTATTGAGGGTGATAGACTCATTACTGTTGGATCTAGTTGGAGGAAGGAGGTCAAGCTGGGGCATGCTTCTGTAGGTATATTATTGGCCCAAGCTCTCTCACTCCTTTCTTCCCTTCCTCCCTCCTCCCTCCAGGCAGCCATGAACTGAGCAGCCTCATCCAGCACATGCTTCCATCATCATGATGCACTGCTTTATCACTGATATCATGAACTAAAATAAACTTTTCCTCATTTTAAGTGGGTATCTGAGGCATATATTTCTGCAATGGAAATCTGAGTAGAGTGCAAATAGAACACTTGAGGAAGAGCTTCAAACTAAACCTGGCCTTTAGGCATAGCACAAAGTAAGAAATGCATAAAATAAGATCTCTGAAGAAATGTGCTTTTATGTAGGATGCTTTACCATTATGTTTCTGAGGTATTTCAGCTTTATACCACAGAGATCTCAAGTATATCTTGGTAAGGAAAAAACATTACTAATTGAGCATTCCACAGTACTTACTCTTCAGTTCCTTAAAGAAGGAAAGAAGGAAAGAAGGTAAGAAGAAAGGAAGGAAGGAAACAAAAAGAATAGAAAGGTAAAGAAAAACAGAAATGATATCAGACCAATGACTCTAATGGCTGCTTCTAACTACTAGACTGGACAAAAGAGACTTGTTAAAAAGCTTTAGTAGTAATGTAGGTGTGCACACTGGGGATTGAACTCAGGATGAATGCTATAATAGCATTCTATAGTGATAGATACAACCCTACTCTTCCTCCTTACACACACACACACACACACACACACACACACACACACAAAACTGGCTAAGGTTTAAGAAGCTCACAATAAATTATCTTCATAGTCTAATTATGTGTATAAGAAAACTCATTATTTTTTTTTAAAGATTGAAAGTCACGACTAGTGGTATTTACATGAAATCTGAGCACTTGGGAGGCTGAGGCAAGAGAATCTCAAGTTCAAGACTGACCTGGGTTACATATGGAAACCCAGTCTCCAAAAGCAATGACAATAAAAAGATTGGAAATATGGCTAAGTGGCAGAGCATTTGTAACTGCCTAGCAAGTATGAGGCCCTGCGTTTAAATCCTAGTACTGCCAAAAAACCAAACCAAACCAAACCAAAACCAAAACCAATAGATTCAGTTTTCAGAAGACTGTGGAATCTTTCATTTCAACTTTGCTTCTTTAATCTTTAAAATCAATACCAAGTAAAGCTAATGTTTACTCAACTTACTGTGTTAAAAACTTGGTGCTATAAAGAATGGCCAATAGACACATGAAGAAATGTTCAATATCTCTAGCCATAAAAGAAATGCAAATCAAAACACTGAGATTTCCCCTCACCCCAGTTACAACGGTCATTGTCATGAAAACTAATAATAACTGATGCTGGCAGGGATGCTGTTGGTGGAAATGCAAACTTGTTCAACCACTCTGGAAATCAGTATGGAGGTTCCATAAAAGACTAAAACATAAACCTTTCCTATAATCCAGTATTCCCACTCATGAGCATTTACCCAAATGACCACAAACAAAGCCAGGGTAAAGCAACCAGCACAACTATGTTCATTGCAGCATTATTTACTGTAGCTAAGATATACAATCAACTCACATGCCCCTCATTGGATGAATTGATCAAGAAAATGTGTTATATATACACCATGGAATTCTATTATTCCACCAGAATGACACTGCTCCATTCACAAGGGAATGAAAAGACTTGGAAAAACTTAAGTGAAGTAAATCAGACCCAAAGAAACAGGTTGCATGGTTTCCCTCATTTGTAATAACTAGAGTAAGTCTTGGAGATTCTTAGCAGAGGATCACAGCAACTTATTAGCTTTGTGCATATGACCATATAAAATGACGTTTATTGAAATTAACTCCAACAACTGGAAACAAGAGGTTTTTCTATTGTACTGTTGTTTTAAGTTATTTCTTCTTTCTTTCTTTTTATTCCTTTGGTTTATTCCCTGTTGTCACTGTTTTTTATTTGTTTACCCTTTTTCTTGTATGCAAGTTTATCTGATTGGCGGAAGGGAAGGGAAATCACAGAAACAATAGGACAAAGGGTGAACCAATGCAACAGTGATGATCTTTACAACATGGGGGAGGGGAAGTCAGGAAAGAAGGTGGGAAAAATGAGAGAGGGGGTTAACACTGTTCAAAAAGAAATGTACTCATTACCTTACTTATGTAACTGACCCCTCTGTATATTACCTTTGCAATAAAATTTAAAATAAAAAAAACTTTACGCTATGAAAGACAAAGTGTAATTCAAGGAAGGTACTCACAATTCGAACGAGCCAGGATAAGGTAGATGTTGCTGTTGAATAATGTGTATTGTAATGGTAGGGAGGGCTTTGATCATCTTCCCATGTTTCATAACGTTCTGCATAAAACACTGCTCTTTTGGGATTCAAAGCACCAATTGGCTATAAAAAGATAAAAGGAATAATTTTGTTTAATATATCAGATTATACATTCTAAGATTGTCATTTTTCTGTAAGTGGCTGATTCATTGTAACAATAGAGCATACATTTTGTATTATATTTTTATGAATTGGATTTTAATATTGATTACTAGTCATTCTTGGTAAAACAAAAATCGTTCAAGATAACTATTCACATGTTCCAAGTTCATGGACTTACACTAAGAATTTTAGTAAATTACATTATAAAAGTTGAGTCAGTTAAGGCCAAATAAATATTCTTATGATATTTTCCTTCCTGCTTATTTCACATAATGAAGATTTAGCCTTGGGTACAGGAAACTCAAGAAGAACAAGGGAAAGCAGTAGACCACCGCATTAGAGATAACCATATTATAGAAAATGGCCTTCCCCAACAACAAATGCTGGAGGGGATATAGAGAAAGAGAAACGTCTCCACTGTTGGTGGGAATGTAAATTAGTACAACCACGCTGGAGAACAGTGTGGAGGTTCCTCAAAAAACTCAGCATAGACATAACCTAGGACCCAGCCATACCACTCCTAAGCATCTATCCTGAACAAGAAGATCCAGGATACCACAAATATACCTGTACTTCCATGTTTATTGCTACACAATTCACAATAGCCAAAATATGGAAACAACCCAGATGCCCCACTACAGATGAATGGATCCAAAAAAGATGGTATCTGTACACAATGGAATTCAACACAGCAATTAGAAATGATAAAATAATGGCACTCACAGGGAAATGGTCAGATCTTGAACAAATAATGTTGAGCGAGACAAGCCTAGAACACAGAACAAAGCGACATGGTCTCCCTGATATGTGGATGTTTGGGGGAGGGGGAGAGCAGTAGAAATCTTGTAAAGTAACAAACTTCTTTTCAAATAGTATTTCCACATGTTTTGGGTCAGTGACTTTACGTTATGTCTCTTATACCAAACAATTACTAAGTAAACATAAAAATGTGTAGGATAGACGTATCAGAGGATCACAATAGCTCAACAGCTATGTACATGATTATATGAGATGAGGCTAAGCAAAATGAACTCCAAGAGATGGAAACGGGAGGATGTTATTGTTGTCGTTATGTTTAATGTACTAGGTGAATTTCCTATGGTGTACCCCTGTGGTCACTGTATATGATTGTGGTACACTAGATATTGTATATGTTTATCTGAGCTATGGAAGGGAAAGAAAAATGAGGAAGGGTGTAACAAATATGACAAGAAATGTACTCACTACCGTATTATGTAACTGTAACCTCTCTGTACATCACCTTGACAATAAAATTTTTAAAAAAGAAAAAGAAAAAGAAAATGGACTTCCCAATACATTGCCAGGAGAAAAACAACACATTTCCATATGAAGCACTATTGGAATACCACACCCATTCTGTTATTTTCCAGACATAACTGCTATACTTTTTATTACTTAAGTGCAAACCAAAAGGAGAGGAACTAATCAGGAAAATTCACATTGCCTGGTATGTGATTTGCTAAGGCACTAAGTCCTTTCCTATCAGAACACTCTTTAACCCATTATGATATAAGACCTCCAGTGAAGTAGCTGAATACATTATCCCCTTCAATATAAGCCATGTGCTAATTATCAAATCACAGTCTCAGACTTCTTAGCAAACCAATTACTGAGAAGTTCTATGCAATATTTTCATGTTACAAATAGAAAATATCCTTAGTTTAAGTTTTTGTTCGATTTTGACTTTTGTATATGAAGTTCACTCTCATAAAACAGCTATAACAATTTTGCCTTAGGTTGCATACAGTAAAAATAAATGTTTACAAGAAATACAAAAGATGAGTATGAAGTGCCATATCTCACTACTTCATTTCAAAATTTAATACTAATAGTTAGCAATGAGGTTCTCCCAAGGCTTCATTTTAACAAGAGAAGTAGTAGAAAATTAGTGTTTCCATGGGACATATAATGTTACACAAGAGAGAAAGATCCATTTATAAATTGCTATGTGCCTTTTCTTTTGGTCCCAGGAGACTAATTCAAATAATACAATGATGTCAGTGGTTAAAAGTCTACTAGAATTTCCATAATAAACTCTTATTTGCAAAGGTGCTTAGCCTGAATAATTATATTATTTGGAAGTTATGCTCGTTTTTTGTTAACCTTAACTATCTTAACAGAATTAAACTATTTAATTATTTATTTTCAAAAGCCTCATTTCTAGTGTATAAGATCATTAATATTTAAAATTTTTAACAATATTTTGCCTTTTGTTTTTATAAAACAAAATGTAAAAGTATTAAGCTTTGGCTTAAATATATTTTTTTCAATACCCAAAGGCTTAAGTGTTATTCTGTGCTATCACTGGTTACCTATAAAGTCTTTTTACTTAATGTAAAAAAAGAAAAGCATTTTTATCAAACATTATACAATATCTAAATATTGTTTAAACAAACATTAATTTATTTTAGTAAAAGGGTAATTATTATATAGAATGGATGGAAATACTATGAACTGAAATGAGTTTTTTCATTCAAAATTACCAACATATTTTATACTTTTCTAGATGTGCAGATTTAGCTAATTCAATAAGTGTATTTTTCAAACCATTTACAATGTTACAGTACTTTGTCTTGAATATGTTAATAGAACTTTCCTTTGTATAAAATGTCTGCCCAACCCCTGGGGATTACCCTTATCTGATATTGTTTGTTATCTAAGACCTCACAAAACATTCTTGAAAAGGGAACACAGTCCTTTCCCTAATCTTTTCCAGCCTTTTCCTCAACTACTGGAAAAGGGATAAAATAAATATTTACATTTTCCATCTTACTCAAGTTTCATCAAAGTCACTTTATTAGTGTCTTACAGAATAATGCTTTGTAGGAAACAGCTGCATAGTATTAAAGTCTGAACATGACTCCATTAGGAACTCCTTAAAAGATATAGCTAATTTTGAGGTTTTTGTCTAATATAGGTACAAATGAATTTCATAAAATAAAAGTGTACATAACTTCACCTATGCTTAGCATTTGTCTAGCATTTTAGTTCTACTAGTTAAGAAATAATAAATCATTTGAAGACAAAAGTTCCATAATGTTTAGGAAATAATACTATATCTGCTTATGAGATCCAAATACATATCATATCATACCATATCATACCCTAATTTATCTACCCATCAATTATCTACCTACCTACTTATTGATATAGCTGCAAGTTTGCCATCCTTCTAAATTTTGTGCAAACATTACAATGTCAATACCTTTTGAATTTGGTAATGAACAAGATAAGAACTCTGGTGAAAAAGCAAAGCCACAATGAATACAATGGATATATTTAAATTGCTGTCTTTCAATTTTTACTATAGCTACCTTTGGGAATATAAATAAAGTCACCAATATGCTTTCTAATACTTGCCCTATAAAAAAAGTTTCACTGAAAGTTTAAAACAGGGCTGGGGATATAGCCTAGTGGCAAGAGTGCCTGCCTCGGATACACGAGGCCCTAGGTTCGATTCCCCAGCACCACATATACAGAAAAAACGGCCAGAAGCGGCGCTGTGGCTCAAGTGGCAGAGTGCTAGCCTTGAGCGGGAAGAAGCCAGGGACAGTGCTCAGGCCCTGAGTCCAAGGCCCAGGACTGGCCAAAAAAAAAAAAAAAAAAAAAGAAGAAAGTTTAAAACAATGTTAGATCAATTACTGCTTTGTTCTTGTGAGGTTGTAGGTTATAAGGGAACACTATAACAAATAATAGAAAATTATAAGAGTAAATCATGCAAAAATAAATGATATAATTTCTTTACTTGTAAAACTTCATAATTTTGCTTTTTAAATAAACTATGAATCCTACATAGTCTGTATAAATACTATTTTCTTTCTTTCATTGGTCATGGCAACTGAACACAGGGCTTAGGCGCTGTCCTGAGCTTTTTCACTTTACCCCTTTGAGCCCCAGTGCCATTCCTCGTTTTCTAGTGGTTAACTGGAGATAAGAGTCTCATATAGCTTTGAACCATGATCCTCAGATTTCAACCTCATGAGTAGTAGGATTATAGGCATCAGCCACTGGCACTTGGCTATAAATACTATTTTCAATATGAGAAAAAAAACAAGAGTAATTCAGGTACAAAAATTCACATCCTCTGTAAAGTGATGAGAATTTGTGTGTGTGTCTGTGTGTGTGTGTGCAACATTATTATTGTATCTATCTGAAGCACTGTTGTATTTATTGAAGAAAAGATATTAATTATTTTCTCCAGTTTTTTTCTTAATTAATTTTTTTGGAAGACCAAAGAGAAATATCTATCTCTGAGTTAAGTGATAATAAAAAGCTCAAAACAGTAACAACAACAGCAACAACAAAAACCCTTTGTTTTCCTGTAAAAACTTTGTGAATTTATTACAATGGAGTAAAACTCCTGGCTGATTTTTATGTAGAGTTGCATTACTAAGCGCTCTGACAAACATGATCATTAATAGAGTTATCTTTTTTGTATTCCATTCATTCATTCATTTGCTTATTTTTACATGAAGCATGCTCTTTTTTGTTTTCCCTCCAACTAAGCACCAGACCAAGAGCTCCTTTGATTGCACTATTTGGTCATTCTGTTTTATTGTCCTTGTTCTGAGACAGGGTCTTGCTATGTAGACAAGCATGGCTTCCACAGGGAACTTTCAATCCTTCTGTTTTTGCTTCCTGATGGTAGAGACTACAGAAATGAATCACTACACGTAGTGTTTTAGATTTGTACTTGGATGAAATTTGGTGAGATTAATTTTGGTATGTGGGTGATAACTTTTTCTTTTCTTTCTTTGTCTTATTTTCCATATTCCTTAGCCTCAATTGACATTTTTTTATCTTACAAAGCCTTGTACATTATATTGTCCTTTTTTCCAGAACAAGCATATACAAATTAAATTAGAAAAAATGACCAACAAAATTATATAAATAAAAAATATAGATTGAATTAATGGAATTATGCAAGACATTAGAAAGACTTCTAGAGGAAAGTTTAAGCATCGAGTAAAATTGATTTGAATAAATAAAAAGTAAATGTAAATTGGCTGAAGAACAATCAACTTCATCATTAAGAAACTTTCAGGGCTGGGGATATAGCCTAGTGGCAAGAGTGCCTGCCTCGGATACACGAGGCCCTAGGTTTGATTCCCCAGCACCACATATACAGAAAACGGCCAGAAGCGGCACTGTGGCTCAGGTGGCAGAGTGCTAGCCTTGAGCAGGAAGAAGCCAGGGGTGGTGCTCAGGCCCTGAGTCCAAGGCCCAGGACTGGCCAAAAAAAAAAAAAAAAAAAAAAGAAACTTTCATACCCTTTTGTACAACTATGTAAACATAGTTAAGCAAGTTAAGTTTAAAAAAGGAAAAATTCATCTATCCAATATAGGAAGAAAAACAAAAAAAATTTTCAAAAAGAAATGAAAGATCAAATTAAAGTAACCTCAACAATACATCATAAAAACCTTAAAATGTTAGTGTTAATGCACTCAGTAATGGGTTTCTACTTGCATGTATATAAAAACACTGAAAAGTTTACTTCTTGCTGCTATGAATGCTAATCGTATCATTTATTTGTAGAAGCTGCTGACTTCATGTACAATTGTTTGAGGCCAGCAAAACACTCCTTAGGAACCTTGTTAATGATGAGGAAACATACCTGAACCATATCCTATCTGTGCCACTGCACTGCCTTTTCACTTATATCTAAATATGGCTTTTCCTGTGATTTATTTTCTTTTAGAACTGCTTACATTCTTCTTTGCCCACCCAAAAGCCTCACAAATGGATATTACTTGCAAGACTACTAGTCCCATGCTCCTGTGTAACAGATGAGAACATTGAGAGAGTCAAATCCAGATCACACTGCTAAATAGTTGGTGGCTACCCATGGGATGGCAACAGTTGCTACTCTGTTCCAGAAAGCTGGAAGTTCTGTGAGTTATCAGTTTGGCTTCTAGGTAGATGTTTTAATTGTCTCAGTATTCTTAATATAATCAGAGCTTCTGATATATCCTAAGTTTTATAATAACAATTGAGGGCTTGAGAAGTCCTTAGGATAGGCTTCATAAATATTTACCTTCTCTATCTTCACAGTCATGAACGACATGACATCAGCCTGAAAAAACCTCAGTATGACAATGTAGAAATGATTGATACAGACTGGTGTGTTCAAGTTATTTCCCTGCCTCCCTTCTTATCTGACCAGGGAACATCGACTCATTCTTTTGGAAATAATTCAGATGTCATCTGTAAAGTCATCTGGTAATAGTTAGGTAAGTTTATAACCTCTTTCTCTCTCTCTCTCTCCCCCCACCTCCGTGTGTGTGTGTGTGTGTGTGTGTGTGTACGTGTGTGTGTGTGTCTATCTACTCTGTGTCTACTCTGTGTCTATCTCCACAGTAGAACAGTCTTTAAAGAGAATGTCTTATCTTTTATTCATCTCCGAATTCTCAGCAGTTACTGTAGTATTAGGCCCTTTTTAGATAAGAAATAAATGGTGAATTTCTTAGAAGACTGATTAGACAGATTATATAATATCATATAAAACTTGGATGTGGGCTTTTTGGACAGAATTTTTAACCAAAAATCTAAATAACAAAAGACAAAAGTGTTTATAGCACATGAAAAAGAGCAAGCTTCTTTTTAAAAAGTTCTTACTGAAGAAACACTCATGAAATTAATGAACAATTACAAACAAGTAGCTTATAGAAAATGGCAATTTCCTATGGGATGAAATGGTGCCAGCTCCTACAATATAATGAGAATTATTCTCCCCCCCACCCAATTTGGCACCAATTACTCCTTCAGTTTTGAACCATTCCTTCTTTATTCCCACTCTATCTGTTGTAGGTAAGCTAACCTCACTACTTGACTTCCAGGGAGGGGCATTTGGATCAGACCTGTCAGTCAGCATATTTTGTTCCTGTGGCCAACCACTATGGTTGGTGCAAAAATGGGCTATGATACAAGCTGATCCAAAGGAACTTGGCTATAGCTATCTGGGAAAAAGGCTCTTTTTAGTGGCTACAAAGGCATCATTGGTGTAACCCATCTGAGAATGAAGCCAAAGCAGAAAATAACAGAGATGTAGCATTCTACAACACTGGTGAGATCTTGGACCCAGTTTGCTTGAGCTGATCCAAGCTTGGATTTCTTAGGGTTTAACTTTAAGCTGAGGTTGTTGTATGCAGCAGAAATTATCAGTATATATACAAATGTTAAAATGTGAAACAAAAATGATTTCTACTTATTAAAATGTCAAAAATTATGTGATTTCAAATCTTCAGAATAGCTTGAGCCATAGGAAAATATAGTATCTTTTGTAATTATTGGTAAGAAAAGTATTTTTATTGGGTTGCAAACGGAGAAAATGTACATTTGATATAGGAATTCCACTCTGAGGAATTTATAATATGGAAAAAAGACAATGATATTTCTCATAGTGTTACTTGAAATAAAAATCTGGAAATAGTCTGCCATTGAATAGGGACTCCTAATATAAGGGAGATACCAACACTGCAGTATATCATGCAGCTAATTAAAAACTAATTAGACAAGATCCAGGGTAAATTCATTCAGTAAGTATTGAGTCCTACTATGGTTTAGAAAATACTGCAGACACATTCAAATGTGCATGCATGCATTTAATGAGAATGTGATTGTGTAAGTGTAGATGCAGAGACAGAAAAAAATCTATATATAAACATTTAGATAAGTAAGAAAATTTCAGACAAGCTCTGGTGCTTTCATGGGAGTATGGGTGTAGATAGAAAATTTTAGACGGATGTGCTCTGTTGATGATTAAAAGAGGATTGCAGGGGTTGGGTGCTAGAGAAGATGTTTCTGAATTTCCTTTGAGGTGAAGTGTGAAGACAAGAGGGAGCCAGATGTGAAATTCTGGAGTAAGAGAATAATTCAACCCAGAGGAATGGCTAGTATGTGGCTCTAGGGAAGGCCTGAATGACAAGTTCAGTTCAAGGGACAGTGTGCTTGAAATACTATATAGGAAAGGAGAAATTTATGAAATGAAAATATGAAGGGCCACACATTCCAGTCACAGGACTTTATAGTCCTGTTTGATGAAAGATTATTAGATAGAAACATTTTTAGAGGAAAAATTATTAGAAGGTATATGCAGTGGAAGTTGCTGGTTTTAAGTGAGAGATAAACCAGATCTGAGCTGGAGTTTAAAAAGTTAATTTCAAGAGGGTTCTGGATAATAGTTTATAAGCAACATTAAATTATTAATAGTGGTAGAGCTGAAAAATCTAGTTCCATGAATGGCATCATATAACATTATCAAAGTTTCTCTAAAAATTTAAAATAAATATGTAATACGAAAGGATAACAGTTATTGTCTTTGGACAGTGGAAATGAAATGATGGTCTTCCCTTTCTACTCCATTTATTTGTTCAAGAATCTGGTTTATCTCTCATATAGAATTCTAGATGCATTTCCAATTATATGATTCAGAAGTATCTTTCATATGTGAACATTTCAACTTTTATAAACTGTAATCATAACAGTAGCTTTATATTTTGGTTAGTAAACAGTAGAAATAAAATATTTTCTAACATAAATTCTTAAGATCAATTTTCACTGGTATTTGAGTTAGCGACATATACCAAAATGGTACTAGCTAAAACAAACTAACAGACAAAATTGGAGGAAGAAAAGGATAAATCCAAAAGATGAAATATTCTACAGGATGACTGATACTGATCGACCTCTTCAGCAAGCCAATACTGAATGAGGGGAGGAGTGGGTGGTGATAGGGGAACTATTCAAGCCTAGTAGACAGGACAGAAGAATCAGATGTACTTACTGTATGGTCATTGATTGAATCTTACATTGAGCTACCCTATTTTTAAGGATGCATGGGAGATTACCAAAGAACACTGATTGTGGACACAGTGTCAAATAATAAAAATAATGTAAACTTTCTTACATATCCTAATGTACTCCAGTTATAAGGGGAAATGTTCTCTTTCAAACTGAAAGATTTAGGAATAAAGTATGATAACTTGAATTTACTTTAACGATATTTCAGCGACACAAAAATGTTAGAATGTCAATAATCATAACATCATATTAGTACTCTTTGTGCTTCAACATTTTCATCATTAAAAGCTCAAAATTAAGATGGAGTGTGAAAAACAAAGTGAAACCTTTCAGCTCAAAGAAATTCCTTTCTATGTTTTCAGATAACAACATGTAAAATACTTAGAGATTTTATGTCTCTAAAATATGTGAAAATTGTATACTCTTTGCAATTTCATAACCTTATTTTCTTATAAGGAACAGAACATAAGGAAGGATGGAGGGCACCTACAAATGAGTCACTAGAATTGTTGTTTCCAGCATGCCCTATCTAGATACATAAAATTCTCTACATGCACAATATTCAAGTTTCTTTGGAAAGAAGGGTTAAAGGAGGCAACTGTTAGTCTATGGAGTATGTGACATGTGGCTAGTATAATAGAAGTGAATGAGGCAGGCCCTTTGCCCTCCCTCAGAAGATTTCTTCTATAAACACATACTAAACAATGTGACTTGGATTTCTACTGACTTGTGTTTTGTTTTTGATTTTTTGGTGCTGGTCCTGGATCTTGAACTCAGGGCCTGGCACTGTCCTTGAGCTATTTTTACTCAGGGCTAGTTAGCATTCTACCACTTGAGCTAGACCACTACTTCAGCTTTTGGGAGGTTAGTACATTGGGGATAAGAATCTTTCAGATTTTCCTGCCCAAACTGGCTTCAAACCAAGACTGTCAAGTCTCGGACTTCTGTGTAGCTAGGATTACAGGTGTGAACCACCGGACCCAGCTCTAGTTCCTTCATTAAAAGCTTAACATTTTCAAAGCAGGGCAATGCACAGTGAATATTCCTGTCCCCATTCCCCTTCTTTTGGAAGGGTTGGACAAGTGGGTCAATGGGAAGGACAGAAAAGGGGATAGAGGGGTATTTTAACAGAAGCAGACAGTTGGCCTGGTCTGGAAGGTCTGTTTAAACCTATTAAGCTCCCTGCTATGCTATTGAATGTGTCCAAAAATCAAAAGTGGAGAGATAAACAAATACACCTCACCTGTGCTGGCTACCACAGTCTCTGAGAATCAACCTTTTTGTTTGCATTTTCCTTGGTTCTTTTTTTCAAATAAAGGAAAAATACATGACAATGACTGGGAGAACTAAAAGTGACTGTAAATTTTTAGGACATTATGTGATTCTTACTGTCATTGTATCTCCAATGCCAAGCACTGAGTAGCATGGCAATTAATATTTGTGAATCAAAATAATGAATGAATGAAGTGATTAACTTAAACAAATGATTACTCATGTGTTTAAAATGGTATACAAGAACTACCAGTCAATAACTTTTTTTTTGAAAATACTTCTTCAGCACTGTCCCATAAACAAGCCTAGCAAACACAAATTTTAGTATACTGAGTCCCATATGAGACACCTAACATTTATCTAGACAAACATTTCCAATTTACCAGTAGATGTTTAGGGAAATGGCATATAGTTAAATTTACCCATTCTCATTTTTATGGTTTAATAGTTTTATTCAGTGGCTACTGATTCATCTTGTGGCTTTTTTACACTTCATATTTGTTATCAAAAACAATCCATCTGGAAAAGTATATAATAAAGTGAATAGAATTACATTCATTTTGGAGATTGTTACTTGTGGTTAAAAAAAAAAGATAAATAACCACAGAAACTTATTCTTGATTTCTGAGTTGTGTATTCCCTAAGTTGCCACGGTGTAGAGACATTTGGCAGAATCAAGGGTGAACTCTGAAGTTTCACACTTCAGTGCCTCCATTTGCATTATCACATTTCAAAGCCGCAAGGCATTATCACTTCCTTTTTTAAGTGGCATAATAATTTGGGAAAGTGGTTATGCTTATCATCATCTGTCATTCAAACAACTCCTGTGTTAATAAAATATATTTTTCCACTCAATGGGTGTGTGTGTGAGTGATAGCTTATGCTCTTGTCAATATTAGCAGCACTTGGTTTTATGATGGAATGATTTCATTTATCAGAGGGCATGGCTGGTAAACAGGAAAATTCCATTTACACTTTAATAAGCAGAGCCTGTGCTTCATGTCAAAGTCATGTAACCACTATAATTTAAGAGTCAAGTTTACATGAGTATATGTAAATAAATGAAGCACTAGCCCATCTCATGTTTTACAATGAATTTCAAAAGAACAACCTATTTCCATGGGGAATAAAGGTAGGTGGAGGGACGGGTAGAATCTCTACACCTGTTGTTGATTAGTACTGAAAATATAACTCAATGTGAAATTACTTAATTTGTTGCCCATCGTGTCAAAAATAAATATAGCTTATAAGCTGTATGTGTAATAAGTAAAACTTGAACCTGTGATATTGAATAAAATGGAAGGTCTAATAAATTTTACTGGCAAAATCTTCCTTGTTCCTATGATCTTCAATTGTTCAATAAAAGAAATCATAAGAAAATTATAAATGCTAAATAGGGGAAAAGTAAAATATTATAAATATAAAATATTTCAGTTGAAATAATTGTGCATATTAGGTTTCAATAAAAACATTGCCATATGCCAGTATTTTGATAATTTGACAATTTAAGGAGATGATAAAACAATTACTTGCAAGAATTATTTTATTAAACTTATTTTTACTTTACTAAATTAAAAGTCAATCAACTGAATCAACTATTACTTCACTGTTTTTTTTTCCCTAAGATAGTGATGGTTATAAAAATTTGCTGTGTAGCTCCAATTTCCTGAATGCTACTTTGGGTCCTTACCCACACATTAAGTACCATATCTACATTAGTATGTGGACTTCTTTCAACAGCCCTATGATGCACATATTATCATGTTCATTTTAAAGAAGAGAACACTAATGTTCTGACAGCCCAGGAAACTTTCATTAATTTATGCAATGTGGTATAGGGAAAAATTTGAGCAAGCTCCATTTTATGCCATGTCCACTTACAGTCTCTCTTATCAAATTCTCAATTCAAATATAAAGAAAGAAAGATGTATGTGTGTATTAATATATCTATGTATATATAGGTACATACATGCATATATGTATGTATATATATGTATATAGAGAGAGGGGAGGTGGGAGGGGAGGGAGGGGGAGGCAAGGAGGGAGAGAGAGAGAGAGGGAGAGAGAAAAAAGAGGGGGGGAGAGAGAGAGAGAGAGAGAGAGAGAGAAAGAGAGAGAGTTTGGTAATCCCAGGGTTAACCTTTCAAAATTACAAGAATAAA
This sequence comes from Perognathus longimembris pacificus, assembly GCF_023159225.1. Classification (NCBI taxonomy): domain Eukaryota; kingdom Metazoa; phylum Chordata; class Mammalia; order Rodentia; family Heteromyidae; genus Perognathus; species Perognathus longimembris. The sequence goes on from NC_063163.1 coordinate 50,793,016, forward strand.
CACTCCCAAGATTCAATTTCCAATGTGAGAAATGAGTGCTGGTGACTTGGCTGTAGTGTGAACTCAGCAAAGGCAAGAAAGCTAGCTTGAGCTCTTATTATCATCCTGTCTCTGTCATCAGTGCATGAGGTAAAGCATGTTTCATGGAGACACTGCTTTTTATTTACTGTGCTTCTCATTTGATGCTCTTTTCTTCAAAGTCCTATAAAATTAATGAGTTCCATCTTTTCTTTTAAACATGTTCTTGTATATATTAGATGCTGCTTTTAAACAGCAAACCACAGGGGCTAGAAATGTAGCCTACTGGTAGAGTGCTTGCCTAGCATGCATGAAGTCTTGGGTTCCGTTCCTCAGCACCACATATATAGGAAAAGCTGGAAGTAACGCTGTGGCTCAAATGGTACAGTGCTAGCCTTGGCAAAAAGAAGCCAGGGACAGTGCCCAGACCCCGAGTTCAAGCCCCAGGACTAGCAAGAATGTTTGGGGAAATGGGTACATGTGTAAATGTGTACATGTAACAGTGAAATTATGAGGTGGATAAGATATGGATCAGTTCTCTTATTTGCTTCTCCTGTGAAGTTAGCTGGTGGTCAATGAGCTCCCCAGCTACCACAAGCTGCCCCTGAAACAGGCCCAAAGGAACTCTACCCAGCAACTAGACTAAAATCATGAGCCAAATCAAACCACTTCCTTTATTATTTTATCAGGCATTTTTCTAACAGTAATGGACTTAAGTGGGTTCTTAAAGAAAATGAATAAAACTAAAGGTCAAGTATAGAGGGGCGGAAAGCCCTTGAAAACTGAAGGATTCTAATGCTTAAGCTTCATTAGCTTCATGGTGAATTTAGCTTAGAGTCCACTGAATATTCATACATTATAAAGGTACACATGTGGTGAGCAATTTCCTGCTTATTGTTTTCTCCTAAACAATGACATTCTTGAGGGCTAGAACTGTACTTTAAAGAATTTTGTCACCTTGAAAAGGTTCTTTTTTGTAAAAGCTATGCATGAACAAGTGTGTATTCATTTTCTAGCTGTTCCATCATAGATATTGTAAAGAAAAATTCATATATACATTTTATTTAACAATTTATCATAGAAAGTTTAATAATTGACCATCATATAGATCCTTTTCCTTTGGAAACAGGAAATCAAATTTCCTTAGATCAACTATTCCCCCACTGTCCTTGGATAGGTAGAATCCTCTGAGTCTACCTCTAGCTCCAAACATGAAAATGATGGGCTTATACATTGTCAAAGTAGCATAGCCTGTTACTCATAAGCAATAACAGTGAGATAGAAGACATTTTCTGTGGTTTGAGACTAATCTGTCATCTTCTATGAGAACTATGTGGAGTGCTTCTTTTCTTTTGGATGAGATAGTAGGAATTAGGAAATACTGAAATCATTTCAGTAGGAGAGAGTTGAATGCTATTGTAGGCTATTCAGCAAAAGGTGAGTGGAAAGGAAGCCAGCAAACAATGGTAAAAAATAAGCTTTTTAGTGGTATGATCAGAACCACTAAAACAAAATCTTGTTGAAAAAACAAAACTTTATATGTGTCTTTTGGTTTGAACCAATTTGAGGCTGGCTTAGAGGTAGAGTGCAGGCCTAGCATGCATGAAGCCCTGGGTTTGATTACATAGTACCATATTCACAAATAAATGACTAAAGTTAAAAGAAAATCGTATTTTTTTTTTTTTTTTTGCCAGTCCTGGGCCTTGGACTCAGGGCCTGAGCACTGTCCCTGGCTTCTTCCCGCTCAAGGCTAGCACTCTGCCACTTGAGCCACAGCGCCGCTTCTGGCCGTTTTCTGTATATGTGGTGCTGGGGAATCGAACCTAGGGCCTCGTGTATCCGAGGCAGGCACTCTTGCCGCTAGGCTATATCCCCAGCCCCGAAAATAGTCTTTAAAAAAACAAAAAATACTACTTGAGCTGGATTTTCTGAAATTTTAACTTAAAAGTTTCTTGATATAACTATAGAATTTCATGAAGCTGGTGTAATGTAAAATAGTGGTACAAAGAAAAAAATCAATGTTTTATGACTGTATACTCCATAACATTTTAACTTCTTATGCTATAAGATCATGAAATTATTTGGGGCCACAACTATTTACCGGAGCAAATTCTCGAATTACTCACTGCTAGGGATTGTTATTTGGATTAAGGCTCTTAATTATTGTTTAGAAAGTACTTTTTCTCTTAACAATCTTTTAGAATGTTCTTGGTTAATAATACTGATTTAGTCCAATTGTTCCTCAAAGAATTAAGTAAATTCTCTATGAAAACCTCCATTTGGAGCACTGACTAAAACATGCAAGAAATTCAGGTGCTGTCCTTCACCACAGGAGTATTTTATTACCATAGGTTTTTTCTAATTATTTTATTATAGTTCAAATGTTATTTTCCCATTAGGCGTATGATAAGATATATTTTCATATATTAAAATCTTATTTATTAATGGCTTTTATACAGGAAAGACTTGGGTTTCTAAACCATTTGTAAGAATTTCCTATTAAGAAATTCAATGAAGCATGGGAACAATGCAAGAGTAATTTATTAACATATCAAGAGGCTTTAATTTGCTAACATTTTCCTATCATGTTACGTGACAGAATAGAAAGAACAAATTGCTAAAGCATGGAAAACAGTAAATTGGAAGAAAAAGCTATCTATCTTTTTAAAGAGCTCATGAGCTCAACTGCTTGCAAAAGTATAGTTCGATTCGTGTTGCCTAATTTATTAGGCTTTGTTTATCTCTACTATATTTAACACTATAGACAGTTGGAAAATACATGTGAGTCACAAAAGAAAAAGCTCTGTCAAAGGAAATATATGTGAAATATGTCAGCTTAAGAAATTTGAGAAGGTTTGTATCTTCACTGATGTTAGAAACAGTGACTTCTTCATTTAACTCATCTTATCTTTTCTATGTATATAAACTAAATGTCTATTACTACTACCAAATATCTTACCAGATGTCTCTGAATTTCACATTAATCATAATGTGTCTACATGTCTTGAGTAGTAGTTGAGTATATACTTCCCAGTGTGTCCAGTCCCTGCTACAGCCATAGGAACATGCTGGTCTCAAGCTTCTGTTAACTGAGTTCTCACCTTGCTCAGGAATCAAGCTCTGCCAAGAGACTGTGACTATGTTTTTGTCACATATTTATTTATGTGACCTTTTTCTACCTAATACAGAAATCTATCTTCTGAATCTATAGGTAGTAAGTGCATGATAAACATCTGTTGACTGCCTCAAAGAATAAATAAATGAATGGGGAAAAGAAAGAAAATCTTCTTGTCTGTAATTTCCTTAAGATAGCCCAGTTGAACTTCAAAGAAAAAAAGACATCCTTCCTTGTTTGGAAAAGAATCTTAAATAGCTGTCATAATAATCAGCTTGTAAGGTCTAATACAATTTATCATAATGTCTAATATACAATGTCTATTCAATTAATGTTAAAGAGAATACATACAAACAAAATAATATTAAATAACTATTTTAACAGTTTTCATTCTTGCACTGATGGTTTAATTTGGTTTTGTTTTACGTCAAGATTACACCTCAACTTTAGTAAGTCATGCTCCAAATTCATGTAACTCATTACAATATTAAGAATTACTAATTGACAATATAGCTGTAATAGTAGAAATTTATCATCATTTGAAAAGACATTTCTAAGTATATGGACTATTTCAATAATTCAGAATTAGATAAACAATATGCACTACACATAAAAGCACTAGTAAATAATTAATACAGATGCAACACATTATTCGAAGTTCTTTATACTTATTTTCTCATTGTTCCTCACAATAGACCTATTATTTTTGTCCCCATTATACAGGTCAGAGAGTAAATAATTTCATAATATACCACAGCTAATAAGTGGCAGAATTAGGATTTCAGTTCATGCAGCCTACTCCAGGATTTCATTTCCTAACCACTATATATCGCCTCTTGGATAGTTCTTTCTATAAAATATAATACCTTATTTAATTTTGTGGCAACTGATCTTATTATTTTGATAAGAGGAGAGGCCTCATAGATTAATTACAATGTTTCTGTTTACCTAACCCCTAATGGTTACTTGTAACATGGTCATGATTGGGGTTTTTATTCAGTGGAATCACATTGAAAAAAGTACTGTATTTGCAAACATAGTAGGTTACATTTGCTAGCATTTTCTTTTTGCCATCTGTCTGATGCTGTAAGATGCTACTAAACTGGTTTCTTAGATCCTTTTTGCCATCTATAAATGTCACAATTAAAATCATCAATTACCTAGTAAGGATGATTTGATAAGGGAAGTCACATAAAAGAGCTAGAGAGTAAATGAAATATAAGCATATGTAAAACAGGTAAACAACAAGATAAGAAATATTCTATTTTAATAATAATAAATGATAATGATGCAGTGTTTCTATGTGTCTGGTACTATATTACATTCTTCAAATATACATGGCACTGGGGCTGGGAATATGGCCTAGTGGCAAGAGTGCTTGCCTCCTATACATGAGGCCCTGAGTTTGATTCCTCAGCACCACATACACAGAAAATGGCCAGAAGTGGCGCTGTGGCTCAAGTGGCAGAGTGCTAGCCTTGAGCAAAAAAGAAGCCAGGGACAGTGCTCAGGCCCTGAGTTCACAGCCTAGGACTGGAAAAAAAAAAAAATATATATATATATATATATATATGTATATATATATATATATATACATGGCACTTGATCTTAACAACTATTTAGTATAAGATACCATCATTATTGTCTTACTACAAATGAATGAGAGTAAATGCTTGAGGCCACACAGCTAATGTAGTGAGATACAAATCTTCAGCCTGGGGAGGTCTAGCTTTCAGTGCAAGAGAAGATGCAAAGAAGATGTGCTAAGAGCCATATGGGGCATGAAATTTAAATTGCATATAATGATGTTTCTCTAATTTGGATGTTTTATAATATTGCCTAGGCCATGAGCTTGGTAAGTTTGTCCCCACAAAATCAAGTGTACACACATACCTTTTAACCTTCTCTGGATTGCTAAACTAGACAATCAAGTTTGACAGAAAAGAGATTATTTCAAAGTTAATGAGGTGAGCCTTACTCTGGCTAAAGTACATAAACTAAAATACATAAACTTTAGTATTGGGCTTAGGCTATAAAGTTATTACATATTAAACACTACAGTATACATCCATACAAACACACACCTATATCTATATAATATAATGTACACACACATACACAATAAAATTTTTGAGTTTATATCTCAGAAGCATAGCTCACTATATTAGCTATCAGTTCAGGCTATTAAGAATCTTTTTTGGATTGTTTTTTACTTCTTCACTGAATTTCAAATAGTTTAATTACCCTACTTAAATTTCCTCTTGACAAATGGTATAAACTAACCCAAAATTTGCTTTGTATTTTTAATTCCCATTATATCTTTTGTTTGCCATTTTAGGGCATATATTCTTTCTGTATTTAAACAGACCCTTTATCTAAACTTTCTTTTCAGTATTAAATTCTACTTGATACTTAATTTTGTGTGTGTGTGTGTGTGTACCAGTACAGGGTCTTGAACTTGGTGCCAGGTTGTTGTCCCTTAGCTTTTTCACTTAAGAAGGATGTTCCACCACATGGGTCACAGCTCTACTTCTAGCCTTTTGGTGATTAATTGGAGATAAGAGTCTCACAAGTCTTTCCTACCAAGGGTAGCTTCACACCTTGATCCTCAGATTTCAGATTCTTGAGTAGGAAGAATCACAGGCATGAGCCATCAGCAACTGGTTATATTTGTTAACTGATGAGATTTAGAGATTGACTATAAAAGCAGGAGAGACAATTTGGTTTACTTTCTTATCAAAATTAATCAGAATTATACATTGATAGAAATCCTTTATAGTGCAGACTATTCTATGTACTTAAAAGTTACCTTTGAGAGATCCCTGAAGTTTCCTGGAAGTGTCAGGTCCAGTTCTTCGGATTCATAATTGGTTAAAACCCATGGAAACACAGGATATTGGTTTAGATCATTATATGTCCGTCCTAGTAAACAAGAAAAAATTAGAATATAATAATTACTTATGAAATCATTAATATGCTTGTAATAGAGAAACTTCTGAATTTCAGAAGAAAAATGACTGTTTTACTTACTGAATTATGTCTGTGTTTAATTTAAAACATTCTGATAATTATGCATTTAAAGTGAGTTCCCCTAATAATTTAAAAATAATAGCTAGAATAATTATACATAAGACTAATTTACACACATACTGCTGATTGGCCATCATTCTCTTCCTCTTGGGCTAGCCTCCCTTACAAATAGTCCTGATATAGATTTAGTTCCTGTGTACATAGTTCCTCTGGGCAGAGGTGATATGCCTAGGTTAGAAAACTTCTGGATTGTGTTTGTCTGCTTATTTTTAGTAGAATGATTTAAATATTGCAGGAAGGACACTGAGACATGAAAGTTGAAGGAGAACAGTACTTGCCCTCCTAATTTACTGAAAGAACATACGATCAAATGAAATTAAGAAAATCCAAGCTGGATGCTGGTGGCTCACACCGATAATCCTAGCTACTCAGGAGGCCAAGATCTGAGGACAGTGTTTCAAAGTCAGTCCAGGCAGGAATATCCATAAAACTCTTTTCTCCAATAAACTACAGCAATTGGTAAATGTGACTAGGGGAAAACCACTATCATTTCTGAAAGAGTTAATTTAAGTCCCCTATTGTATATAACAAAATTAACTTAATATTTTTTTTTCACTAGTCCTGGGCTTGAACTCAGGGCCTGAGCACTGTCCCTGGCTTCCTTTTGCTCAAGGCTAGCACTCTACCAATTGAGCCACAGCGCCACTTCTGACTTTTCCTGTTTATGTGGTGCTGAGGAATTGAACCCACGGCTTCATACATGCTAGGCAAGCATTCTACTACTAAGCCACATTCTTAGCCCTAATTTAACATTTTATTGGGTAAATTTTACCTGACATACAATCTTTCATTTTGGACCTAAACTACGTGTTATTTGAAATGTGTTAGTTGAGGAGAGTGGGTTATAAGGGAACTGATAAAAAGCATTACTGCTGCTTCCTCTTAGTATTCACTGAGATGAAGTCACAGCCTCTTCAGGAATCTAATGTATTGGATATAGGGTCTGACTTGTTTTCACCTTTCAAAGTCTTTGTATATTTGTGCATATGATCTGATCATCAAACATTTATTGATGGAATGAATTGGTGTGTGTGTGTGTGTGTGTGTGTGTGTGTGTGTGTGTGTGTGTGAAAGCTGGAATAAAGGGAGCTACATTTTAAAAGGTAGACAAATCAAGACAAAGAAAACTTCGGATCTTTCTTTTATAGGATGAGGATTTTTACAAAGGCATAAAAGTATAAATGAGAGAGAATTGTGTATGTGGAACTAGAAGATAATGCTTGCAGATACTCAGACCAAACAATATATGAGCTTATTTTAGGTTTATAAAACTCTGATTAATTTTATTATACATAATATATTAATAAATATAAATTACATGAAAAACAAATTTTAATAAAAATGACCACTTTTCTTTTTCAACACAGCCTATATATATATATATATACTTGATTTGAATTTAAGATGTATAGTCTTTATATTTAATAATGTAGTCTTTATATTTAATAAGATTATAATACTATAAAATTAATAATACTATAATAATACTATAAGATTATAATACTATAAGATTATAAGCAGGAGGTACTTTGTAATTTTCACTCTAAAATTTAGTTAATTATCATCCCTTCATTTTACTGAAGATCTTTTGAAATAAAAAATATTTTACTAAATTATCTGTAAAAGAATTTTAAAAAAGTAATCTCTTTTAAGTTCCAGATATTTATTTGCCAATTCTATTTGTTGTTGTTGAAGACAGAAATTTAATAAATGAACTATACTGTAATTGGTAGACTTCTTTCCTTAAGTGCAGGATGTATATTACATAGATTATGCTAACTCCGCTTGTGCACATTTATCTTAGAGAATGAATATTAAATATTGGAAGCCCGTGACACCAATCTACTCAAACAATAAGAATGAAGCACAGTAAATGAGATCTCAGAAACACTGGATATGTTTCTTCATTTAAAAAAAAACTTTTTAATTAAACCATCCAATTTAATGTTTTTATATGGCACTTTAGTTCTGAAGGTAAAATGATCTAGAGACAGCTGACAAAGAAATTATAACTGCAATTCCTTGGTGAAAATGTTAATGACAGCAAAATATTGTTTAATTAGATGATTGCAGCATCTGGATTAACACGCTTTAAGAGCGATGTTCCTGGGCTTGTCGGCTTCTTCACACTTTACAGACATTTTGTCATCTCTAGGTCATTAGGAAAGAATTTTTAATGATTTTTCTAGAAGCAAGCAGTTCAAGTTACATCTAATTAGATGACAATAATAAGCCCAACACATGCAGTAGCTAAATATATACATAATTAACCAGGGAGGGCTTGTTCATCACAGAGTAAAAAAGTGGAAAATGCTAAACAGGAGAAAAAGGTTGGGGTTGAGGAAGTTATGCTGAATTCATTAGCTAATCATATTTTTAAAAAGTCAAAAACTCTCAAGTTGAATGGAATCATTTGTACAATGATATGTTAGTAATCTTTTTTTTTTATTAATGCAACGATGCCAAATTTTAACATCTTTTTTTCTCAGCATTTTTTAGTAAGGTATAAAATGAAGTATACGTTGTATCTTTCAGAACACAATGAACAGAAATCAAGTCAGTTGTGGAAATGGAGGGTGTAATGATATTTTTAGTTCAACTCTAATTAAAATGAAAATTCTTTCACGCAGTCTTCCAAAATTTGGTGTTTTCTGAAAAAGAAACTTAAGTGTTTCAAAAACAGTTAAATAAATGATGTTATAGTAAGCCAGGCTCATATGCAGTTTTTTAAAAATTAACCATTAAAAGAATATTTAATGAAGTAAAACAGAAAGTATTGGTGTATGCCTGCAATTTCAACAATTAGGAGGGCTGAGACACATACACACAGATATATGGATATAAACATGTAGAAATATGTGTATATGCATATATGTACATATACATACATATTTATGTATGTATGTGTGTGTAAATACATGTAGCAAATGGGCATCTAAAAAGCCCATATAATACCTCAGTACTAGAACACTACTGCCAAAATGCTTCATAGAGTCTCTCCCTCACCCCCATGATCGAACTAGGAGCCTATTCATTGTCCTTGAACTTCTTTTGCTCAAGGCTAGCACTCTACCACTTGAGCCTCAGTTCCACTTCCTGCTGTTTTTGAGTAGTTTGTTGAAGATAAGAGTCATATGGGTTTTCCTGCCTGGGCCTGCTTCAAACTGGGACCCTCAGATCTCAGCCTCCTGAGTAGCTAGGATTACAGGTGTGAGCCATTGGCAACAGATTATACAGTCTCATATTTTTTAGAAGCACAGAAAGGAGAAAAATATAAGAGACAGTCAAGTATAAGAGACATTAAGAAGAACAGAGAAATAAATGTGTCATAAAATATACTTCATATTTTGACTATAAAATACGAATTTTAGGGAAAAATATAACCTGAGAATGTTTGACAGTAACTAAAATATTTATAGGAACTGTAATTAATAAGAAAGTATCTTTATGTACATCTTTTACAGAATATAGGTACAGTGCAGTGCAATGGTATAATCATTAAGAGAGAATTTGTTAGAAATTAAAATTCTCGAGTCCCACCAAATGTACTGAGTTAAAACTTCTTGGGTGAGGCCTGACCTTTTCTGCTTTAATAAGCCTGATTACAATGTGGTAAAATTTGAGAACTGTTTGGCTTAGTAGATGCTTACTTGAGTAATGCTCATTCTGGTGGCACTACACTAAGTCCCTCTCTAGGATCCCCACTGCCAGCAGATCTCTTTTGTAGAAGTCCCTTCAATGGCTGCAGAACAAAGGCAATAAAGGCCTGACCCACTTGCCTTAGAGCAAGACAACTCAGAATGGCTATTAAGTCAGTTTCAGGCTCCCAGGTCCCCTTGGAAATCCCTGGAAATCTTTGCCATATCACATCTGAGCTTAATTTCTACCTGGTTCTTTCTTTTCTCTCCCTCAGTTGTTGATCCCAAAGGTCCTCACCATCAAATTTCCTTTGTTAATTTCTGTTCCAAATCTGTTTGGATCTAAGGAGGTTCTATGTTAGAGACAGTAATTCCAGGCCTCTCTAGCAATACAGAATCAGTGAATACAAATGTCATGATAATAACTAAACTTCAAGGGTCTTTTGATGAAGTGCAAAAGAAGGTAAAACTATGTTGAATCATTTGTTGTTTAGGTTTTAGAGCATTTACTAGAAAAAGTCTTTGGCTGGAGGTGAAATAGAAGGGCTCCAAGAATATTCTGGAGCAGTGCGGGCAGCATATACACACTCAAAACTGAATCTGACTGTGTCACTTGTTAGATCTGAATCTTGGAAAAGTTATTTAATTTCCCTGTACCCCCTTCCCTCATCAGGAATAAGAAGTGAGCATCACTATTGGGGCTGTGAAAATTAAATGAGTAAACATAAATCCCACAGAACATTGTTTGGCACAAGTTACATATTTCAATAAATATTAACTACTAGTTATATCTTCCTGAATGTTGGTAACAACAATTATAAAGGTATTTCAAAGTAAATAATGAAAAACTAAAAATACTTTTGATTTAATTTAATTCTTCATATTTTTATATGAGAAATTAGATCTTGATATTAATAATAATTAAATAAATGTTTTAAAAGAACTCTAATAAGATCCAAACCAACTATTTCTTAGCTTTGGACTACCTAGCTAATTAAATATCATAGATACAATCTTTGTCAAAAACAATACTAATATCCTCTCTACAGTGATAAATTTTAAGTTTGAATTACATTAAATATTTATTGAACAATAACTGTATCTCTGAAACTTTGTAAATGAAACGATGCAACTGAATCTATATCAGCAAAGGTGATAGTGGCACACTTGTTTTCAAAGTGCCTTTATTCTTGTATCTTTAGAGAACTCTGAGAGTTGTTTTGAAGATGCAAATGGTACACATATTTTCTACACTGCATAGCAACAGACAATTCTAATTGCTTCGCTAATGAGTGCTTAATATTGGTATTAGTGAAGCTTTGTAAAATGACCACCCAACTCCTCACGTTGGTGCCAAGGCATAAATTGGTCCTGTGACTTCAAAGTTTAGGATGATAGCAAGGGAACAAATAATAGGAATACAATCAGGAGAGTACCTCAGGATGTTCATATATATAACTTTGCCTAACTGTCATTCTACTTACAAATGTTCTTTGTGCCAGGATAATCACTACTGTTTCACAAAACTCTCCAAGAGCTAGCTTAATGTTCATATTTTCTATGAACCTTTAGTAGTCTACCTCATACTGATCTCTCAACTTTCATTAAATCTAGCAGCACTTAATTGGATAGGTTCTTTACTGTCTTTTCATGCAAGTCTTTTTCCGGTCAGTAGGTTTAGATGGATAGAACAATAGTGCTCAAGTGCATTTCATCAATATCATCTCAAGGCTGGCTGAGAGGCAGGCTGTTGGGCTATGGCTTCCTAGCCAGTGGACGTGAGAAAGACTTGTGGAATCCACAGTGCTAAAGGTCCCTAGGTGGTACTCATGCCAAAGATGAACTCCTTGAGAAGCATTAAACTAGCAAAGAGTACTGTGACTAGTACTTTTTGGGTTAATAACATCATACATATTGTCATTTACTTTAATCTTTTGACCATTTGTACTGCCGTTATTCTTACTTTCTTCTTATTATTATTATTTCATTATTCTAACTTTACCCCTTGTTTCCCCCCCACCGCCCCGGAATGCCTTCTGATTGCCTTCTAGGTACTTCTTGCTTACATTTCAGTTCCCAATTTAAAGGTCACCTGTGATAGAATTTCCTTGCTCTCTTAGTTCAAAGCAATGGCATCTAGATCTGTGACTCCCAAATGGCTTCATTTATGCTTCCATTATAAATATTCCATTTTATCGGAATACTGGAATACTTTGTATAGTGTGATCTCTTCAGAGACCAAAAAACCATACTTTATTTGCCTCTATAGTTGCAATGCAAAATAGAGTATATAAAACACAGTAAGTGTTCAGTAACTTTACTGGAATGAGCAAATTGACAGCAGCTTACATTCCTGTAATAGTCTTCTGATAGCTCTAATTATAAGCTATTACAATTGCAATTCATATCATGCATAATTATCTTTTGAATTTTCTTAAAACTGCACATTGCATTTCTTCGAAACTATTCTGACTCCTAAAAGCCTGTTTATAATTTGGCTCCCATATCTGTTATTCTCTGCTCCAGTCAAAATATGATGCTCTTGGTTCTATCCTTCATTTCTTCTCTAACTCACTTTTAAAGTCCTCTCTTCTGTTAGACAGTTGCAGAATTCACTACTCATAGCAATTATTCAAGCCTTAATATCAGCTGCTTAAAAGTGCTAGGGCTGGAAATGAAAACACAGCTTCAATCTCATTGCCCTTTTTGTTCATGATAGGCACTCTACTACTTAAGTCATACTTCCACATTGGGTTTTTGCTGGTTATTAGAGATGAAATCACTCAAGGTCCCCCAAGCTGTGATGCTCTGAGGCTCAGCCTACTGAGTAGCTAGGATTAGTTGTGAGCCATGAATGCTTGGCTATTCTACTTTTCGATATCACTATTTTACATTTACATGCGTTATATCATGTGTTACAATATTTACTTACATGAATTATAAAGTACCCAATTAAATCTTTTTGAAAGTCAATGGTCTATCTTGTCAGATAACATAGGTCCCCACTGATTATAAAAAAAAGAAGAAAGAAAGAGGATATCTTAAATTCCCCTCTTTGTTTGCAAGTTCTGTCTCAGATACCTCAAGGCTGCCAAATAGAAAAAAAGGATAGTGGTCTTTATTGCCCAGGTACAACTTGTACAACTTTTAGAAATGATCACAACGTTATCCTGTCTAGATGTAGAAAGAACCATCTTTCCAGAGTTTGACAGAAAGAGACTCCAAGAAAGCAACAGGAATGAAGTGAGTAGTGGTTATTACAGGTGGTACTGGACCATGCTGTGAAAAGTCTACCAGACATGAGCAAAATGGCGATGTGATGGGATGGAGACTAGAACAGCTCTTTAGAGCATGGATTAGGAAGTGTTCTATCTAATCCTAGCTACTCAGGAGGCTGAGATTTGAGCCAACCCAGGGCAGGAAAGTCTGTGAGATTCTTATCTCCAATTAACTACCTCAAAACTGGAAGTGGTGCTGTGGCTCAATATGGTGAGTGCTAGCCTTGAGCTAAAGAGTTCAGCGACTGCGCCAAGCCATAAGTTCAAGCCCCACAACTGATTTTTTTTTTTAAAGAAAGGTCTATCTAGAGAGTAAAGAGAATCCCATCTTAGAACAACAGAATCTTTTCTCATAAATGGAATGCAAACTGAACTGAAAGAAAGGTATATCATTGTACTCTCCAGTTTTAATCCAACAGCTCTAAGAAACTAGCACTGTCAAGAGAAAAAAAAAACAACAACAAAACAAAAACCAAGCCCATCTAATGGCAGGCACTTCATATTGACAAAGCTTTCATCAAACAAAAAATAAAGACTTAATACAGGGAATATGAAAAAATACTGCACTCATTGTATAAAGAATATTATCCAAAAATGTTAGGGAAAGAGCCTAAATAAAAGAGCCTGAAAATACATACTGCACGAACAAGAAGAAATTTTAACAAATTAAAATCCTTCTCAATATGAAAAAGACCTTGATTTAAAAAGTTAGGAGTTAGTAATCATTTAGAAAATTTTGGATAGCAAATTATACTTATAAAGATAAACAATGATCGCAGATACATGAGGTAAAGTATCCAACACTGGAGTGATTAAGAGGTTGACTTATTTTTTAATTCAAAGTTAAGGGAAACGCAGTTTAAGAAGTTGTTCAAAATTAAATGTATTTTTAGAAACAAAGCTTAAGTGGTGAGTAAAAATTATTCATATTGCCAAACAATAACAGAACAATATGAAAAGCAAGAAAACCCATACCAAGAATATCGGTTCCTCTAGTGGATGCAAAGATAAGAAATATTACTACCAAAAGATTAAAAGTTCAAGACAGAGGTAAAACTTGAAAGTTTAACTTATGTTTCAGGACACAAGCTAGAAGATATGAGATTCATTCCCTATTTTCCGTGGCACTGAGGCTTAGGCTTTTTCTGCTCAGTCACACTGGCAACTAAATACAGTGGATTCTCCCTAATTGCAGGTTTTGTACCACAGATTCAACCAACCATGAATCAAAATTATTTTTTTAAATGTGGGGACTGACCATAACTCAATTTTTCTCATCATTATTTCATAAACAATACAATCTAGCAACTACTTAACATTGCATTTGTAGCATATTAGGCATTCTAAATAGACTTGAAGTATATGAGAGAATATGAAAATACACAACAAATACTCTGAATCTTCATATTATATACTTTCAGGGGATCCTGGAACCAATCTCTTCAGATACTGAAGGACTACTGCTAAGGAAATTAAGTTCCTGACAATCATTTAAATTCATTCTGTCTGTACATGAAAATAATATGTTTGTAAAATAGTATAAACACCTTTGTTTTAACTTTGAGGGAATAAACAGGTCTCTTCTCTCTGTATACAATACATGTACATTATATGCATATATTATATATAAATAAATACAAATACAAATGTATATCTATATATATGTGTGTGAACATATATATGATTTGACAATTTAAAAATGTTCCAAATAACTTTATCCTCTTAGGCTGACAAGTTATGTTCTACTACCTTTTAATGTACACCTATGACATCACATTTAATATTTGTGTTCATATTTATATTTGATATATTTTTAAAGTATTATTACGCAGTTACCTTTTAAAAGCAATGATTGCATATAGGACATTCATAATGAAATAATAACCACAGATAAACATATATATTTATGTAACTAGTTAAATTCATCCAGTTACAAGTTTTTGTAGGACTCGTTTATAGAAGTGAGCTCTTTCTAAGTCAAGGTGAATAAATGATTTTGTAATTCAACTTAAGGGGGAAAATAATTATGTAAAATGTATATGCATATTTACTCACTGCCAATCATTGATTTAGCAGCAGAAAAACAAAAGCTACTACCTCTTTGTTTAATTCACACATACAGTAACTGTTGAGCTTGGTGGCAGTTAACCCATCATTTAGAAAGAACAATAAGATTTTTTATTTTTATTGAAAAATTTTAAGGAAAAAAAGGTGCCATAACACAATCATGTCATAATCCAGGAGACATCTGTACTAGGCAGAATTCTGTTGTTATTTTCTTGTCTTAGTCACTATTGCTGAGAATGACAAAGCAGTGAAATTACATTTCCCATTATTATTTCCAGATTCTCTCTGGCAATGGTTTGTTGACTCTAATAAACCTTCAGACAAAGCTGTCAGCAAAGGAAATGGCAGAAAGAGAGCCAAGGAAAAGTCTCTTCAACAATAAATGCATCTAAAACCTTGATATTGTCTTGTAAAGTTTCTAATAAAATGTAATTTGTTTCAATATTTATTCTAATGGTGTCTTTGAATCCCTAAAAGAAAAATGTATCATGTCATGTCATATTGTAAATGAATTTGATGAAGATAAACATATTATGATGAACTTAAACGGGAGATCTCTCACCTGCTATAGTATTAAGAAACATCAAGTACTCAAAGTTTGAAATTTCCCTTCTTTGCCAGCGTTGAGTCATGTTGGAAGATTTATAAAGCTGTCGAGGAGTGGCCAAGGATATCCTCCTAGTAATTAAACATATCACAACAATCTTTTTTTACTCATAGCATTTAAAAATCCATTACTATTATGTTAGTTTGATAGCATTCAAATAAAAATAATTTATAATTTGTCCATCAGAGATGAATCAGAGTATATATCCTCAACAGATAGTAGCAATAGTTGAGAATTATATTTCAAAGATAATTACTGAAGATAAGCAAATTTGAAAACAACCCCTTTCTGTAAATTGTAGCTGTACTTGTATACAAGAAAAAAAATTAAAATCATTCTCAAAATGAGTAAAGGCATTTTTAAAACAATAGAGCAAAGCTACTCCATGATAACTAGCTAATACGTATTATAGTTAGGTACCTGATTGCCAGCATTTAAAATAAGTCCTATGCAATGGTTGCCAACACTGAACTTGCCTCTACCCACACAATTAATATATCCCTCTAAAAAATAACTAAGCCCCAATGCCCAAAAATGTATCATTCCAGAATAAAGGATAAATGACCAACAGAGGTTCTCAGACTTTATCAATTCATGTCAGGTTACCTTTAGTGTCTCAGTAAAGTTTTTATTATGCTGAACCTGGGGCTTGAATTCAGGGCCTGGGTGCTGTCACTGAGCTTCTTTTGCTCAAGGCTAGAGTTTTACCACTTAAGCCACAGTGTCCCTTCTGGCTTTTGCTGAGTAGTTTACTGGAGATAAGAGTCTCACAGACTTTCCTGTCCAGGCTGGCTTTGAACCACAATCCTCAGATCTCAGCCTCTTGAGTAGCTAGGATTACACAGGTGAGACACTGGCACCCGGCCCCAGTAACTTTTCATGGAGCTACTTGGCTGGGAGAAATATCTATCAGTTCTGCTTATTACCTAGTTAAGTCTAAAACAACTAAATACTTTGTCTGCTATGTTTTGGATGTGGACTGAGTATGTCCCTCAGATTCAAGTGCTAGAAGCTTAATCACCATTGTGGTAATGTTGAGGGTCTCATGGAAGGTTTTCGGTCAGGGGAACATTATTCTCACTGGCTGGTGCTGGTGTCCTGAGTTGTGAGTTGTCAAGATTACACGTTGCTCAAATGGGTTGTCATCCTATGTGCTTGGCCCCTTCTCTACTCAACCATTTTTATTTTCTATTTCTCTATTATGTTGTGATACAATCAAGGGACCTCACCAGCAGTTGCACAGATGAGATTGCCTGATGGTGAACTTTGGGATTCAAAAACTATAAATAAAACACTTTACTTTATACCCAATATCAGATATTCTGTGTAGCATAAACAAAATGAGCTAAGACAACATCTTAAGGACTTAATATGTGTTTGGAAGTAAACACTCATAACCAGTGACCCTGTTGGGTATTGTACATTCTCAGACCTTGAAATCCATTCTAACACTACACCTTCATTTTTCCTGCTCTACACTAACTTTTCATGGAGTTCTTGTTTTGAACACAGAACCTAGTTTCACAAAGGTATCATCAAAAGCATAAGTACTGGGCTGGGGATATGGCCTAGTGGCAAGAGTGCCTGCCTCGTATACATGAGGCCCTGGGTTCGATTCCCCAGCACCACATATACAGAAAACAGCCAGAAGTGGCGCTGTGGCTCAAGTGGCAGAGTGCTAGCCTTGAGCAAAAAGGAAGCCAGGGACAGTGCTCAAGCCCTGAGTCCAAGGCCCAGGACTGGCCAAAAAAAAAAGCATAAGTACTATATAATGTTGCAACTTACAGATAAAAAGTATTAAGTATCATAATACATGATGACCATTTAAGCTCATGAACTCTATACATATTACCATGGTGCATCCTTGATAAGTGAAGAATCTAAGAAAATGTAAATTTAATTGATTGTACTGGTAGATAGAAAACACATTAACTAAAAAATAGTTATGGGTATGAAGTCTAGTATATAAGCAAGTATTTGTCGTTATTTTTCTCGTGAAGGAATTGCTTTTAGGGCTATCGTGAGTCTCCTGGATAGGAAACACGGAATAAACATTTAGGAAGTGAGCTAGATGAGTAACTAATATAAATCTAAATTTTCTTATTTGCAAAACAGGATAAGAATCCCACTGCTTTAGAATGATTTTATTTTAAAAATTAACAGCAATAATACTTATAACCTAAAACAAAAAATGTAGTCCTTGATACATGAGACGTACCTACTCAGTGACCAACAGCTATGAAAATTAACAAAGTAGGCATTAATTAGGGCATACAAGCTTAAGAAAACGGAACCTTTATTCTCAACCTTTGCTTATTAAATAACAATCTTATCTGTTGGCCTAAATGACCTTAAAACCAATGGTTCTGGGTCTGCCTCTGAATTTGACAACATTCTGTTTTTATTGTTGTTTAAAATAATTATCTTAGAGGGACAAGGCAACAAACAGTACAAGAAATGTATCCAATGCCCAACGTATGATACTGTAACCTCTCTGTACGTCAGTTTGATAATAAAATTTTGAGAAAAAAAAATAAAAAATAAAATGAAAGCCAAATATTTTTCATAATTGACAAAGACAAGGCTTTTACAATGTAAAAAAATAATAATAATAATTATCTTAGGGCTTTTTTTTAAGTTTCCAAGTTTGGGGTAAACTGTTTAACAAGAAAAAAAATAGGATCAAGAAAGTAAAGCAAAGGATAAATTTCTAGATATACTTTATGATTCTACCAAGATACTAGAGGACTATATAGTAGAAGTTAGACATCATCCACACTCTTTGACAAGTGTCTAAGATCTTACATATCAGATGCATGTGGTGTGGATATATCTGTCTACCTATTTAACTGTCTTCCCACTTGTATCTGTGTCTAGGTTTACACACACTGCTAGGTATACAGATGCATAATGGATGTGTGTATGATACAATTTACTTTTTGTCTCTTAAAAATCCATGCAATGTACAGAAATATCACAGATCCCCTCAAATTACACGATGAATATGCACTAATAAATAATGTCTCCATTTTATGGCCGATTAGATTATTATACTTTTTGCCAAGCATTAGTCTCCTAACTAATATTTACTGAGTTTCTACTAAATACTAGGCCCTGTTATTGTCACTCAGGTTGTAAGTGCCAGATCTAGGCTCATGTTCAGTGTACCCCCAACTAGCTCTGCTATTTCTAAGCCTAAGACTACATGAAACAGTGGTTTGGCCTGCAATCCTAGCTATTCAGGAGGCTGAGGCCTGAGGATCAAGGTTTAAATCCAGTCTGGGCAGCAAAGTCCATGAGACTCTGATCTCCAATTAATCAACAACAACAACAACAACAAAAATGTAACTGGAGGTGTAGGCCAAATAATAGAGCATTAGCCTGAAGTGAAAAAACTCAGTGACAGTGTCCAGGCCCTGAGTTCAAGCCACAGGACCAGCAAAAAAACAAAAACTGAGCCTGCAAGAACAGTATTCAGAAACAAAGAATGGTTGTGCCTCAAGGGAAAGTTAAGGTCAATAAAATGGTATTCTGAGATAGAATGGCTTCTTGAAGTACCAGAGAAAACAAAAACACTGACCATTTATCTTTCTTCTCGTTTCTCTATTCAGAAAAGTAATATATCAAAGTGAAAGAAAGACCAAATGTGGTTAAAAGAGAATTGCTTCTCATAATAGGTAAGGAAGATGGTAAAAGAGCTGCTGGTTGTTTTAAATGAACTCAGATTCCTACAAGTTTGGGAGTGCTAAAGGAAATTACAAATGCCACCTAGAAATCCCTTCAGTAACATTTCAGGAATCATGTTTATTGAGTAAGATGCCAGGAGGCATCTTTTCTTTCTGACAAAGAAACAAGTTAGACTGATTTGAGTCCTTAATATTTATTCCTGGAAAAATTCTTAAATTGGTGATTGAATCAGCATGTAAGCACTTGGCAAAGGCAATAGTGATTACTATGAATCATCTTAAAGTCAATAAGAGTAAAAGTCTTGCAAAACGAATCTCATTGTCTTTGATAGATTAAACACACTTTTTTCTTTGACCTGTATTTTATATAAGTGCTTAAGTACTAAGGACTTAGTTTAATCTTGTCATTCTCTTAGCAAATAACCTGAGTATGTGCATACATGTCAGTGAATTGTTCTTCTATTGTACATTTAAAGAGAATAGATAAGATGTAATGCAAGGGAACTCCAGTTGAATAGCACTTAAAAAGCACTTCTGCAATTAGGCGGTGTGCTAGGTGCTGCAGATTAAAAGATAAGTAAAACACACTCCTTGTCTTTAAAATGTCTGTAACCTATTTAAGGGAAGATAGACAAAGATTAGTTTTCTTTTCCACCTAGGTAAGAGCCTGCAATAATCCTCAGGGCTCTATTGGTCAGTGTGGTAGACACTGCTGCCTATCTACCTGAAGCCAATTTCCCCTTTTCCCTCATCAGTTGAATCTCTTCTGCTTAGGTCTGAGGTAGCTAATTCTCAGAGGTGTGTGTTCTATAAACTCTAGGTAATCACTGGATTAAGTAATCAAACTTATTCCTTATTGTTTTTGTTCACGTGTGCTATATTACTTTATTTTGAATACCAATTAAAATTAATGTTAATATTTTGACACACATCCAAATATGACTGCCAAGTTACTCCAGAAATTATGAGTGAAAGGATAGGCAAAGTATAAGCATATATATCAGAAGTACAAGTTTTATACTATAAAAGGTGCACAAAGGAGTAACATACCTGGACAAGTTCAAATCTGGCTGTTAATCAAAGTATCAGTTGTGAGAATTTATAAGAATTTTTAAAAAATAAGAAAATCAAGGCACAATAAGTCAAAAGAAAAATTACAAAAAATAAAAGCTAACAATTTTCTTAAATATTTAGTTACATATTGAAATCTAGCAAAAACGTAAACTAATGGAAAATTGAAAGTTTCAGTATGAAATTAAAGCAACATATATATACATATATATATATACATATGACCCGTAAAGAAGTGTGACAAAATTATATGAAAAATAAATAATTACAATTGATTGAGGAAAATGTTAAGGATTCAGTTTATCATGGTAGCATTTTTTTTTAAATTTTTATTTTCAAACTGGTGTACAGACAGGTTACAGTTTCATACGTTAGGCATTGGATACATTTCTTGTACTGTTTGTAACCTCTTCCCTCATTTCCTCTCCCCCCTCTCCCTTTCCCTTTCCCCCCATGAATTGTTCAGTTCATTTGCACCAAAGAGTTTTGCAAGTATTGCTTTTGTAGTTGTCTTTTTTTACCCTGTGTCTCTTGATTTTCCTACATCAAGAAAACTAACAATAACAATTGTTGGAAGGGATGTGGCCAAAAGGGAACCCTACTTCATTGTTGGTGGGAATGTAAACTGGTTCAGCCACTCTGGAAAGCGGTATGGATTCCTCAGAAGGCTAAATATAGAGCTACCCTATGACCCAGAAGCTCCACTTTTGGGTATCTATCCAAAAGACCACAAACAAAATCACACTAAAGCCACCAACACAACAATGTTCATCGCAGCACAATTTGTCATAGCTAGAATCTGGAACCAACCCAGATGCCCCTCAGTAGACAAATGGATCAGGAAAAGGTGGTACATATACACAATGGAATTTTATGCCTCTATCAGAAAGAATGACATTGCTCCATTTGTAAGGAAATGGAAAGACTTGGAAAAAATGATACTAAGTGAAGTGAGCCAGACCCGAAGAAACATGGACTCTATGGTCTCCCTCATAGGGAATAATTAGCACAGGTTTAGGCAAGTCACAGCAGAGGATCACAAGAACCCAATAGCTATACCCTTATGAACACATAAGATGATGCTAAGTGAAATGAACTCCATGTTATGAAAATGATTGTTATATCACTGTTGTAACTACTTTCAACGTCCCATCTGTATCTGTAGCTTCTATTATTGATGATCTTCTTGTATCCCCTTCCTGTGGTTGTACCTACACTATCTCTATATCTTATCTGAGTATATTGGAAACCGTGTATTCTGGTATTAGAACTAGGAAATTGAAAGGAAATTCCTTATTGTTTTAAGTCTTAGGAAGGTGAACCCATTTGGCCAAAGAGACTTGAGATAAAAATTGCTGGAGATGTCTGAGAAATATATTCTTTCCAAAACAGAGAACTTACAGGGATATTCCAGTTTCTTATGTTAATGTAGATAAGAAAAGATGTCATATCTTGAACAGTTGCAGTGATTATTCTGAGTATGAGGCCAATATAGAGTCATGATATTAATGAATCTCTGAACCAATAGTGGCAAGACCTTAAACTTTGGATCTTCATATTAGAACACATGTACACACACTCTCTCTCCCTTTCCTTTCAGTCAGGTAGTCATTTCCTTAGAGCAAAAAATAGACTACATTATACTAGTAATATATTTAATTACTGTGCTTTCCATTTAGATAATTTTCTATTAATATGTTAAGGCTTCAAGATGATTTTTCTAGACCAATACGATAAAAGGTTTAGATAGTAGTTAAATTATGCCGTAATTAAAATTATATGAAAATGGTTTTCCACCTAAAAATCTCTAAGAAAAATGTGTGTGTATGTGCACGAGCACTTGCACACATACGTGTGTGTGTGTGTGTGTGTGTGTGTGTGCTGGTCCTGGCCTTGAACTCAGGGCCTAGGTGGTGTCTCTGAGCATTTATGCTCAAGGCTAGCCCTCTGTCAGTTGAGCCACAGCTCAACTTAGAGCTTTTCTTCAATAGTTAATTGGAGATCAGGGTCTCATCAACTTTCCTGCTCAAGCTGGCTTCAACCTCAATCCTCAGTTCTCAGCCTCCTAAGCAACTAGGATTACAGGAGTGAGCCATTGGCACATGGCTAAGATGCATTTTTTAATGCTTCTTCATTATTGCAAGTAATCACAAAAACATTGAAAGAATCCAGGTATGTTTCCTATAAGGTTTCAACCAGGAAAAAGCACCTTCATTTCATGTTAGCTGTGATAGGCAACCTATCTTTAACTCACTCATTTAGATATGTGTTAAGTAAAAATCTGTATGAGTTATTCTGTCATTGTTAAAATACATGTTTTCATAACCTCTCTGTCTGCAAATAACTCACCGAGGAGAACTATTGGTCCTCAAATAATTATAATGGTAGAAGTACATTTACATTTCTGACATTTTGAGCCCTGAAATACGTGAACAAATCATAGACAATGTGCAATATCATAAAATTACCTGGCTTGTGGCAAACCATAGCTAGTTCCAACTCCAACCCGAGGCAAGCTATAGACAACTTTTTTTACTGTTGCTTGATCAGGGAAATTAAACATAACGGAGGCTGTGGTAAGAAGAAAAGAATATTATTTAGAAAAACAGAAAAACTGTCAATTTAAGAAATAATTTACAAGTGCCTATCATGATTTATTTGTAATGGTAATGAATCTTTATGGAAATTGATCCTGTTGCCTAATTTTGTCCATGTGAAACAACACATTCTTTTTCTTTCTTTCTTTGGTAGTACTGATGTTTGAACCCAATGATTATGCTTGCTAGACTGGCATGAGAACACTGGGCCACATCTCCAGTCCTGACAACTCTTTTTTAAACACATTCTTTTCTATTTAAAAAATTTTAAAAAAGAATTTGTTTGTTTTAGTAAGAGGTTAGCAAAGTGAGAAATGAAATGGCAAAAGTCAACACAGTTATGTGATGTAAATTAGTAACATTAAATTGTAAGCACATTTTTCTTTTCAATTTATTAAGGAGGACTTACTTCGGTTTGCCATGAATACCTCCAGAGCAGTGTTTTGTAGAAGATAACGTCTTGAAAACACAGCTCGTATCTCGCTGAACATCCATTTTCCATGAAGTCCCTCAGTGTATGCAAGAACCTAAAATAAACAGTTTAGAGGGAAGTAGTCATCAACAAAATATGTAGCTAAGATTTGGAGGCTATCCTAGAATTGTATTTAAGTCAGTTCATTTGGAATTAGAGTATCTTCATAAATTTATGATACACAATAATAGTGCCAATTATTTAATACAATACATTTGCAAAATGCTTGCTTTTCCATATTTTCTTAGCTCATGATAAAGTTAAACTGTAGAAAAATTACACATTCAAGGTGACTTGGACTTACAACAGAAAATATATTATTGTCTTAGAGCACTACATATGGTTAATTGGGCCTGTAACCCTTTGTGATATATATTGTAGGTTCTTTCCAAAATCTTGCTTCATGGAAATCCTATCATCCCCCAGGCATCCCAAGCAATGGATTATGACTGGTTTAAGCCAGAGATTGGCAAACATTTTTGGTAAAAGTCCATAACATAAACATTTTCATGTTTGTAGGCTATGTGGTCTTTGTTGTAACTATTCCACTTTGACCTTGTAGTAGAAAGCAGCCACAAATAATGTTTGAGTAAGTGAGTATGCCTACATTCCAATAAAACTTTATTTGTACAAAAGTGACTTAATTTAGAAGAAGGTCAGAATTTTGTTTGCCCACATTCTAAGCTAATAATGACAATGCTCTTCTCTATTTTCCCAAATTCCCTTGCAGCTTTTGGAGAGAAAATTTGACCAGGCACTGGCTAATGAGAACAAAGCTAAAGGTAGCTCTGGATGTTTTAGAAATTAAGAATAATCATATGTAGTTGGCATGACCCTTTTCCCTTCTGGATTGATATGATGGTTGAAACTGTAGTAGTTTGTAGAGAACTGTGAAAGGAAGATTCAGGTCACCAGAGCAAGGTTGGCCAAGGTAAGCTATTAGAACAATCTCAGCAATCACCTCTATCTGCACTTTCTATACTCATGGTAAGGTCAGTCCATATTTGTTAAGCCATAGTTGCCAAGTGTGCAACAGATACATTATTCTTGACATACCATTTATTTCTATTAACAATAAATGTTTTTGCTACTTTCGCTGATATATTCAATTGTACCTTTGCTTTGGTGAAAAGTTAGAGTGACATGCTATACCACTGTGCCCAGATTGGTTGAGTTAGGATCTTGTGAACATTTTTCCCAGGCTGCCCTCAATTCATGATCCTTTCCAGCTCAGCTCTCCAAGTGTCAAGGATTACAGGTGTGAGCCACAGTGTTTGGTCTTTTGATCTTCCTAATTTTTTTAATAAATATCATTCTTTAACTCTTAATTCAGTTTTATTTTTCCTAGAAATTGGAAGGTTTTAAGGGAGCAGTTAGACATCTAGTTAAATCCTGAAACATTTTAGAGTCAGTAGAATTCCTATTCCTTTTGTCTCTGTCATTTGCTAACTATAGAACCATGGAAAAATTACCTAACTCCATCTGATTTTTGTCCTCTGAAAAACAATGACAATAGCACTTGTTATTGAGTAAGCAAAGATAATCAATGCAAGGACTGTGAGCATAACTATTAGGTTATGCTCATAAATTGGTATGTTTGTTTTGTTGAGCTTCAAGTGACAACTAAATGCAAAACCTCACTCCTGTAATTCACATTGGTAAAAGTAAGCTGAGGCCATCCTTGGGTAAAAACTAAAGCTCCTATCTGAAAAATAACAAAAGGGCTACATTACAGTCACTTGTATTTCCCCTGAGTTTGAACCTGGTACCACCAGAAAAAAAAGCAAAACATCAAAAAAAAAAAAACCCAACTTCATTTCACCAACTATTTTTTAGTGCTATTGGAGTTTGAACTTAGAATTTTGTGCTTGTGAGGCAGGCATTCTACCACTTGGGCCATGCTTCCAGACCTCATGTAAGGTTTATAGTGACTTGCCACAGCTTATACTTATAAATTCGTAATTAGCTATAACAGCTTCCAAACGTGAATTACATAAACCAATATAACATGTGCATGTACATGCACACGTGAGCCAGATTGGCGTGGGTACTGGTTCCTGAGCTTTTTAAAACTCAAGGCTGGCACTCTACCACTGGAGCCACAGCTGCACTTCTGGGCTTTCTGGTGGTTGAATGGAGATAAAAATCTCACAGACTTTCCTACCTGGGCTGGCTTTGAATAGTTCCCCTCAGATCTTAGCCTCCTAAATAGCAAGGATTAAAGACATGTCTGTAATCTGAGCTACTTAGGAGTCTGAAATCTGAGGATTGCTGTTTGAAGCCAGCCTAGGCAAGAAAGCCCAGAAGTGGAGCTGTGTCTCGAGTGGTAGAGTGCCAGCCTAGAGTGAAAAAACTCAGGGGCACTGCCCAGTCCCTGAGATTAGGACTGACACCAAAAAAGAAAGTAATAGTACTAATCTCAAATTACTAATTTTTTGCAAGTCTGTAAGTAGAAATATTTATTTTCAGACAAAAAGTTGAAAATGGATCCCAGGTATGACCACTATTTCACTATGAAAAAAAAAAGACCCTTTGAGACTCCATCAGTCCCTTGAAAGCTCAATTGGCTTATACTGATGCTGGGGTTCCAGGAAGATGTCTAGGTATCCCTATCTGTGGATATATCCAACATGGGCATACACTCAGAATGCTCATTTTGGTCTTTGAAAACTACTGGTATTAGAACTAGGAAATTGAAAGGGAATACCAAAATTGAGAGACACAGGGTAAAAAAAGACAAACAACTACAAAAGCAATACTTGCAAAACTGTTTGGTGTAAATGAACTGAACAACTCATGGTGGGGGGGGGGTGAAGAGAAAAGGGGAGGGGGAGGGGGGATGAGGTAACACAGTACAATAAATGTATCCAATGCCTAATGTATGAAACTGTAACCTCTCTGTAATTCAGTTTGATAATAAAAACTTAAAATAAAAAAATTTTTAAAATAGAAAACTATAAATGTGAAGAATACTTGCTCAAGCAGGTAGTCTGAGTCCTTCTGTGTTCTATGTAGAACTGACTCAAACTGTGCCAATTAGGAATTTATGACCTTTCAGATGCATCTTAACTGCTAATTACTTGTTCTGTGAAAAGGAATCTGTGCCCTTTATACCTTTTTCCTTTGCTAGCTGACACAGGGATACATTTTGTCAGGAAAGGGCAGTGAGGAAAGAATTTGAAGGGTCTCCTTCCTGTCCTGGGTTCTGGTGTGCTCACTCAGCAGGCTCCTGGTCTCCAGTGACAGCTCCTCTGGACCCCCATGACCAACATCACCCACTGACTGCAGTTTCTCAGCACTCCCTTCACTCCAGGAGAGTTTTGTTGCAGTATTTCTAGTGAGACACCACCCCTGAACAGCTTTCTCAGCTCCCTGGAAGGGGGCTTCTGGGAAATTGTAGAGGACAGAGTTCCAGGAAGCTTTCCCTACTGGGCTCCTGAGAAACTTTTATCTTTCAATGAGCTATAGCTTACTCCTATCAGCCCAAGCGGGATATGTCCCTGGCTTCCAGAATAGCTCTATGGGCACAGCCTGTTTCTTTCAAGCGCTATTTCTATAGTCTTTATGTCTTACTAGTCATTTCCTTGTAGCTCCAATCTCCTGTAATAATTTATATTAGAGTCATTTCTTTTACACTTTTTCTCTGTGAATTGCTATTTGGTCTCTCTTCTCTGATTGGGTCCAGGCAGATCCTGGAGCATAGGAAGGGAATAATAAGAGTTCAGACAGACCCCCTGGAGAAGCCTGTGCGGGATGAAGTGGGAGGTTGTGAGACTGGAGGCGGAGTAACCAGATGGCATACCATTCAAGAAAGCGACGAGTTCAATCAGTTTGTATACATTTCAGAAATGTAAAGGAATATCATTTATAGTCGATTAAATGCTGAGTTTATGGCATGTTTCTATAAAAATCTGGGCATGAAGCCCAGCTCTGAAATACAAACCAATTCTATAAAATTGTCTGTTTTATTTATACCTTCACCAGTTACATAATGTTCTGTAAGTTTTAGGACTTTCTATAACTCTCTGTTTGTTTTTCATTATAGTCCAAGATATTTTTCTAAATTGTGTAAGTACTTTTATCTCTAGTTGAGGTTTGTGGTTTCATTTTCCCTAAGTCAACTTTCCCATGTCATCTGGTTTGTGCTGGCTTATTTCTCCAAATTATTTAATATGCTATGAGATCTAATCAACAAATACTAACTACCCCCATTGAGTTTCATTTTTGAAAGCATAATTTTTATCATGTCATATAGGTTGTAAAGATGAATATTAAACCATCTTGATACCAAATCGTATGCATGTTGTAATTTTTAAGTGACATCGAGTTACTTTGAAATAACTACCTGATATCCAAAAGCCTTTCATGCTTGCCACATGTCCTAAGTCTACCCCCTTAACTATGAGTAGATATGCACATAAAACAACATAAAATACATGTAATAGAACCCCCTTTTCAAATCACCCACCAACATATGTGCTTATCACAAAACCAATGATCATGTTGAAGAAAAATGGCTCCTGGGCTCTTACGTGTATGAGACATGTACAATGTTGTCAGAAAAATGCATATGGCTGTCAAACCAGTTTTTCTTTTTGTTTGTTGGTTTATGGCAGCTAATATTGTGCAACCTAAACACTGCTTCTTTAGCAATGACTTCTCTGATCTCGAATCATCTAACACATATACTGGAATGTGTTATAAATATTTTTTCTTTTAGAATATAAAAACTCTATAAATTTTGCATCCACTTGCATGTCCTGCTATAAATTGATGAAGATATTGCAGAAGAGTGGACATGGCTTTTTTGGTGCTCATGAGATCGTCATATTTAATTGGCACTTATAGCTTCAACAGCCTAATTAAGGGGCTTGTAATGGAATGGAAAGCTGTAAGTTTCCATTACACTTATAAGGCCACATGACATTATCCACAGCTCAAGATCAAAGAAAACATATTCAGGATGGAAGAACTCACAAGCAATTTCAGGTTTACATGTATATGTAATCATCCATACCTTTTCCACATCTGTGCACTGGAGAGAAAGGATTCTCAACCTTGTAGTAAAGCGCAACCTCATAATGGAAGAAGCCTGACTGCTGAAGTAGCCACTGAAACACTGATTTTTGCTGTGGGGCACACAGCACAGAGGACAGGCTTTAGCTGGAAAACTGTCCTTTCCACTTCTCAATTCCTGGCTATGGAATTTCCCCACCAAAGGCAAAGAGAAATACGAAAGATCAAGATCTCTTTCTCATCTACTTTTTTCATATGGAAAACACTTTCTCTAAAAATAAAGGGAGATACCTCTCTCTGATAAATTGACTGTAGAATCTGATCTGCTAGAATCCAAGAGCCTCAGACCAAGGGCAGTTGAAAATAGTGATGGAGGTGTTAGGGAGATTGCTCTGATGACTGGAATAAAGAAACACCTTGGGGGAGGGGGTTGTCCTGGTTACTCAAGAAGCTTAGATGTGGAGGATTACTTTTTGAAGTCAGCTGAGGCAGAAAAATTCTGGAGACCTCATCTCGAAAGTGGCCAACACAAAGCCAGGCTGGAGATGTGGCTCAAGGAAGGAAAGCAAGTGCAAGACCTTGAGTTCAAGCTCTGGTACTGGCAAAAGAAAAAAGAAGAAGGAAGATGGGGGTGGGAGGAGGAGGAAGAAGAGGGAAGAGGAGGAGGAGGAGGAGGAGGAGGAGGAGGAGGAGGAGGAGGAGGAGGAGGAGGAGGAGGAGGAGGAGGAGGAGATTCTTTTGCTATATAGATAGATGGCTTCCCATTTCTGTCACTTAGAAGATAATCACAAACAATTTAGATGACAGATCACTAGAAGATTTTTTTTAGCATAAAACAGGAATAAAAAACACAAGTATAGCACAAGTATAACAAAATTAGCATTACTCCCTTCATGTATGTTAACAAGCTTTTCAACACATCTATAAAAAAGAAATATAAAAAATATAAAAATAAAAAATATAAAAAAGAAAATCAGGAGTAGCTCTAATATTGCATTTTTCCAACAATATGTAATCACAGATGGATAAATTAGTTATTAGTTATTCTTCTTATTGAAATACTTTCAGGTATCATTGTGTCTTTTATGTTTAATAATAATTTTTCAAAGCTCACCATATATTTCTACAATTATTGTTAATATTTATGATAATTTATAGAGAATAAAATTTTAAACATTTAGAATTTACAGTATTAGGAATTTAAACCTTAAAATCATAATAAGTATACAGACTTTTGTCAGATTAGTATAATGTAGTGATCAACTTTCAAACATACATATTTTAATTAGAATAAATTTTGGGGAAAAATTGAATGGTGATACGAGTTTAAAGGGAAAAAGAAAATGTCCATTTATAAAATGCCCATTTATAAAATTTTTCCTTAGCTGTGAGACACCACACAAGTTAAATTAATTTCACAGGATATTTATTAAAGTGAATAAATTAATAATTTTAAAATATATTTATTGTTATTGTAAAGGTGATGTTGGGTTACAGGGTTGTAAGGGTTACATTTATGTAAGTCAAGTAATGAATACATTTCTTTTTGAACAATGTCACCTCTTGTCTTGTTTTGCCTCCTAAGCCCCCTTCCCCTACAAGTTGTATAGTTCATTCTCATCACAGTGTCTAGTGATTAGCACTGCTGTATTTGTTCCTCTTTGTCCCTCCATTTCTGTGCTCCCCCTTACCTTCTTCAAGACAGATAAACTTACATACAAGATAAAAGGCATAGAAATCAAAACCAGAGACAAAGGAGAAAAGAAATGAAAAGAAAAAGAACAACAAAAAAAACATCATCTTGGAGTCCACTTTGATAAATAACATTTTGTAGGATGATATGTACATAGCTTTTGAGCCTTTGTGATCCTCTCCAAAGAATATCCTCCTTTGTCCTCCTTTGGTCTCACTATCTCCTATCTTGTAGTGTACACACACACACACACACACACACACACACACACACACACACACAGGGATCTCTGTCTGGTTCTACTTTTCCTGAGTGACATTACCAATTGGGTTCTGAAAATGTGGTTTCTGAAAACTGGGTTCTAAAAACAACGCTTTGGTTCATGAAGGGACACATTCTTGTTTCCTAAGTGGTTATCTGCATTCCTGAAATTATGTAGTGTCTCACTAATAACCTAGCTCTATAAAACTCCACTATTTAGAACATCAAGTACCACTCTCATCCTCTCATTATTAGTATTGATAACTAAGAAGGTTTTTTTCTGTCGCATAAACAGCCTATAATTAGGTGAATTTTTTTCTATAAACCTTATTTTTATAATTCAGTCATTTAAGTTTTTCAGTCACTTTTGTTTAACAAATACTATGGGTCGATAGTGAACAATGGAAGCAGAGTCCCTGGCCTCCAGGTCATCATAGCTGGTGGAGAATCCCTAAGAGTGGGTGAAGGCAGGCGTGGGGTGCTTATTTCAAGGACAAGGGAAATATGCATGTGATTAAGGTGCTTTGGATAATAGGTCCAGGCTGCCTGAACTTACATTGTGAGGAGAAAGGTTAAAGCAAAACTAAAGTAATAGAGGGCAGATGGAAAGCTGGAGCATAAGGCTAGATCATGGAATTCATGTTGGAGTTGATTCTGGTCTGAGGACAATGAATAGCCACTAGAAGATTTAAACAAAGAGATGAGATGATGAAATCTGTATTTTAGAAATCATTACTGTGGCTACAGTGTAGAGGTTATTTTGATGCTTTTTTTTTAAGGTAAGGTACTTCCAATAAACTATGTAAATGGTATTTTGTGTTACAATCATCAGTAGAAAATTTGTTTAAGATTGATCTATTTTATTACCTATTCTTTTTGAATTCTAGACTTCATGAAGGTAGAGATAGGTTGTATATTTATATATTCCTTGCAAAACTTGCACATACAAGCAACTCAGGTCTTGTTGAGTAAAATATTTAACAATTTCATTTACAAATCAGCCGAGCTGCAGCTGGAGTCCTCTGTGCCTACTTCATCTTCAAACACATACTCTCCAAATTACGGTAAAACTCTCAAAATGAGAAAAGGAATATTGGCAAGATTTTTTCATTTTTGTTCTATTCAGGAATGTCCCCATGTGTAAACATTATGACTTTGGCTGTGTTTCCTCATTTTCTCAAATTTGGCATGCTCTAAAGTCTTTTATTTTCTCTCTCTCTGCTGTTATTTTAAAACCGGATGGGAGTGAGGGAGACTAGAACTCAACCCTATTGGAAAGATAGTTGTTTTAATTTTCTAGAAACTGTAACAGTAACCTCTCTTGCACTATCCTTTATTGTTACGATTTTTACAGTAGTTATATTTCTGTCTTTAGAGAACAGACATTTTATTCTCCTATTTATTTGGAGTTCTGAGAGGATTTTTTTTGAAGCAATTTAGTCACAGAGTCTATCAATTGTCAGCAAAATTATTATTCTCTTTTTGAGAGTATTTCATATTAAAATTTTAGGCACAGTGAGAAATGACACAAGATTAGAGGGAAGAGTTGACATAATTATTGTTGTAATAGGCAAACCAGCCTTTGCTTACAGAGTAGACATAAAAGAGAATCATTCTTCACTGGAGATCTAATTATGTCATGAAAGAATTCTTACAGCATTAAAACTTTTTCCTATGAAAAAATACAAAAAGTAATGAGAAGTGTGTAATGAAGTGAGAAATCTTCCTATTTTTCAATTTAAGGACTAAAGTTATTTCCCAATTAATA